>NC_091950.1:111284478-111612282 GCF_031021105.1 Erythrolamprus reginae
TAACCCTAACCCTAACCCTAACCCTAACCCTAATCCTAACCCTAACCCTTACCCTAACCCTAACCCTAACCCTAACCCTAACCCTTACCCTAACCCTAACCCTGCCCGGCCCAGCCAGCCAGCCCAGCCCAGCCTAGCCAGCCCAGCCCAGCCAGGCCCTGCCCCCCCGGCCCACCCTAACCCTAACCCTAACCCTAACCCTAACCCTAACCCTAACCCTAACCCTAACCCTAACCCTAACCCTAACCCTAACCCTAACCCTAACCCTAACCCTAACCCTAACCCTAACCCTAACCCTTACCCTAACCCTAACCCTAACCTCACCCTAACCCTTACCCTTACCCTAACCCTAACCCTAACCCTAACCCTAACCCTAACCCTAACCCTAACCCTAACCCTAACCCTAACCCTAACCCTGCCCGGCCCAGCCAGCCAGCCCAGCCCAGCCCAGCCAGCCCAGCTCAGCCAGGCCCTGCCCGCCCGGCCCACCCTAACCCTAACCCTAACTCTAACCCTAACCCTAACCCTAACCCTAACCCTAACCCTAACCCTAACCCTAACCCTAACCCTAACCCTAACCCTAACCCTAACCCTAACCCTAACCCTAACCCTAACCCTAACCCTAACCCTAACCCTAACCCTAACCCTAACCCTAACCCTTACCCTAACCCTAACCCTAACCCTAACCCTAACCCTAACCTAACCCTAACCCTTACCCTAACCCTAACCCTAACCCTAACCCTAACCCTAACCCTAACCCTAACCCTGCCCGGCCCAGCCAGCCAGCCCAGCCCAGCCCAGCCAGCCCAGCCCAGCCAGGCCCTGCCCGCCCGGCCCACCCTAACCCTAACCCTAGCCCTAGCCCTAACCCTAACCCGAACCCGAACCCGAACCAGAACCAGAACCAGAACCAGAACCAGAACCAGAACCAGAACCAGAACCAGAACCAGAACAAGAACCAGAACCAGAACCAGAACCAGAACCAGAACCAGAACCAGAACCCGACTTGACTCCCTAACCCTAACCCTAACCCTAACCCTAACCCTAACCCTAACCCTAACCCTAACCCTAACCCTAACCCTAACCCTAACCCTAACCCTAACCCTTACCCTAACCCTAACCCTGCCCGGCCCAGCCAGCCAGCCCAGGCCAGCCCAGCCAGCCCAACCCAGCCAGGCCCTGCCCGCCCGGCCCACCCTAACCCTAACCCCAACCCCAACCCCAACCCCAACCCCAACCCCAACCCTAACCCTAACCCAAAATAAAATAAAATAAACCCTAACCCTAACCCTAACCCGAACCAGAACCCGAACCCGAACCAGAACCCGAACCAGAACCAGAACCAGAACCAGAACCAGAACCAGAACCAGAACCAGAACCAGAACCAGAACCAGAACCAGAACCAGAACCAGAACCAGAACCAGAACCAGAACCAGAACCAGAACCAGAACCAGAACCAGAACCAGAACCAGAACCAGAACCAGAACCAGAACCAGAACCAGAACCAGAACCCCACTTGACTCAATAACCCTAACCCTAACCCTAACCCTAACCCTAACCCTAACCCTAACCCTAACCCTAACCCTAACCCTAACCCTAACCCTAACCCTAACCCTAACCCTAACCCTAACCCTAACCCTGCCCGGCCCAGCCAGCCAGCCCAGGCCAGCCCAGCCAGCCCAGCCCAGCCCAGCCAGCCCCAGCCCAGCCAGGCCCAACCAGCCAGCCAGCCAGCCAGCCAGCCAGGCCCAGCCAGCCAGCCAGCCAGCCAGGCCCAGCCAGCCAGCCAGCCAGCCAGCCAGCCAGCCAGCCCGGCCCAGCCAGCCTGGCCCAGCCAGCCCGGCCTGGCCAGCCAGGCCCAGCCAGGCCCAGCCCAGACAACCCGGCCCAGCCAGCCAGCCAGCCAGCCAGCCAGCCAGCCAGCCAGCCAGCCAGCCAGCCAGCCAGCCCAGCCAGGCCCATCCCACCTGGGCCCATCCAGCCCAGCCCACCCCAGCCCAGCCAGCCCAGCTCAGTCGGCTCAGCCCAGCCGGGCCCAGCCCAGCCGGGCCCAGCCTAGCCGGGCCAAGCCCAGCCGGGCCCAGCCCAGCCTGGCCAAGCCAGCCGGGCCCAGCCATGCCCAGCCGTCCCAGCCCAGCCAGCCCAGCCCAACCAGCCCAGCCCGGCCAGCCCAGCCCAGCCGGGCCCAGCCCAGCCAGGGCAAACCAGCCAGGCCCAGCCAGGCCCAGCCAGCCCCAGCCAGCCTGGCCCAGCCAGCCTGGCCCAGCCAGCCCAGCCCAGCCAGCCCAGCCCTGCCAATCCAGGCCCAGCCAGCAAGGCCCAGCCCAGCCAGGCCCAGCCAGCCGGGCCCAGCCAGCCCAGCCCAGCCAGCCCAGCCCAGCCCAGCCCAGCCCATCCCATCCCATCCCAGCCCAGCCCAGCAAGCCCAGCCCAGCCAGGTCCAGCCAGGCCCAGCCCAGCCAGGCCCTGCCTAGCCAGCCAGCCAGCCAGCCAGCCAGCCAGCTCAGCCAGGCTCATCCCAGCCAGCCCAGCCCAGCCAGCCCAGCCCAGCCAGGTCCGGCCCAGCCAGGCCCAGCCCAGCCCAGTCGGCTCAGCCCAGCCGGGCCCAGCCCAGCCAGGCCCAGCCAGGCCCAGCCCAGACAACCCGGCCCAGACAGCCCGGCCCAGACAGCCAGGCTCAGCCCAGCCCAGCCAGCCCAGCCCAGCCCAGCCCAGCCCAGCCCAGCCCAGCCCAGCCAGCCCAGCCAGCCCAACCCAGCCAGCCCAGCCCAGCCCATCCAGGTCCAGCCAGCCCCAGCCAGCCCGGCCCAGCCAGCCTGGCCCAGCCAGCCCAGCCCAGCCAGCCCTGCCCTGCCCAGCCAGGCCCAGCCAGCCAGGCCCAGCCCAGCCAGGCCCAGCCAGCCGGGCCCAGCCAGCCCAGCCCAGCCAGCCCAGCCCAGCCCAGCCAGCCCAGCCCAGCCCAGCCCAGCCAGCCCAGCCCAACCAGCCCTGCCCATCCAGGTCCAGCCAGGCCCAGCCCAGCCCAGCCCAGCCAGCCCAGCCAGCCAGGCCCGGCCAAGGCCAGCCAGCCAGCCAGCCAGCCAGCCAGCCAGCCAGCTCAGCCAGGCCCATCCCAGCCAGGCTCAGCCAGGCCCAACCCAGCCAGCCCGGCCCAGCCAGCCCAGCCCAGCTCGGCCCAGCCAGCCAGGCCCGGCCAAGGCCAGCCAGCCAGCCAGCCAGCCAGCCAGCCAGCCAGCTCAGCCAGGCCCATCCCAGCCAGGCCCAGCCAGCCCAGCCCAGCCCAGCCAGCCCTGCCCAGCCTGGCCTGGCCCAGCCAGGCCCATCCAGCCAAGCCCAGCTGGGCCCATCCAGCCCAGCCCAGCCCAGCCCAGCCAGCCCAGCTCAGTCGGCTCAGCCCAGCCGGGCCCAGCCCAGCCAGGCCAAGCCAGCCGGGCCCAGCCATGCCCAGCCATCCCAGCCCAGCCATCCCAGCCCAACCAGCCAGCCCGGCCAGCCCAGCCCCGGCCGGGCCCAGCCCAACCAGGGCAAGCCAGCCAGGCCCAGCCAGCCCCAGCCAGCCCAGCCCAGCCAGCCCTGCCCTGCCCAGCCAGGCCCAGCCAGCCAGGCCCAGCCCAGCCAGGCCCAGCCAGCCGGGCCCAGCCAGCCCAGCCAGCCCAGCCCAGCCAGCCCAGCCCAGCCCAGCCCAGCCCAGCCCAGCTCAGCCCAGACAGCCCAGCCCAACCAGCCCTGCCCATCCAGGTCCAGCCAGGCCCAGCCCAGCCCAGCCAGCCCAGCCAGCCCAGCCCAGCCAGCTGGGCAGCCCGGCCCAGCCAGCCAGGCTCAGCCAGGCCCAACCCAGCCAGCCCGGCCCAGCCAGCCCAGCCCAGCTCGGCCCAGCCAGCCAGGCCCGGCCAAGGCCAGCCAGCCAGCCAGCCAGCCAGCCAGCTCAGCCTGGCCCATCCCAGCCAGGCCCAGCCAGCCCAGCCCAGCCCAGCCAGCCCTGCCCAGCCTGGCCTGGCCCAGCCAGGCCCATCCAGCCAAGCCCAGCTGGGCCCATCCAGCCCAGCCCAGCCCAGCCAGCCCAGCTCAGTCGGCTCAGCCCAGCCGGGCCCAGCCCAGCCAGGCCAAGCCAGCCGGGCCTAGCCATGCCCAGCCATCCCAGCCCAGCCATCCCAGCCCAACCAGCCAGCCCGGCCAGCCCAGCCGGGCCCAGCCCAACCAGGGCAAGCCAGCCAGGCCCAGCCAGCCCCAGCCAGCCCGGCCCAGCCAGCCTGGCCCAGCCAGCCCAGCCCAGCCAGCCCAGCCCTGCCCAGCCAGGCCCAGCCAGCCAGGCCCAGCCCAGCCAGGCCCAGCCAGCCCAGCCCAGCCAGCCCAGCCCAGCCCAGCCCAGCCCAGCCCAGCCCAGCCCAGCCCAGCCCATCCAGGTCCAGCCAGGCCCAGCCCAGCCCAGCCAGGCCCTGCCCAGCCAGCCAGCCAGCCAGCCAGCCAGCCAGCCAGCCAGCCAGCCAGCCAGCCAGCTCAGCCAGGCCCATCCCAGCCAGGCCCAGCCAGCCCAGCCATCCCAGCCCAGCCAGCCCAGCCCAGCCGGGCCCTGCCCAGCCAGGCCCAGCCAGGCCCAGCCCAGCCAACCAGCCAGCCAGCCAGCCAGCCAGCCAGCCAGCCAGCTCAGCCAGCCTCATCCCAGCCTGGCCCAGCCAGCCCAGCCCAGCCAGCCCGGCCCAGCCAGGCCCGGCCCAACCATGCCCAGCCAGCCAGGCCCAGCCCAGCCAGCCCAGCCCAGTCGGCTCAGCCCAGCCGTGCCCAGCCCAGCCGTGCCCAGCCTAGCCGTGCCCAGCCCAGCCGTGCCCAGCCCAGCCAGGCCCAGCCAGCCCGGCCCAGCCGGGCCCAGCCCAGCCAGGCCAAGCCAGCCGGGCCCAGCCAGGCCCAGCCATCCCAGCCCAGCCATCCCAGCCCATGGCAGCTACTTAATTGACTTATAAAAGCAGTTTTTTGCTTCTTCGGGTTCAATAAATTTTGGAAATCCCAGGATAATGGTTAAGAGATAGTCAAGTTGAATTGATTGTAAAATACTTTATTGTTGGAAAAAATTATCCTTTGCCCTAAGAATCACAATAACCTATTATCTTCCATTTCTGCATAATGCCACCAAAATAAGTATAAGACAGATTTTCATTCCATTCTCTCTCTCTATATATATATCTGTCTCTCTCTTTATCCCCCATCTCTCTCCTCCCTCCCTCTCTTTCTGAATAAAAATGCACGTCATCCTTATATTTGTTATTTTTCATAGTTCTTGCTCTCCATTCATCCCATAGCTCAATCTCATAGTGAGGAACTTTGATATATAACCTTAAGAAAAAACTGAGTCTGCATTTTTGCTTTATAAACAAGAAGATTCCTTCTGCTTTTCCCTCTTGTATTTCCCTCTGCATTCATTTATTAAAAAGTGAGTATTATATCTTTTCCAAAATGTTTTTGAGACAGCTATGTGTGTCACAAAGAAATGTCTGATCCAAAAGGTGAACATTCAGCAGAAAGGATGATCACGTGATGCCTTTATTAATTTGTTTCAAATACATTATATTATGTTATTTTGGATGTCTGAAGCAGTACAGTTTTTTTAAATACTTATGACCAGAGTTTACTTATGAGCCTGAACAAAAGATGCTGATGCTTTAAAGAATTGGGAGACAAGTATTACATGTGTGTCTCCCTGGAGCAATGTTTTTGAATCAAATCCCAGGGCTATAAAAGCTGTCCTTAGCCACGATCATAAAGCAGTGACAAAGTAGCTACAAATATACGGTACCTTTAGAGCAACGGCCCCCAGCCTATTGGACACCAGGGATTTGTTCCATAAAGAGAGGCCTTTCTACAGATGAGAGGGGGTATAGCATGGTGCCACAGGTGGCACACGGAGCCATATCTGCCTGCACATGAGCTGCACACCCTAGCTCAGCTCTAACATGCATATCTGTGCTGGCAAACTGACTTCTGTCTCACCCATAGGCTCTGGGAAGTCATTTTTGGCTTCTAGAGAACCCCTGGGGAGATGGGGAGGGCGTTTTTCCTTCCCCCGGCTCCAGGGAAGCCTTTGGAGCCTGGGGAGGGCGAAACATGAGCCTACTG
Organism: Erythrolamprus reginae; assembly: GCF_031021105.1. Classification (NCBI taxonomy): domain Eukaryota; kingdom Metazoa; phylum Chordata; class Lepidosauria; order Squamata; family Dipsadidae; genus Erythrolamprus; species Erythrolamprus reginae. The sequence goes on from NC_091950.1 coordinate 111,290,587, forward strand.
GGTCCATCCGAAGTTGGGAAACAGGCCTTTTCCAGCCTCCAGGGGGCCTCCGGGGGGAAAGCTGTTTTCACCCTCCCCAGGCATTGAATTTTGGGTGTGGACACTCGCGCATGTGTGATAGCGTGCGCCTATGCTCTTTCGGCCCCCAGGGAAAAAATGGCTCACCATCACTTGTTTAGTGTGTTGCCTGCATCCCGTGGATGGGGCTTTACTTATTTGCGTGGACCAGTTTCTGATATGCCATGGCTCAGTGCCAGTCCACAGGCCAGGGGTTGGGGACCTCTGCTTTAGAGGGTTTATCCAATTCTGCCTTTTCATATCATCACATATGATGAACAAGTTCATATTTAATGAGTAAATTCACATTTAATCTCTTGGGGTTAAGTAATCTTAGCTGCTCAGCTAATTGATAACATGAGAAATGATCAGATTCCTACAAATAGTAATTTATATATGTGATGGTAAATAGTCACTATTGTTCATCACACTTACGCATTCAGTGTCAGGAGACTGATGAAAAGTAAGTTGAGTAATCAAGAAGTTAGTTCACATTATTGAATATCAGATAGAAGTCAGGGAAGGTTATATCAATTAAACATCGCGTGACCTTATTGAAATAGATTGGTGTCTAATAGCACATTGTAAAAGATGTAATGCAAACTCTAAAATGGGATATGCAAAATAATATTCAATATTTAATCAAAACAAAACTGGTCTTTTAACACAAGCATATTGCAGTAATTTAAGCTGTATAAGTTAAAAGCTAAGAAATAAGGGCCCAGTGGCAAAACTACGTCTTCAAACTTTTTAAAGGAGTATTAGAATGGGGACCAATTTTATCTCTATAGGAATGATGTTCATAGGCAGGGAGCCACCATAGAGAGGGCCCTCCTTGGTCCCATTAGATTGGTCTTAATAGAGGAAAATTATAACATATCTTGCCTCCCTGCATCTAGTGGATGAAGGTAGATGTAACTGGGAAATGGTAGTTCTTCAAATACATGGTCTCAAGCCATGTAGGTCTTTAAAGGTGAGTTTAATTAGACCGAGAAACGAATTGGGAACTAATGCAGTTCCTGCAAGAGAGTGACTGGTGTGAAGTGGATTGGACTGAGCAGTGGACTGGCTCAAAGTCACCTAGCCGACTTTCATGTCTAAGATAGAATGAGAATTCAGTCTCCCACAGTCCATAAAAAAAACTTTCCATAGGTTGACAGGTTTTGAATCTATAGAGAGCTCTTAGCTAATCCTTTGGCAATTTCATTGCTATTGGCCAACAAATAGCAGGATAGGTTTAAGATAATTTAAGGCAAAATCTCTTTTGCTTGGATGTCTAAAGTAAGGTAACATTCATTTTTATAAACAAGCTTCAAATATTCCTGCAATGTAGTTTGGTATTTTTAAAAAGAAGCAAATAAAAGTTTCTCTGTTTTTAAAAAAATCAGGTTTTAAATAATCCCTTATTTTCCTAAAATATATGCATCTATTTCTTTGAAGTAAATCTGGCATTGTCACTCTTAAATTATTTATTAAGTGTCTCATCCCATCTGGTGAAAAGAGATTTTTTAAAATTATAGCCTAAACTTCCCACACTAATAAAAAAAATAAAGATCTAGTTCAATTTTCAGAGTCTTACTTTGACTTCAATCACCACATTGAATCAATTAGACTCAGACTGATTGGCCAATGTATTTTCTGAATCACTAAATTTGCTGGTCATGGTAAGCATATACTGTATACTATATCTGGGAATTAACTGAGGAAGGCCAGTGTACATTGTGACATGATTAGGTCATCCAACGCATTGTCACTTTTGAGAAAGAATATTTTCCACGGGCCGATAAATTTAATCTCTCTGTGACATGGAGTTTTGTCAATTACTTAGGGTGCTAGTTTCTGGTAATAGCTTGTTGTGTACTCTTTGATGTTGATATCAAATAGGATTAATTCCAACTTATTAACTGAAATAGGTACAGTGGTACTTCTAGTTACGAACTTAATTTGTTCCGTGACCAGGTTCTTAAGTAGAAAAGTTTGTAAGAAGAAGCAATTTTCCCCATAGGAATCAATGTAAAAGCAAATAATGTGTGTGATTGGGGAAAACACAGGGGGAGGGTGGAGGCCCTGTTTCCTCCCAGGTGATTCCTAGAGAGGCATATCTTTTCTGGCCCTGTTTCCTCCCAGGAGATTCCTAGAGAAGCCCCACAGAGGCTTCTCCCCACCTTTTCTGGCCCTGTTTCCGCCCAGGAGATTCCTATAGAGGCCCCACAGAGGCTTCTCCCCACCTTTTCCGGCCCCGTTTCCTCCCAGGAGATTCCTAGAGAGGCCCCACAGAGGCTTCTCCTCGCTTTTTTCGGCCCTGTTTCCTCCATGGAGATTCCTAGAGAGGCCCCACGGAGGCTTCTCCCTGCCTTTTCCGGTTACAGTTTTGGAGGCTTGGGTTTGTAAGTGGAAAATAGTTCTTGTAAAGAGGCAAAAAAATCTTGAACACCCGGTTCTTATCTAGAAAAGTTCGTAAATAGAAGTGTTCTTAGGTAGAGGTACCACTGTACTTGTATTAGCTAATTTTCTCTTTTTAATCTTTTCTCACGAAAGATTAAAAATAGCACTTTTTTCTATTTTTTTTTCCTAAAATGAAAACCAATCTCTAGAATCATAAAGCCTACAAACTTCAAATTTGCCACATATGTTTCCTCTTGGCTTCTAAGTGCTCACTAGGAAAGGACTTTTAGAAATGACCATCAGAGGGACTTCCGGTCTGGATTGAGACCACAGCGGAGTCTCTCGGGCAGGGCTCTGCCCCGAGGCTCCTTCTACCCCTCCGAAGGTCGCGGTTTGTGATCGGATCGGGTCCGGATGGCCCGATCCTAGAACAGGGGGTTCCCCTCTGTCCGAGGAGCCGCCGCCGAAGCTCCAGAGACAGCGGTTTGCCCTGCAGCTTTGGAGAAGGGAGAACCGATCCTCTTTCATAAGAGGATACGGCCAGTGCGATCTCTCCAAACCTAGCGGGAAGCAAGGAAAAGCTAAAAGAAAGTAAAGATTTCTGCAGCCTATTGGACCGAAAAAGAATACAATAGACAAGAAAATTCAAGGTAAAATTTTATTGTTTCATGTGTAAAAACGGAAGACTGGATCATAGTAAAAGTTACAAGTGAAAGTTTTTTCTTTAACAAGGCGAAGGTGAAAGTTATTGGAAAAATTGTATCCAACCGCAAGTAACAGCCGGATCTAATTTCTTCTTACTTTCGTTTCTCACTTTGAATGAACTTTGAATTTTTGAACTATTAAAAATACTGAAGGACTAACAATATAACTCAAATTTGGCATGATTTTAGAAAAGATTTAATTCGCAAAGTTGAATAGAATTTGGAACTTTTAAACTGTCAGCAAACACTGTATCCCGGGCTCTAATTTTGACAGCGGAGGGATAAAGAACACTTTTGCTGCATTTTTTTTCCTCTGTCCTTTTCTTACAACAATAAAATGAAATAAATTAACAACCTGAAAACAAATGGAAAATAAAATGAATTGATATATCAAAGCTAAAAGAACTCATTTAGCCTTTTTTTTGGACTGTTCGCTTTTGGATTACTACCTTTGGATTACTTGCTGTTTGTCTTTGGATTATTTGCGGAGATTTCCTTGCATCTGTCTTGGACTGTGAAGCATAAATTGACTCCATCTTAAGCCTTAAATAGCGGAGACTTTGCCTGCATTTGTCTTGGACTGTGAAACATCAACTGACTCCATTTTAAAACAAAAGAAAACCTCAAATTTGACTTTGCTTTTAATTTGAAAATTGGGATTACACAGAAAATAATGATATAGAAGCCTATTTCCTGATACTATTGGATTCACAACATTCTTCATTCTTCATTAACAAAGACTACTTGATTTATAAGAAGACTATAAGTATATAATATTTATATTCTGTGTTTTAAATTAATCCTTTTTTCTTTTTTTCCTGTATTGTTGTTCTTAAAAGCAAATTGACTTAAAACATATGCACTGTTAACAAACCTTGGTTCCCTGCTCTACCTTAGTGAAATCAAAAACCCCTTTTGCCTTTTTCTCTCTTAAGACAGTCCTTTCTTTCTTTTTTTACTTTTTTTTCTTTCTTCTCACACTTTCCTTCTCTTATTCATTCTTAGACATATTGCCATTCTCTCTCTTTCTTATTTTCCAACAGGTATTTTCCTCTTTTATATTGGATTTTTCCTCCTTTTCTTTTCCTCTAAAAGTGCTATATTCTTCTTCTTCTCTTCTGGTCTTGCTAATTTAAAGTTAAAAGATAATTCATTGTGAATTTTGCTAGTAATTTGACTGACATATCCGTTGTTTTTATTAGGCAATAATACATTGTTACATTTTAAGGGAAATTGGTAGTAAAGTAAATTGAACAGGTTTGGAATTTATAGTGATTCTCTTCCTTTTACTACATATAAATTAACAGTAATTTTAAATTTGAAAATGTCAAGCACTTCAACTTATGTTAAAACAGTTAAAAAACAAGTAGCTGCCGCAACTTCATCACCACAAGGATCACCCCATCCTTCCCCGACACACTAGGTTTTATCTGTAACTATGTCTACTAAGGAGAAGGACAAAGACAAATCGCTGCAGCCTACTCTGACAACAATACAAGAAACCTTAAATGCAATGAAGGACTTTATGCTTAAATCTCAAGAAGATGCAACTCAACAACGAGAAGCTATAAAAGACGATGCAACACAACAAAGAGAAGCCATAAAATCAGAGCTGGTGGAATTTAAAACAGAGATGGCTGAACTAAAAGCAGACACGGGAGAAATGAAGGCACAGATGAAGGAGATTCAACAAACCCTACAAGAAAGTGAAGATCGCGTTAAAACAGTTGAAGAAAAGACTGACAAAATTGAGAAGAGAATGGACTACCTTGAAGGTAGAGCTGACTCACGATACAGAAGATATGATGAATCAATCACTCACTTGGAGATGCAACGTGCTTCGTATGGGCTACGATTTCAGAATATAATAGAAGAAAAAGATGAAGATTTAAAGATGACTATGGCTGAAACTATTGGAGGAATACTCCAGGTGGACCCCACGGAAATATTGAGAGAAATCGATGAAGTTTTTAGAATTTCAAATAGCTACATTCGTCGCCACAATCTCCCGAGAGAGATCCATATCAAGTTTGCAAGAAAGACCCTGCGAGATGACATACTGCACTGGGCAAGAACCTCAAAACTGCAACATAAAGGATTTGAAATAAAAATACTAAAACAAGTCCCAAGAAGTGTCAGAGAAAGTAGAAGAGATTATCACTTTCTAACTAGAATTTTGATCAAAGAAAATATAACCTTCCGTTGGCTCATTCCACAAGGACTATCATTGACTTGGCGTTCTAGAAGATACAAGTTGGAAAACCTGGATCGAGCAACGGATTTTTTTGAAAACAGTGGTATAAGCCAACTGGATCAACCAGCAAAGCAACAAACTGTACAACAACAACCAGTACAACAGCAAGCAGTGAAAGAATCAGCAGCACAACAGGAGCAAGCTACGGGGGCCACCACTCAGACAGAAGAGCAGGACCAAGGTGCTAGAAGAGTTCAACCTCAGCGCGAAACCAAAAAACTTAACAAATGACAATAATCAAAGACTTAAAAATCTTTTCAGTAAATGTGAATGGACTTAATGAACCAAAGAAAAGAAAACAAATGTTCTCCAAAATTAAAAACCAAAATGCTCAAATCGCAATACTACAAGAAGTGCACATTAAAAAAAGTAATCAGAAATTATTATTGAATCCTAAAATTGGAAAAATGTATGCTGCATTAGCAGATCAAAAAAAAAGAGGAGTAGTGATGTATGTCGAGAATTCTATAAATTCCAAACAATTATTTAAAGATGATAAAGGTAGAATTTTGATTGTACAAGTTAACATTGAACCCAGACCTCTGGTTATTGTTTCTATCTATGCCCCTAATGAAGATCAAATGACATTTTACAAAAAATTACATCAAATAATAACAGAGTTAAACATTGAAAATATATTAGTAATTGGTGATTTCAATGCTATTACAAACAGACAATTAGATCATTCTGGGGGGGGGGAAATAATAAAAGTAAAAAGAGAAGAAAGAATCTATTACCTAGCACTTTCCAAAAAATGAAAGCGGAATTATTATTAAATGATATTTGGAGGGAAAGACATCCTCATAAGAGACAATACACTTTTTACTCTAACCCCCATAAAATCTGGACAAGAATAGACATGGTATGGGCTTCAAAAATAACTGCAGAACAAATAAAAGAGGTCGAGATAGATGTTAATACATGGGCTGATCATAATCCTGTAGTAGTTTATATGAGAACTAATAATAAACAGGTTAATTGGCGGATGAATAGAAATATTTTGAAAGACAAGAAATATAAGGATTGGATTGAAAAAGAATTAAAAATATTTTTTGAAATTAATAAAAACTCAGACACTACTCCACAAAATTTATGGGACACAACTAAAGCATACATAAGAGGATTAACAATATCTTACACAGCAAAATACAATAAGGAAAACAAAATAAAATATGAACAACTAATAAATGAACTAAAACAACTAGAATCATTATCACAACAAAATACAAAGAATAAAGATTGGAAAATAAAAATAGATGTAATCCAACATAAAATTAGACTGATAGAACAAAACCAAATAACTGAAAAAATAAAAAGAGCAAAACAATATCACTTTGAACATGCGAATAAACCAGGCAGATGGCTAGCATATAAACTTAGAAAACAGAGGCAATCAAAAATAATTAAAAAATTAGAAGATAAGGATGGTTTAATAAAATACGACACAGAAGGAAAAGCAGACATTGTATATAATTTTTTCAAAGAACTATATACAAAAGATAATATTAGTGACGATGAAGTTTTTAACTACTTAGAACACTCAAAATTACCACAAATAATGGAAGATCAACAGGCGATTATGGATGGACCAATAACAATGGAGGAACTCCTAACAATAATTAAAAAACAGAAAAATAATAAAGCCACTGGCCCAGACGCCATACCGGCAGAATGGTATAAAATAGAAAATGAAACAATAAGAAATAATATGTTAGAAATTTTTAATGAATGTAGACTTGGGGGTAAAATTCCCAAATCCTGGTCAGAATCATTAATAACCCTAATTCATAAGTCGGGTACAGAACCAGAAAAAATTAAAAATTACAGACCTATATCATTATTAAATGTAGATTATAAGATATTTACTGCTATATATGCAGACAGACTTAAAAGAGTTATAAATGGGATAATACATCAAGATCAAAATGTCTTTTTACCAGGTAGACAACTTAAAAACAACCTTAGAGTAGTCATAAATACATTAGAATATTATGAGAAACATCCAGGGAAAACATTATCATTAATGTTCCTGGATGCCCAAAAGGCCTTCGACAACGTTAATTGGATATTTATAAAAATGCAATAAAATAAAATGAGATTTGGTCCAAAATTTGTTAATTTAATAGATGCCATCTATTAAAAAAACAACAACGAACGTAATATTAAATAATGAACAACTGGAAACTCTTGAGATAAACAAGGGAGTTCGCCAAGGCTGCCCTATATCACCTTTGTTATTTATTATGGCTTTGGAGACTTTATTAATCAAGATAAGAGCAGGCCCCAAAATAAAAGGCCTAACTGTAGGAGACGAGACTTACAAAGTCCAAGCTTTTGCAGATGATTTGACCTTTATAATTGAAGAACCGATAACGACAGTCCCAACATTAATGCAGACAATAGAACACTATGGAAAGGTAGCAGGTTTAAAGTTAAATAAAAATAAAACACAATTTTTAACCAAAAATATGAATAAAATACAAGAAACCAGATTAGAATGCATTTCCGGAATAAAGATTGCCAAAAAAGTAAAATACTTGGGAATATGGTTAACAGCTAAAACAATAGCATTTAAAAAATGATAATTACATAAAATTATTGACAGAAATCAAGAAAGATTTAGAAATTTGGAACAATTTAAAAATATCCTTTTTAGGAAGAGTGGCAACAATTAAGATGAATATTTCGCCCAAAATTTTATTTCTTTTTCAGGTAATCCCAATAAATCCAGGGGGTATTTTTTAAAAAAACTTAACAAACATAGTTTAAAAATTTCTATGGCAAGGGAAAAAAGCAAGGATAAAAATAAATTTCTTAGAGGACATTAAAGAAAGGGGAGGTTTCGGACTTCCAAATTGGAAATTATATTATCAGGCTGCCGCCTTAACATGGATTAGAGATTGGATAACCTTAGAAAATAAAAGAATATTAAATTTAGAAGGGCATGATCTCATGCTTGGATGGCATGCCTTCATATGGTATGATAAGGAGAAAAATCACTCATACTTTAAAAGACATACACTAAGGAAATATCTAATAGAAGTCTGGAAAGATATAAGGAAAAACCACTTTTTAACCATTCCAGAATGGGTTGCCCCTCTAGAAGCAATAATACACCCAAAGTCCATAAAGGACAAAAAAATAATAAGATATAAAGATCTATTAAATGACCAAATGAAATTAAAATCTAGGATTAAACTACAATAATAAGGGACAACAATAGATTGGTGGCACTACGCACAGATCCGATTCAGATACCAGAAGGACAAAACACTTTACATCTTTAATAAGAATAAAAATCTGTTAAGCAATTTAATTACTCTTAACCAAACAAAAACAATAGGGAAAATATATAAATTCCTCATTGCACACAAAAATGTAGAGTTGACCCTAAAAGATAATATGATAAGATGGTGCAAAAACATTGGTAAAGAAATAGATATAGATACATGGGAGAAAGTTTGGATTAATAATTGGAAAATGACTAAATCAGTATCATTAAAAGAAAACCAAATTAAAATGTTTTATAGATGGCATCTCCCACCAAATAGGATAGCAAAAATGTTCCCTAAAACCTCTCCATTGTGTTGGAAATGTAAGAAAGAAATAGGAACCTATTACCATCAATGGTGGACATGTGGTAAAGCTAAAATATATTGGAAGATGATAGAGAAAATAATAAAAGAAACTGTAAAGCAAGATATAGAAATTACCCCGGAATTTTATCTATTAGGAATTACCAATCAGATTTATAAGAAAGAAATTTTATACTTAGTTATACATATTTTAACTGCGGCTAGAATCACCTATGCGCAGAACTGGAAGGGGGAGGAAGTCCCCAAAGAAGAAGAAGTTATTGCAAAAATATTAGATTGTGCTGAAATGGATATGATGACAAGACGTCTAAATGATCAAGAAGATACTAAGTTCTACGAAACATGGAACAAAGTTTATAAATGGATAGATAAGAAAAAATAAGATATATAATCTATTTTTAGTAAACATGTGGTACTTATTTTTGCTTGGGTTATATTAGTACTAGTTACATCTATTGTGTTTAAGGATCATATTAGAATTAGTTTATATATAAGTAATATAGTAAGAATTTTGGTTTTATATATATATTAGTGAAAATGTGAAAAACTTTAATTCAAAATTTAGCAAAATTTTAATATTTAACATATATCTAATTATGTATTCTTTTTCTGTATTTGAATTTTATACTTTCAAGATAAGCGGGGGAAATGTATCCCCATTTTGTGTTTAATGTTTGTATGTCTGTTTGTCTATTTTATGAAAATCAATTTAAAAAATTAAAAAAAAGAAAAGAAATGACCATCAGAGGGGATCATGTGCACATGCTGGGGATGATTAGGATGAAAAAATATGCAGGCTGTGCCTAGTCATCAGCTAGTTCCTTATAAAACACAAGCTGTTCTACAGGTTATGGCAGCTGAGAGCAAATTTGGATCCTTCTTCCCTGTAACATTGTAAATCATATCACATCACTGGTATGGAGATTCTAGCCACATTTTAAGATGGATTATAAACTGTTATCATTATGAAATCCTTGGCACATTGTTTTCCAATGAACATTGTATTTTATTTTGAAAGAAGCCTATTTGTGTTTAAACATTAGCTCTTTGTTTCCCCTATTGAGTCACCAGAGGGCAGTGTATAACAAGGTTTTGGGCTCATGACAATAAAATCCATTCATTAATATATTTCCGTAAATATTAGATGCTGTTAATACTTGTTAGACTTTTAAGCTCTGCAGTTTTAAAAAAGGTAAACACAAAATGTATTTTCATAAAGGATTAAAAAGAACGCTTATTGGGATTGTGTTTCTTTTCTTTATGATGATATCAGCACCTAACAAATTGTTGTACAGGGTCAGTACCCATGTTTCTTAACCTTAGGTACATTATAAGGCAGTGATGGCAAACACACAGAGCCATATCTGCTGGCACCTGAACTGTTGCCCTAGCTGAGCTCCAATGTGTATGTGTGTGCCAGCCAGCTGATTTTTGGCTTGCACAGAAGCTTTGGGAGGCGTTTTTAGCTCCCAGAGAGCCTCAGGGGGGATGGAGGAGGGCGTTTTTACCCTCGCCCAGCTCCAGGGAAGCTTTTGGAGTCTGGGGAGGGTGAAACACAAGCCTACTGGGCCCACCAGATGTTGGAAAACAGGCCATTTCCAGCTTCCAGAGGGTCTCCGTGGGGGGGGGGAAGCTGTTTTTCCCTCCCCAGGCATTGAATTATGATTGTGGGCACTCGCACATTCATGATAGCGCACACCCATGCTCTTTCGACACCCGAGGAAAAAAAGGTTCGCCATCACTGTTATAAGGTATATGGACTTCAACTCCCAGCTGGTTGGGGCAGTCTCAAAATTTCCTTCAATTTTCCTTCTGTGCATGCTCAGAGAGCAAACAAATAATTGAAAATTAGGGTGGGGGGGAGATAGCGGCACATGGACCGCCAAAGACATCACTGGAGCCATCACGCGCAAATTGCACAATCAGTTATCCGCTACCAGAATGGCTCACCAGACCACACCAGTAAGAACCCACCTCTTCCTGAGCCGGTTCTTTCAGTTGTGTCACAGGTGCCATCTTCTTGGTTTTTGCTTCTGCGCATGTGCAAGTGGTGTGTTTTTTTAGTACTACGCAAGCTTGTGCATGGCACATCCCTGAGCGAACCGGCAGTAGCAGAATCTGGAATCCACCCCGATACTTATAATATATATCTCTACATCCAATGATATCTGCTCTACAATGCAAAGGAGTTCCATACACTGTCAAGCAGAGGGCTTTGTGGTCAGCTGCTGTCCAGAGCTTAAGCTGCATAGATCTTTGGAAATCATGTCTGCATGGTGGCTGTTTACCATATTACTCATTGTGCCAGTGAACAAAACCCCACCACTCTCTGTCTTTATTTGATTTCATCCTGTGAAATCCAAAACTTTGTGCTTGGCTTATGAATGTATTGGAGTAAATCAGATGCATAGGTTAAGACCAACACAGAACTATGATATGTTCCACCACGTCCACTTTCAAAATTTACCACCGAATTTAAATAATCAGAAATGAAAGTGAAACTCAGCATAGAACACATAATTTTGAGACTTTGTGGCATGGATCCAGATTACCTGAGGAACTGTTTTGCGTCAATGGGGCTGGCCCACTCATTCTGGCAGAAGAGGTATTTTACAGGCCCCATCAATCAAGGAATTCCATCTGGCAGGATCCAGGAGAAGGGACTTTTCTTCCTTGGCTCCTGCCCTGTGAAATATAAGATCCAGAGGGAGGGCCTATTCTATCATGGCTCCATGCTGCTTAAAATGAAATTTCCCCCCATCCTCTTCACCCTCTATAGGAGCCTCAAAACCTGACTTTGCTGAGTAGCTTGGTGCCTTGATGTTTCATCCTGGAGATGACTATTGGATTAGGAAGAAGATACCACTTCCACTCTGAAGTATTCTTTTTTTTAACTTACTTAATATCTATCTAACATTTTAATGCTTTAAAACTTTCATTTTATGATGTTTTTAAGCCACCCAGAGTCTCTGTATGTGCGTATGTACAGTACGTATGTGTTATGTGAAATACTTTTCTATCTATGAACTATATTTCTGTTCTGTTATAAAAATATATATTTATTTCATGTACCTTCTGGGAGAAGGCTATGAACATAGGCTGTATTTGGCTAAATGAGAATGGTTGGCCAAAGTGACCCATTGAGTTCCATATTAGAGTAAGCGTCCTTAAACTTGGACTGAAATGACTGTAGTACAATGGACTACATACATTATTGAAGAGGTTAGGCCAAGAAAAAGAAACGTGTGGTCAATTGAACCTCAGTTGATCTCGGTTGGTTTGATGCTGATTTGGATGTGAATCTTTTGTTTACCTTAGGAAGGTGCTACTAGATCCTAAACTGGGCATCCTGCCTTCTGTAATTGTCAGAACTTGAATGTCCCAAAACCATATCGGTAGGAGAAAATGCAGGGGTGAATTCAGCAGATTCTAGTAGTGGAAATTTTGAGTAGTTTAGAGAACTGGCTGGCCCCCGAGTGGGGTGAGAATGGAGATTTTGCAGTATCCTTCCTTTGCCACGCCACCAAGCCACGCCCCAGAACCAGTAGGAAAATTTTTGAATTTCACTCCTGAGAAAATGCATAACGATGAATACTCTATAGCAGCGATGGTGAACCTTTTTTTCCTCAGGTGCAGAAGAAGCGTGCCCGCATGCTATTGTGCATGCACGAGTGCTCACACTCATAACTCAATGCCTGGGGAGGGTGAAAACAGCTTCCCCCATCCCACGGAGGCCCTCTGGAGAATGGAAACGACCTGTTTCCCAACTTCTGGTGGGCCCAGTAGGTTTGTTTCACCCTCTCCAGGCTCCAAAGGCTTCCCTGGAGCTGGGGGAGGGTAAAATGCCCTCCCCATCCCCTAGAGGCTCCCTGGAAGTCAAAAATGCCCTCTCAGAGCCCCTGTGAGAGCAAAAAATCATCTGGCTGACACACACATGCACGTTGGAGCTGAACTAGGGCAACGGCTTGCCTGCTAGCAGATATGGTTCCACATGCCATCACTGCTCTATAGATTGTAGTGTTGCAAAACCTATATTGCAAAAAGATAAAGTATCAACTTTGGCAGAAGCTACAGTGGGGCGAGCTATGTTTTGTTGACAGATGGGAGTTTAAAAGTCTTCCCTTGCCCTGAATTGACAAAATACAAGTCGAGTAGACAGTTTCATAACAGTTTTTCTTGACTACTTTAGTGTTTTTTAAATTATTAGATTTGTTCTTATATTGCCTTTGTTATTGTTGTGAGCTGCCCCGAGTCTACGGAGAGGGGCGGCATACAAATCTAATAAATAATAATAATAAAATAATTCTAAACTACCATATGGAAAAATTCTATGCAGGTGTAGTTTAATATAGTGTTCCATTATATTCTTTGCTGCTCTTTCTTTCTATCCGTCTCTCTTGGTTTATGTTAGGTTATATTGTCTGTCTGTCTGTCTTTCACACAGACACACAGACAGGGAGATAACACACAGAGACACAGAAAGTTTTAAGTAGCCCCTTAATTTCCCCTGCCTCCAACCATTGCTGGACTCCAGGACTCCAGTGCTTCTGTCAAAGGGACTTTCTTCTGTGACTAACAAAAAAGACTTTCCATCTGCAGATGGGCAGAGTGCCAACTTTCATCCCCTTGGACTTTTGTCTTCCAATAGTGAAGCTTCGTAGTGCTTTACAGTCAGATAAACTGTTGACAGACTTAATTTAAATGGGCAAATGTCTTATAAAATGCCAGCACTCTAAAATAAAAAAAACCCACTCTTTTGCTTTTTCTTTATTATAAAGGTCACACCTTTTTTGCTATAATAGCATTCAGAACTGGTGGCATGCCCTAGTTGATTTGAGCAATCTCTAGGTCTAATGCCCCTTTTTCCAAGATTTCAAGTTACAGTCAAGTGGGGTTAAAAGTCTCACGCTTGCACTGTTCTATATGCTGCAGTCATCAGTCAAAAGATGTATCAGTGTGGCAGTGTTCTACAATTGTCGTTTCAGCTTCGGCAAAAAAATAAAAATAAAAAAAAATCCTGTGCTGTCATAGATGAGTGTTCTCGGCCTTGAAAGGCTGCCGCTTTTATGTTAAAAGAAATTTAAAGCAGCTTTTCTGAAATAGGTGTCCTTTCGATATATTGGGACTGCAGAATTTTCAGTCTGACAATTCTGTGAGCAGCAATCCCGATATATAAAATGTGGAATGTTGATATGTTGTGACCCGAGTGTGGGTGATCTCTCTCTCTCTCCCTCCCTCCCTCCCTCCCTCTCACTCTCTCTCCCTTCCTCCCTCTCACTCTCTCTCCCTTCCTCCCTCCCTTCTTCCCTCCCATCTATATGAATATGTTTCTCAAATACAGTAGTACCTCTACCTAAGAACGCCTCTACTTAAGAACTTTTCTAGATAAGAACCAGGTGTTCAAGATTTTTTTGCCTTTTCTTAAGAACCATTTTCTACTTAAGAACCTGAGCCTGGAAAAATTTCCCAGGAAATTTGAAAGCGGCATGAAGGCCCGGCCAGTTTCCTGCCATTCCCGCTTTAATCCCAGCCACCTCGGGCTTTTCTGGGCTGCCAGAGGAACCTTTTGGTGGTGCTTAAGGAGGCTTTAGCAGTCCAGAACAAATGAAGAATTTTCCTTTCTCTGGGTGCTTGGAGAGGAAATAAACCTCTGCCAGCACCCAGGGAAAAGAAATGCTCCCTTCTCTCTGGGCAGCCCAGAGCGAACGGAGCATTTTCCCCTCACCTCATCTTCTTCCTTCGGCAGCGACTGTCCTTCTCCTCTTCTTCCTCCTCCGCCTCCTCCCACCCAAATTCCGAGCTTTTATTTCTTTCCTAAAAGCATTATTTGCTTTTACATTGATTGAGCAAAACCCCACACAAATGTCTTTGACAGATGGATGCTCAAATTGGGCGAGGAACCAGAACAATATGTGCATAATGAGACCACATAAAGGGTAGAAGTGCGGTCAAAAAAGAAAGTGGAGCTATTCATAATACAAATCACATTTTACATGATCCATAGCTTAACTTACATAGTTCTTGACTTACAACAGTCCATTTAATCACTGTTCAAAGTTATATTGGCACTGAAAAAAGTGACCCATGACCATTTTTCACATTTATGGCCATGACCACATGATTTATATTCAGGCACTTGACAACTGATCCACATTTGTATAAATGTCATGGTTGTATAAATATCCCTGGGTCATGTGATCATCTTTTGCAACCTTCTGACAGGCAAAATCAATGGAGAAACTGGATTCACTTAACCATGGTTATTAATTTAATAACTCAATGATTCAGTTAACAAATGTGGCCAAGAAAAAGTAATAAAAGGGGGTAAAATTTATTTAACCTATTTCTCATTTAGCAACATAGATTTTGGGCTCAGTTTTGGTCATAAGTTGAGGACTACCTGTACTCATCCTGAAATTAACTTTACATTAATTCCTCCCAGCTCTACTGAAGTTTTTATTGTCCTAAAATGACTAAAGTCTAAGTCTAATTGCTATTGCTAAATTTAAATTTATTTTACTGAAAACGACATCTGAGCAGAAAGAACTTTATACATTTTTGAAAAAAGAAGACATTTAGGTTGCAAGTTTTTTCTTCATGCCTTAATTAGTTAAGCTGTGAACATTCAACTTGGATTGCGGAGAAAAAGACAAATGCTTAGGTAGCCAATAACTCTCTCCTTTCCCAATCCCTTTTCATGATGCTCTAAACCTTTGCATTGAATTGGAGTTACAGGGACAAAATGGATCTAAGAATTTATTTGTTTGTTTGTGATTTGATTTGATTTGATTTGATTTGAATGCCGCCCCTCTCCGGAGACTCGGGGCGGCTAACAGCAACAATAAAACAGTGTACAATAGTAATTCAATACTAAAAATGATTAAAAACCCATTAATATAAAAACCAAACATACATACATATATACCATGCATAGAATTGTAAAGGCCTAGGGGGAAAGAGGATCTCAATTCCCCCATGCCTGACGGCAGAGGTGGATTTTAAATAGCTTACGAAAGGCAAGGAGGGTGGGGGCAATTCTAATCTTTGGGGGGAGTTGGTTCCACAATGCTGGGGCCGCCACAGAGAAGGCTCTTCCCCTGGGTCCCGCCAAACGACATTGTTTAGTTGACGGGACCCGGAGAAGATCCACTTACTGGCCGGATGCCCTTCCTAGACTATGTGAATTTCACAACAGATATCTTCCCTTTGTGCCCAGAGAGAAAAATATTTACTATTACCTCACAGCTTCCTGATTGTGAGGCAAGAGTTCCACTTCTAGGCTACCATGCTGCTCAGGCAATAACTCCACTTCTTGATTACGTATAAACAGCTTTATTTTTTACCACCTCACATCATATGTTTCTGACTGGTCCAACACATGGCAACTCCAAATCTCAACCAGCAAATGCTCTGTCATACACATCAGCAAAAAGAATCAGAACTTCAAATACAAACTTAATAAACAAATGATCACAGATAATCCCCACTCGGTCAAAGACCTCGGAATACTAATAACTAAAGATCTAAGTGCCAAAGCCCACAGCAACAACATCGCTAAGAAGGCCTCAAGAGTTGTTAATCTAATCCTACGTAGCTTGTGCTCTGGAAATCTCATACTATTTACCAGAGCTTACAAAACTTTCACCAGACCCATCCTAGAATACAGCTCATCTGTTTGGAACCCATATCGCATCTCAGACATTAACACCCTTGAAAATGTTCAAAGATACTTCACAACAAGAGCCCTTCACTCTTCCACTTGAAACAGAATACCCTACGAAACTAGACTTACAGTCCTGGGTCTTGAAAGCTTAGAATTACAACGCCTTAAACATGATCTGGGTATTGCCCACAAGATCGTATGCTGCAATGTCCTGCCTGTCAAATACTACTTCAGCTTCAACCACAACAACACAAGAGCACACAACAGATTCAAGCTTAATATTAACCGCTCCAAACTTGACTGTAAAAAATATGACTTTAGTAATCGGGTTGTCGAAGCATGGGACTCATTACCGGACTCTGTAGTATCATCCCCTAACCCCCAACATTTTACCCTTAGACTATCCACGGTTGACCTCTCCAGAATCCTAAGAGGTCAGTAAGGGCCGTACATAAGCGCACTAGAGGGCCTTCCGTCTCCTGTCCTATAGTCTCTCCTATATCTTGTATTTTTTCTCTACTATATCCTCTATAACCTTCATTGTGTATTACTCAAATAAATAAATGAAAATGAAATGAAATATATTCGGAATGAGAGTTCATTTCCTTCCCTAACCTGGGATACCAATTTCTCTCTTCAAATAAAAGAAAAAGAGAATTTCTCTTGATTTGGAAATGCAGGTAGTGCTCAACTTATGACCACAGTTGAGCCCTACATTTCTGTTTTGCCCCATCTTACGAACTTTCTTGCCAGAGTTGTTAAGTGAATCACCATATTTGTTAAGTCAGTAAGATGGTTGTTAAGTGAATCTAGATTCCTCATTGAGTTCCCTTGTCAGAAGATCACAAAAGATGGTCACATCACTAGTATTGGATTTCTACCTGGAGGGGGGGGCGTTACAGTAGTGAAAATGGAGCTGTGTACGCATCTCTGGCTAACCGGCTGGCGTGGGTGTTGGAATGAGATTTGGCTTCTGAGCATGCACAGGAAGCAAAATCTCTCAAGAGGACATGTGGGCGCATGAGATTTTGGCAATTTTCAGTGGTTTTTTGTTTCTGCGTAGAAGCAAAATATCACAGAAATCTCATGCGCCTGCATGTCTTCTCACAAGATTTGCTTCGTGCGCATGTGCAGAAGCCAAATCTTGCTCTGATTTGCATGCACACCTGCTGGTCATCCGGAGCTGCACACACCTCTGCACCAGTAGTGGAGGTAAGTTGCAACCCTCACCTGCACATGACCCTGGGTTCCTGCAACGGTCATAAATATGAGCCAGTTGCCAAGAATCTGAATTTTGATCATATGATCTTTGGGATGCTGCAGCAATCTAAGTGTGAAAAATGGTCCTAAGTTAAACATTCACTCATGCCCTTATCACCTCGAGGTTCGACTACTGCAATGATCTCTACATGGGGCTACCTCTGAAGAGTGTTTGGAAACTGCAGATCGTGCAGAATGCGGCCGCGCGAGCTGTCATGGGTCTTCCCAGATATGCTCATGTTTTGTCAACATTCCGCGGCCTGCACTGGTTGCCGATTGGTTTCCGGACACAATTCAAAGTGTTGGTAATGACCTATAAAGCCCTACATGGCATTTGACCAGATTACCAATTAGGTCCCACAGAGTTGGCCTTCTCCGGGTCTCGTTGACTAAACAATGTCGTCTGGCGGGACCCAGGGGGAGAGCCTTCTCTGTGGCGGCCCCGGCCCTCTGGAACCAACTCTCCCCAGGGATTAGGGCTTCCCCCCACCCTCCTCGCCTTTTGTCAGTTATTAAAAACTCATCTTGGTCGCCAGGTATGGGGAAACGAACACCCCCCCAAATTGTCAAGGCTAGTGTATGGTTTGATTGGTTGTGTGATTATTTTATGTTATTATAAGGGTTTTAAATTGCATTTTAAAATTGGATTTGTACACTGTTTATGTTGTTGTGAGCCGCCCTGAGTCCTCGGAGAGGAGCGGCATACAAATCTAATAAATTGTTATTGTTATTGTTACTTACAGGACCGCCTTCTGCCGCATAAATCCCAGCGGCCGATCAGGTCCCATAGAGCTGGCCTTCTCCAGGTCCCGTTGACCAGACAATGTCATCTGGCAGGGCCTAGGGGAAGAGCCTTCTCTGTGGTGGCCCCAGCCCTCTGGAATCAGCTCCCTCCAGAGATTCAAACTGTTCCCCCCTCCTCACCTTCCGCAAGAGCCTTAAGACCTATCTATGTCACCAGGCATGGGGCAACTAGCACATGCCCCCCCCCTTCTGACCATTAAAAGATATGTGTGGTTATGATTGTTAATATCGATTGTTTCTTAAGATAATGAGTTTTAGTCATAGTTTTAATTATTATATTTGTACCTATATTGTTTTTATTGTTGTTGTGAGCCGCCCCGAGTCTCCGGAGAGGGGTGGCATACAAGTCTAATAAATTCTTATTATAATTATTATTATTACTTAATTTTCATTGCTGTTGTAACTTTGAACAGTCACTAAACAAACTCTTGTAAGTCAAGGACTATGTGTAGCTTTAAAAAAAACATTTCAGTAGGAAAAAGAGTTGTGGAGAGAAGCAAAGATAACCATTTCACAGTGACAATAAATTTGTCAGTTTATTGCATACTGGAAGCAAAATTAAAAATGCTTCTTTCCATGCTATTGTTTGATGAAGATTGAAGCAGATTGCATAGACTATGCTTGTGTCAGTAATATTTTGTATGTCAAATTAGCATTGTGAATTTCTTTTTGGGGGGGGGGCGGATATCACACAGCAAGCTGAACAGATAGTTGGTGAAACAAGGAATTTGAATAAGGGTTTATATTCTGACCTTCATCTACAGTGGTGATCCATAAATGAAGGATATGGCTATGTATTTTCATGGCAACATTTATTTGGCATATATATATTGCTGATCTGACCTTTTCAAAATTCTGTATTTTGAGAGCAATATTCTGATACTCTCTTCTTGTTTGCAGATCCTTTTTCTGCATGGATGCTCCTTATGATTGCATCAAATCTGCAAATAGTTCCCTCTCCCAGATAAAACTGAAATACACCAGCAGAGCAGAATTTGGGTTTTTTTCTTCTTCTTGAACCTTGAGATTTCTTGTAACGTTCATTCTATTTATTTTATTTATTTTTATTTATTTATTTTGTCCAATACACAATGAGGGTTTTAGTGGGTATATATCTATATAAACATAGTAAAATACATGATGAAGGTTATAGAGGAGATACTCATAGTAAAATATATCTAAGAAAGAATAGAAAAGAAGATGTAGTAATAGAACATATCAATGAAAGAATAGAAGAAGAGATATAGGAATAGAAGAAAGGTATAGGAGATATAGGAGAGCAATAGGACAGTGGATGGAAGGCACTCTAGTGCACTTGTACTCGCCCCTTATGACCTCTTAGGAATCTGGATAGGTCAACCATAGATAATCTAAGGGTAAAGTGTTGGGGGTTTGGGGATGACACTATGGAGTCCGGTAATGAGTTCCATGCTTCGACAACTCGGTTACTGAAGTCATATTTTTTACAGTCAAGTTTGGAGCGGCTAATATTAAGTTTAAATCTGTTGTGTGCTCTTGTGTTGTTGTGGTTGAAGCTGAAGTAGTCGCCGACAGGCAGGACGTTGCAGCATATGATCTTGTGGGCAATACTTAGATCTTGTTTTCTCACAGAGACTGAAAATTGCCATTTAAGTTTTAATATCTTTTGCCATGCCCTTGGATTAATTGCAGTATCATATTTATTTGGAGCAAATAAATCAGTTACATTCCTCCTTATTGTGGAAGTAGAATCTACCACAGACCTCTTAAAATAGAGAATCTGACAGAATGGTGGCTATTTTCATACCTGATGCTCAGCTATTATTTTAAAGTCATAATTGTTTAAAAAAATTATTGATCTGCTCATGCATAATACGCTTAATAATACAATGTGGATTTGCATATCTTTACCATAGAAAAACCAAGCCACTTTAATATATAGCCCAGTGATTCTCAACCTGTGTTCCACGGCAGTAATGGGTTGCAAATCCCATCGCTACTGGTTTGTGCTTTGCCTGCACAAAAGCATCCGGGATGGGTGGGCGGAGCCTCCTGCCACCACTGCCAGTTCGTAGAACTGGGCTGTACCAGAAGAAATCCACTACTGGTCCACAGAACCGGGGAAGGGAGGGGTATGCGATGTTGACACAGGGAATCTATAAAGGCTTGAAGAAATGTTAAGATTTAAATCTTGAGTCTTGGCCATGGTCCATGGTGAAGAAAAGGTTGAAAACCGCTTATTTAGCCCAGTGTTTCTCAACCTTGGCCACTTGAAGATATCTGGACTTCAACTCCCAGAATTCCCCAGCCAGCATTTGCTGGCTGGGGAATTCTGGGAGTTGAAGTCCAAATATCTTCAAGTGGCCAAGGTTGGGAAACACTGATTTAGCCAATAGCAGCTGAAAACCTGAATGTGTTATTTTAGGATCTTGATAGAAGACAAACACAGCAAGCTATGAATAATAGGAAAGAAAAAAAATGATGCTAGGATAATTCAAAGGCTGGGCTGAGATGATTCAGGAAATGTCTCTGTTATATCTTCTCTAACAATTGGGAAATTACTTCCTAGAAAAATTATCTTCCTCTTTTTTTTATTTCCTCCTCGTTTAGTTAAGAAACAAATAGCACAGCATTTCTGAGGTGTATTCATGTTCTCTGACAAGCTCAAGCCAGCTGAGAAAACTAAATGTTTTCTGGGCTCTCAGAATGCCACACAGCAGCTGTGTGTTACTCCGGTGTTCAGAGTGCCTTCATTTACAGCAACGATTGGTTAAAAGGCTTAAGCCCCTCTTGAGCGTTGTGGGAGCGGGGTGTGTGAAAACAAAGCATTCTGGCTTTTGAACTGTCATACACTCTTCTCTGATATATCTTAAGCTACACAAGAGCTGTGCTCCCACCCCTCACTAAATGTCACACTGTTTTAATTACTGTTCCTTTACAAGGGAGGTGGTGGCTCTAGCTGAGTGAGCGAATGTGTAGGCTGGAGTATAAATAAGAGAGAGCTTTTGTAATCTTTGCTCTGTTCCCAGCAAGGAGACTTCCCCTGCTGCAAACCCAGGGGTCTGTGTTTCAATGGTGAAAGCAGATTTTCTCAAGTCAGAAAGGAAGGGGTACTGCTATTGCCGCTCTAGCCTTTCCACCTTCCACCTCTCACAATACTAGACAATACAGTCTCAACAGTAGAGACCTTCAAATTTCTAGGTTCTATCATATCTCAAGACCTAAAATGGTCACCTAACATCAATAATGTCATAAAAAAAACACAATGAAGAATGTTCTTTCTGCACCAACTCAGGAAGCTCAAACTGCCCAAGGAGCTGCTGATACAGTTCTACAGAGGAATCATTGAGTCTGTCATCTGCAGCTCTATAACTGTCTGGTTTGGTTCTGCAACCCAACAAGACCGACCCAGACTTCAGAGGATAATCAGGATTGCAGAAAAAACAATTGCTGCCAACTTGCCTTCCATTGAGGACCTGCATACTTCATGAGTCAAAAAGAGGGCAGTGAAAATATTTACTGGCCCCTCACATCCTGGACATAAACTGCTTCATCTCCTACCCTCAAAATGTCACTACAGAGCACTGCACAGCAAGACAACTAGACACAAGTACAGTTTTCCCCCCCAAACACCATCACTATGCTAAACAAATAGGTCCCTCAACACTGTCAAACTATTTACTAAGTCTGAACTACTATTACTACTAGTTTTTTCTCATCATTCCTATCACCCATTTCCTCCCACTAATGACTGTATGACTGTAACTTGTTGCTTGTATCCTTAACATTTTTATTAATATTGATTGTTTCCTCGTTGCTTATTTGACCCCTCTAATCATTGTGTTGTATCTCATGATTCTTGACAAATGCAACTTTTCTTTTATGTACGCTGAGAGCATATGCACCAAGACAAATTCCTTGTGTGTCCAATCACACTTGGCCAATAAAAAAGAATTCTAATTTTTCTCTTTATTTACATGCTCTATATTGGCAGTTTTGTTCAAGAAATGAGACCACAGAAAAACACCAAGGTAGCACCTTCTGGAATGTGTGTTTTAGAAAGAGCATATAATCCAGGGCAAAACTGTAAATTGATCATCTTGGTTAGGTTACTTTAAAAATTGATGGACTGATTAAGCAAACAGAAGGTGATTCCTTTCCAAAGTTTGTAATATTAAGAGCCACGGTGGTGCAGTGATTAGAATGCAGTACTATAGGCTATTTCTGCTACCTGCTGGCTGCCTGCAATTTGGCAGTTCAAATCTCACCAGGCTCAAGGTTGACTCAGCCTTCCATCCTTCTGAGATGAGTAAAATAAGGACCCAGATTGTTGGGGGCAATGTGCTGATTGTGTAAATAGATTATAGAGGGCTATAAAAGCACTGTAAAGCCGTGTATAAGTCTAAATGCTATTGCTATTAACATAGAGAAGTAAATGCCATATATACAGGTAGGTAGTTATGACCACAAACAAGCCCAACATTTCTGTTGCTAGCAGAGAGATAATGCTTAAGTGAATTTTGCCCCATTTTGTGACCTTTCTTGCCACAACAGTTTAAATGAAACCCTGCAATTGTTAAGTTAATAAGACCATTGTTAAGTGAACCTGGTTTCCCATTGATTTTGCATGTCAAAAAGTTGCAAAAGGTGATCACATGACCTGGGGACACTGCAACCATCATATGTTATTTGCCAAGTGCCTGAATTTCACGCATGTGATTATGGGTTGCAACCATCACAACTATAAAAAACAGTCATCATTGCAACAGTAATCTTCTTTTTTCCAGTACCTTTATAACTTTGAAGTAAGTTATAACTTTGAAGTAAGTTATAAAGAACTGTTGTAAGTCGAAGACTATCTGTAGTGAATGGGTGGGTTCCACTTACCTTCACCACCGGTTTGCATCATGACATTTTGCGTATGCGTCCTTGCTCTGCTTGCGCATGCACACCCCTCTCATGCAATTTTGCTTCGGTGCATGCTCAGTAGCAGGATTCAGCCTGAAACACAGCTGAGGAGCTGATCAGCTGTGCTTCAAGCAAAGAAATAAAGATCAGTGTTAACCTGGGAGAGGGCTCTTTTTTAAGCAGCGGAAGAAGAGAAGCCATCCATGTCACGCTGAATATTGCCAGTCTCAGAGACATTCAGTAATTAAAGAGTTAACATGTGTGCCTTGTCATTAATCACCTCCCATATTTTAATGTAATATCCTGCTTTGTCATTTCCGCCTTCTTGCTCTCTAGTTGTTCTCTGCCTTTAAGACTCCATGATGTAAGTTTTGTTCTTTTGTCTACCCAGACAATGTTTATTTTTACTTTCATAATAAAAGAAAGCTTGTTTTGAATAACATGCTTGGAACTCTGAATTCCATCACCTCCGCGGTTTGAAGTTCAAACGGACTTTTACAATCCCTGACAATCCAAACATGGAAAAATTCACCAAAAATTCCCCCCAAAAGATGGCAATGCCTACAGACCGGCACCGATTGAACTGGATCATCACATCGCCAATGGGTTGCAAATGGTTCAGGCGCTCTGCTCTGAACTGGGAAGAACCCACCCCTGCTGTAGTGTGACTGTGTGTTGAGAAGAAATATGGATACTTCCCCAGAAGACTCACCCCACTATTTTTCATATTTTCTCTCAAGCGTTTGAAAATGGCAATCTGCAATCTGCAGGTATAGATTTCCAGTCTAATTAGAAACCCGTTCACATTCTCTTTAAAAACTATGCTAAAATTCATAGCGTTTAATGTGAGAGACATAAAAGATAATCATATTGGCTGCATTTAATTTCTTTAAACATAATTAAATTTGAGTAATTTCAAAGGTATTAAATGCAAATTAAATACAAATTAAATATGTTTAGCTGTAAATTAAGTCAGTTGGAATGTTCTTTTTGTCTTGGGCTCACTTTCCTTAGGAACAGGGCTCATGGTTTTTAACTTGACTTGAAGGGGTGGCCTTGTCAAAGTCTTCTGCCTTCAAAAATCCAGATCTTTTCTCAGTGTAACTAGAATGTTTTGTCTGAGTGCACGAACACGTGATTGCAGTTCTGATGTTCTAATTGATTGCAACCCAAAAGTGCTTTTTCAAGAGGCAGCTAGTGCTTCCCCCCCCCCTGGTTTTTCTTTGAGGATGTTTTGCTTCTCATCCAAGAATCTTCTTAAGCTCTGAAGGAATTATACTCATTGGTGTCAGCTGGTTATTAGTATCCCTTTAGAGAGAGAGAGAGTTGTTGAGGCCACCTGGACGTTTATCTCTATCCTCGGAGTCACCTGAGTAGTGCAAATGGATGTGGAGCCTTCTTGGAAACATTGAAAGGATGTGTTGTAGTCTGGAGATAAATCATGTCATCCCCCCTCGTCTGTTGAAAGATGTTTCGACTTAGATGACATCCTTGATTCCTCTTTCAAACCAGCAGTCCTTTTTCTCCAAAAGAGTGGCCTTTTTCTTTTAAATGCAGATGGATTGCTGAACCTTGTCCTGATGGGTTCATTCTCCTATGTTATGCCATGCATGGTTGTTTTGTTTCCCTAATGGCTCACTGCATGGTACTGCATATACCACATTGCTCAGTTTGTGGCTGGGTGAAAGAGGCCATTTACTTACAACTCCGTCGTCTCCGTTCCAACTTAATTATAGTTCATAAAATCATATATCAAAATGTCCTCCCTGTTAATGACTACTTCACCCTCAACCGCAACAACACCCGAGCATGAAATCGTTTTAAAGTAAATGTCAACCGCTCCAAACTTGACTGTAAAAAATAAGACTTCAGCAACAGAGTAATTGACGCCTGGAATGCACTACCTGATTCTGTGGTTTCTACTCCTAACCCCAAAACCTTTAACCTTAGACTATGTACAATTGACCTCTCCTCCTTTCTAAGAAGTCTGTAAGGGGTGTGCATAAGCACACCATTGTACCTACCGTCCCTGTCCTATTGTCTTCTTTTGTTACTTTTTATCATTACTCATCTAATGTTTAATATGTACAAATTTTCACCCTATAATTGTTTGACAAATAAAAAAATAATAAAAAAAATAAAAAAAATTAATTAAAAAAAATAAATATGTCAAAATTGAACAGCCTTCTCTCAACAGAGGGAGGTGGATATGACATCATCTATCTCCAGTCTACATCACAGTCCTTTTATCAGTTCAAAGAACTGATTACCCATTTGCATTACTGTCTGGAAGGAATATAAATCCTTCCATTCCCCACAATCCAGTCAGAACTAAAGAAGATTCTTGAATGAGAAGTGAAACATTTCCAAAGAAAAAACAGAAAGTTCAGTCTTGAAAAAGCCCCTTTGGGACAACCATTGACCTGGGTGACTAAGAATCTCGGTAGACATCCAGATTTTTTTTCTTTTTCAAAGTCATGAGCAGGGATCCTTAAACTAAGAACTGTGGGCCGGATGTGGCCGGCCAAAGGCGTTAATCTGGCCTGTGCAGAACCACGAGTCTGAGGAACTGTGAATTAGCCCTCAATTTTAAAAGTTTGAGGACCCCTGGTCTTGAGGTTGCAGCCTAGGCAATGCTTTTAAGATATCTGTGACTTAATTTGTATTCTCTTATACAATTTGTACTCTCTGGAGTACAATTTGTACTATTTAGTAAGGCTAATTAGTCATGGAGAATGACATTCAAAACGTATCAGAGCACCTAATAGTAGTGGTAATAAATACTCAGAAAAGATATCCTCTAATGCTCTCTACATGGGGCTACCTTTGAAAAGTGTTCGGAAACTCCAGATCGTGCAGAATGCAGCTGGGAGAGCAGTCATGGGCTTCCCCAGGTATGCCCATGTTACACCAACACTCCGCAGTCTGCATTTGTTGCCGATAAATTTCCGGTCACAATTCAAAGTGTTGGTTATGACCTTTAAAGCCCTTCATGGCATCGGACCAGAATATCTCTGAGACTGCCTTCTGCCGCACAAATCCCAGCGGCCGGTTAGGTCCCACAGAGTGGGCCTTATCCGGGTCCCGTCAACTAAACAATATCGGTTGGTGGGCCCCAGGGGGAGAGCCTTCTCTGTGGTGGCCCTGACTCTCTGGAACCAGCTCCCCCCAGAGATTAGAACTGCCCCTACCCTCCTTGCCTTTCGTAAACTCCTTAAAACCCACCTTTGTCATCAGGCATGGGGGAACTGAGACATCTCCCCTGGACCTATTCAATTCAATTTATGTATGGTATGCTTGTATGTATGTTTGCTTAAATAATGGTTTTTTAAAAATATTTTAAATTGTAAATTATTAGATTTGTCATGAACTGTTTTATTGTGTTGTGAGCCGCTCCGAGTCTACGGAAAGGGGTGGCATACAAATCTAATAAATAATAATAATAATAATAATAATAATAATAATAATAATAATAATAATATCCATGGTTCAACAAGGAACTCCGGGAGTTGATGTATATGGTATGTTTGTGTGTATGTTTGGCTTTTAATAAGGTTTTAATAAGGGTTTTAGTTATTTTAAATATTAGATTTGTTATATGCTGTTTTATTGTTGTTGTTAGCCGCCCCGAGTCTATGGAGAGGGGCGGCATACAAATCAAATCAAATCAATCAATAAATAAATCTGTACAGTTAATCTTTGAGTTACAACCATTTGTTTAGTAATTGTTTGAAGTAACAATGGCACTGAAAAAAGTGACTTACTATTGGTCCTCACACTTACGACTATTGTAGTATTTCCACAATAACACAATCAAAATTTGAGCATTTGGCAACCAGCACGTATTTACAACATGTGCAGCATCCCAGGGTCATGAGATCATCATTTGTGACCTTCCCACCCGGCTTTGAACAAGGAAAGTTAATGGGGGAAACTAGATTCATTTAACATCCATGTGATTCACTTTAAGAACAGTGATTTCCTTAACGACCATGGCAAAAAAAATCATAAAATCAGGTCAGAACTCGTTTAACTTCTGTTCCAATGTGATTATAAGTCAAGGACTACCTGTACATAGAAAATAAATTTGACAAACTGATTCCTGATTGGTCTTTATCAGGAATCCAAGAAAGTTGGTTGTTGATAGACTCCTTGTCTATCAAAAGAATTCTGATTGATTTGTTTTGAAGACACACCAAGGGTTTTAGTTGTCCTTGAATCAGGCTGTATCCAATTAATTTTCCTTGAGTCAGACCAGTGAAGGACTACCAAACATTTTACTACCACACTGTAGGCGTTGCTTATGCAGGACACCCTGCATTTTCTTTCAACATATTTCAGTGCAAATTGGGTGCTCTGGGGTGGAGCTCCATTTTCTGAGTCAGGCTCTATCCAAAGCTTCCACCCAAAGCTTGGAAAATCCACTTTCATAGTCCAGTGGTACACCACTGCCCTGCACTTCTGGAACCGCAATATAGAGGATTAATATTGATTAAAAGAACCTGAAAGACATTGTCATCTATGAAAAGTGATCATCAGCAATAATGGAGCATGTGTAGCTTCATATTGGACTTAATATCCAATATGAAAACATACAAGTGCTGGCAACTTTATCAAATTGCCATGTGTGGCTAATGCTAATGTATGAGCAGAGAATTTCTATTTACCAAGGTTGTGCGCACACATAAACCTTTATATTGGGATCAGTTGTGAATAATCACTCAGTCACACACAGTTAACTAACCTGAATTAAAGTTTACTTTGAGAAATAACATGTTCAGGTAAACAGTCCAAAGTCATACACATAATAGTCAGAATAATAATCCAAATATTATCAAGCAAAAAGTCCTTCTTACCAGTTGTTTTGTCATAATCAGTAAACAAAGATATCAAGCCTAAACACATTGTAATTATAATACATAAGTACAACACAGAGAGAGGGGAGATGCATAGCTAACTAACAGTGAGTAGCACTAATGGCGAGTAGCCAGACAAAGAGAAACAAATTGAGGCTCCAGAGATACAAGCTATGAACTCTAGCTCCCTCTTATGGCAGTCTGCAATACCTGCAGTCAAGTAGACATAACTCAGTTACAGCTATACATTAACACACATTGTTCGTTTATATAGTAAATCACAAGTTAGCTGTCTGAATATGAAACTGAACATTCACACTAACTCTCAATATCTTTCTGGGGCCATAACCAGTGTTAATGTATGAGCAGAGTATTCCTTCTATACCAAGGTTGTGCAAACACAGAAACATTTGTATTGAGATCAGTTGTGAATAATTACTCAGCCAAACATAGATACATTAACTTGAGTTAAAGTTTACTTTGTGAAAAAGCATGTTCCTATAAACAGTCCAAAGTCATACACATAATAGCCAGAATGACAATCCAAATATTATCAAGTACAAAGTCTTTTTTACCAATTGTTTTTGCCGCAAACAGTAAACACAGCTATCCAGCCTAAACACATTTTAGCCATAATACATAACTACAACACAGAGAGATTGCAAAGATAATGGGTAATTCACTAACAGTGAGTAGCAGAACAAAGAGAAATAGAGACTCCAGAGATATATGCTATGAACTCTAGCTCCCTCTTATGGCAGTCTGCAACACCTGCAGTCAATATATTGCCAACCCAACCATTATGGAGAGAGTCTTAACAGGTACATAGAAAGTTTATCAAGAGCCATAAGTAACATTCTAATGACTTCAAATAGAAGGAGGACATTTTGAAACTAATTGGTCTGATTCCTGACTGGCCTCTGGCTTAGAAGCAGGCCAGTCAGGAATTGGACCAATCATAAGTCTACTTATACAATGAGCCAATCAGCAGCTTGACGAGGAAAAAAAAATGAATCCAGTTCCTTTTTGTCTTCGTCTTCTGCTTTGTTTTCTTGATACGCATCAAGAAAAATGGTGAACACGTTAAAACATTTTTAGATAAGCATTTGAAAGTTGACACCGGAGATGTTTTTAATTCTTTGCAAATAAATGCCAATAGAGATTTATCTTGGAAATTGGCATTTTAAAATCTTAGATTTCCTTATTTTGAGCTATGTAAAGGTTCACCAGAGCCGTCTAAAAGCAAATAGTGCAATTTACAAAATATGCCTGCTGTGTAACTTCCATTCAGTCCAACAGAGATTGTATAAAATATTTCATTATGATCTAAAATGAGTCTGAGATATGTCAGGAAATTGTTCTTTGGAGATATATGCTACAAAATATCCAAGAAAAAAATGTTATTATCAATTCTATGGACACCATAATGTTTTTAAGCTCAACACATCTATATAAAACAGATGATTTTTCTGAAAAAGTGATTTGTTAATAGCCAGGACTCATCTCAACAAAAGAGATTCCTATACATAGGCAAATCCTTTGTAAATGCCCTAAATGAGATTGAAGATAACATGGCTTTGGCAGGAAAACAGAATCTAAGACAATCTGATAGCTAGACAGAAATTGCCTTGTTAAAACAACTCAAAAGCTTATAACGTTATCTCCTTTTTGTGACCTCATAAGCTCCGCAGGATGGAGTCTAGGCAACTGAATGGAGCAGAGCGTTTACTGTCAGGATGCCCTTCCTGTCACCAATGTGGAGTTTTATTCAGACAAAATTGTCATTTGTGCCCAGAGAGAAATATCTGCCTCTACCTAGCATCGAACTCACAGCCTCCTGATTATGAAGCAAGAGCTCCACCTGTAGGCTATTATACCACTCATCAAAAGCTTATCATGTTATGCTAGTGTTAAAATAGATGCAATTGAGATAAATTGTGGCTTTCAGTCTAACCAATTTAGTATTCTTTTGTTTTCTGTTTGTATGTTTATAGCATAATTTCATTTTGGAAGTTAGCAAAGTGGTATATAAGTACGGAACATGTATTCAGAATAAAAAAGAAGCTTGTATAAATTAGACATTTGCAGTGGCAGCAACTGCAAATGTAACTGGCCGCATACTGTATGTTTCTTAAATATAAGCTGTACTTGCACATTCTTCTTGGACCATCAAGAGTTCCAAATTCTGCAAAAACTCAAAATAGAGGAGCTGGATCCATTTTTAAAATTGTTCTGATTGTTGTCATTTACTCCACTGAAAAAAGATAAATGCATTTTCTGCAGTAAGTGTAATTACTTACTGAAGTGAAAAAGAGATTTCAAAATACTGTAGTTTAAATATATCGATTCAAGGTTAGTCTTTGGGATTCAAAATATTGGCTAGAAATCTGGCATGTTTATTCAGGACTACTTGATATGCATCAGAATCCAACAATAGACTTTACTGTGTCATATAAGGAGTAGAAAACAAAAAAACCCACTTCTCTTTAATATGAGACACTATTTTTGAGAGAGCAGAATGAAATTTGGCAGCTAACATTTCTACAGGGGTATGTTCCTCCCGGTTTGCCTGAACTGATAGCGACATGCTGGTGACATCACAATGAATCACTAAACCAGATTGGTCAATGCTAATCCATGGGCGTCGCCATCTTTTTTTAAAAAAAATGGAATTTTGGGGGGGGGGTATTTTTTGCTTGCTTGTGCTTCTGTGCATGTGCAGAAACCAGGTTTTGAGCACTATGCATGCATGAGCACCCACGAAAAACATGGGCAGCCAGGTGACGTGGTAGGAAGTGATGGTGAGGTAAATTAGAACTAAAAAAAAAAAGAAAAAGAAAAAAAAAGACTCCATCCCATCCAGGAAGCCTGCACTTTCCCAGGGCCTGGAGGGCCAAACACCCCCCACCCATCGCTGCCTAGAACTCCCACCCACACCCATCCCTAGCAAACTAGCAAGTCCTGAAGCCAAAAAAAACAGCAAAGGGGAGAAACAGCCACTTTTCTCTGTGCTATGTTTAAGTACAAAAGCAACAAGCAGCCATGGAGGCAGCAAGGGGAATATGGTTTCTCAGGACGGAGTGTCGCCTCATACATAGCACAGAGAAAAGTCTCCCAACATGGGCCGGAAAAAGAGACAGGTTAAGGGGAGAAACAGCCACTTTTCTCTGTGCAAAATTTAGTTGTCAGTGCTCCAAATAGCATTTGAGAAATGGCACAAAAGCAGCAAGCAGCCATGGTGGCAACGAGAGGAATATGGAAAAATGCATTCCAGCCTGTGTATTATTTTTGTATCTTTCCAGAGAGAAAAAATGTGGCCAAATTTCCTTACAGTTATTCTGTGGATGTAGAGGTGGGCAGTGGGAAAGAGAAAGGGACGGAGGGAGAAAGAGAGAGAGAGAGAGAGAGAGAGAGAGAGAGTGAGAGTGAGAGTGGGAGGGAAAGAATGAGAGAAGAGAGAGATATGTTCCTCCAAGCACTGAAGGAAAAGGCTCTCTTATGCAGCTGTTCCGGCTTGGTGGCTAGTAGGAGACCAAATCCTCTCCACCCAGGTGCTTTTAATGTATAGTTTTCTTGCTCTCTCTTTCTCTGATGGGCGAAGGTGGGAAAACTGCTTTCTTGCTCTCTCTTTCCTTGATGGGCGAAGGTGGGAAAACTGCAAGCAAGCAAGCAAGCAAGCAAGCAAGCAAGCAAGCAAGCAAGCAAGCAAGCAAGCAAGCAAGCAAGCAAGCAAGCAAGCAAGCAAGCAAGCAAGCAAGCAAGCAAGCAAGCAAGCAAGCAAGCAAGCAAGCAAGCAAGCAAGCAAGCAAGCAAGCAAGCAAGCAAGCAAGCAAGCAAGCAAGCAAGCAAGCAAGCAAATAAAAAGTCATCTGTGGAAGGATGATCTTGAAGGGAGGGAGTTTTTGTGCTAAAACATTTTAGTCTAAGAAACAACCCTGGGTATGCACAGACTGCTGGCATGGCTGAACAGAGAAGCTTGGCAAGCGTATGGAGAAGAGAGCTGAGCCTCCTTTATCGCTAGCTCTTCCCATTCAAGAGGGTAGAGTCTTCCTTCCTGGTGTAGAATTTCAGCCGGTTTTCACTTTTCCAAGTAGCTTATACCCCACCCCCCTTAAATTAAAGCAACATTTGTTTCCCTCTGGTTAAGCAAAGTGTTTTCTAGTTGGTAATAATTTATTTTTTGAAATGGTGTAGAAGCGAAGGTTTAACAAATTTGGACTCCTAGGATTTTTAATGACTGTGACTGGAGGTGGAAGGAAAAGAGGGGAGAGAGGGGGAGAGGGAGATAGAGAATAAAGAAAGAGGAATAAAGGGAGGGAGGGAAATAAAAAAGAAAAAGAGAAAAGAAAGGAAAGAAAGAAAGAAAGGAGAAAGGAAGGGAAAGAGAGAGAGAGAAGAGGAAGGAAGCACTACAAAACATAGCACTGGATGACACTGAAGTCACTGAAACAGCACAGCAATTTAGGGCTGGCAGATATCCCAGAGGCCATCTAGTCCAATTCCCTGCTGCAGCAGGAAACCTTACGTTATCTGAATTATTTTGCTGCCTCTAATAGAGAGGAAAATTGCCAGAAAGGAGGAAGAGTTTACTAGGACAATGCAAAGGAAGGCAGATATAGTCTTTGACATAGGACCACAATTGAGCCCAAAATTATGGTTGCTGAGCAAGAGCGTTGTTAAGTGAGTTTCACCATGTTTTACTCAATCCATGACATCCCCTGGCTCTAACAGCCATGTACAAACTAGGGAAGTACATCTGAAGGCATGTGTAATGTTCTAATGTACAGGAGTCATGGCTAAATGTGTGGCAGAAAGTGGACTCTGGGTGTATTTTTCCAAATGCAATAATTAAGGTTGAATGTGTATAGTTTTAGAACAGGTGTGTGTGTGTGTATGTGTGTACATGCACATATAGTATATATAGTTGATAATGTATCTTTTTGTGTGCGGCATACAAATCTAAACAACAATAATAATAATAATAATAATAATAATAATAATAATGTACACATGGTATATTTACATTGGAT
Source organism: Erythrolamprus reginae (assembly GCF_031021105.1). Taxonomy (NCBI): domain Eukaryota; kingdom Metazoa; phylum Chordata; class Lepidosauria; order Squamata; family Dipsadidae; genus Erythrolamprus; species Erythrolamprus reginae. The sequence goes on from NC_091950.1 coordinate 111,324,083, forward strand.
TAAATAGTATATTTTGGATGTTCAATAGTAGTGACAGTATCTCGTTGTATATAGTATATTTTGGATGTTCAGTAGTCGTGACAGTATCTCGTTGACGCCTTTGAGGAGAGGAGAGGCCAGGCACCCTAGCCCTTGACATGAGTGACATCAAGTTGGCCACGCCCACCCAGTGACATGATCATCAAGCAACCCAACCCAATCACATGACTTCCCAGCCACTCCCACCCAGTCACATGACCATGAAGGCATACCCACCATCACATGACCATCAAGCCATGGCCACAGAGTGGTAGCAAAAAAATTGGAACCCGTCGCTGCATTTATATAAATATAAACTTGATTCCCATGTCACTTTCTGAATGCATCTTTTTTCATAAAGCAAGACTTTGCCATCATTGTGATTTTTAAGATTATCAAGTAATTTTCAAATCTCTGAAGCAGAAATTCTTTTTCTCCCTTGACTGTAGGTTAAATCACCTTCCATCTTATCCCCTATTGAGTTCTTTATTCATAGTTTTTTTTATCCCTTTCTTGCCACATTAAGTTATGTAAATGTAGCATAATGCAGGAAAAAGTTAACCTCAATGCCAGATGGTTTGTAGAAGATGAGATTATTGTGCTATACATTTTTTTTATTTTTCCCAAAAAAATATTGCTATATTGTGCATGTAAGTGCAAGGATAATGGTTGAAATGGTAACCATGGTAACCCTTGTTACTTTTTATTTGTTTAAAGAACACAGCATCCTCTGTAGTACCATACAGTTAGTCAAACATAAATGTTAGAAATTCTTGCTTCTCTGAATTGCTTTTACTTGCTTTATATTATACCTTCAAATGAGTTAATCAAGAATTGCTTCCCTTCCTTAAGTAACAGAACATAAACTATACTAATGCCATAGACACATGGGAAGCTATGTTATGAAATTTATGGTATTTGTTAACTCTACTTGGGAATTGTGTAAACTAACTTAAAATGCTTCTCAATGCCGCAGAAGCATATTTATGATTTTCTTTCCAATCATTTATTAAATTATCATTAAAAAGGGCTTGATTCAACCATGGCCTTCTGCGTGGAAAATCTATGTTCTATCTCATACAAGAATGTGTAACCAAGTTGATATGTATCTAATTAATATCCTCTTTGTACTTTATAATAGTTATCTAGAATAATGAATAGTGGTAGTGAAGGACGATTCTGTCTAATCTGATTCTGTTAAGCCTCTTATGGTTTCATTGTCAAACTGCTGTTAGTGCCCATTTTGGGGCTACCTTGGGGCAAAAATGGTAGTTCAGAAGTAGTTCTTGCCTGCTAGAGGTAGAGAAGACATGGTTATATTCTGGATATGGAGCAATGAGGGAGATCTTTCAACATCTCAATACAATCATTTTGTGAAACCCCGTGATGATAAAATTTTGTACATCCATCTCTTCTTTTGTTCATTGGCATGTCAATGTGCAGTTTGTGGAATACTATAATTAAGTAAAGGATTGCAGATGTTCACTGTATATTAGGGGAAAATGTTCTAATTGCAAAAGCAGTTTGACAATGAAACCATAAGAGGCGTAATGACCCCTTCACTAGCTGCCTCTCAGCAGAAGCTCAAGAAGTGTCCATCATGGTTTTGTAATCTGGATTCACACACAACACATAGTGTTGGGTCCAGTGGCCTAAATGGTTCCTTAATTCTGACTGAGAATTCACTTGTTGTATTTGGTGATGGCAACAAATGAGAATAATAAAATTGGAAGAGATCTTGGAGATCCAAGCCGTCCAAACAGGAGACTGTATACCATTCTGGACAAATGTTGATGAGAGTCTCATTCACCCAGGTTATAGTTGTAGTAAATAGTAGATCCTTGGAACAAACTTTCAGCAGACGTGGTTGGTAAATCCACAGTAACTGAATTTAAACATGCCTGGTATAAACATATATCCATTGTAAGATAAAATACAGGAAATAGTATAAGGGCAGATTAGATGGACCATGAGGTCTTTTTCTGCTGTCAGTCTTCTATGTTTCTATGTCCCAAGGGTGTTTTTTTTAAAGGCATCTAGACTTACTTTGTTTTTCCTTGAAGACATTTTCCTTTTCATCCAAGAAACTTTAGTTCTGACTGAATAGTAGGGAATGCCATCTGGTCATTAGCACTCTGAAGATCAGTCATTAGCTCTCTGACAGTCATTGAGACCACTTGGGATTTTTTCTGTACCCTCAAGGCCACCTGAATAAGAACAGAAGTGGTGTGGAACCTTCCTGGAACTGCTTAAACACCTATGTTGTAGAGAGGAGGAGGTATCATATTCCTCCTACTTTGCTGCTCAGTTTTAATATAGATGGCTCTTTAATCTTTCTTTCAAACCAGTGGTCCTATCCCATCCAGAATGTGGATTTTTGCTGTATTCAAGAGTGAGCTTTGTCTTTCAAATGCAGATGGACTGCTAAATCTTGTCCTGATGACTTTGTTCTCCCATGTTGTGCTATCCATTTGTGGAGTGGTTATTTTGTTTCCTCAATGTGCAGGTCAGCACATGTTTCACTGCAATGCATTACACATACCATGTTGCTCAGACAAAACAAGGGTGTTTTATCCTTGGGGTGGATAAGCCTCCTACCTTAGTGATTCTTCGATATAAAATGTGCGTGTATGTTCTGTTAGTTAAAAATTCTTCTGAACTTTTCAGTGTATGAAATGACAACATTGCTTCATTTGGTGTTTTTTTTTCTATATCTATTAAAAAATAACTCCTGCTGGGTCATTTTGGGGATTTGTTGAAGGCCCAGTTGGGATAGCCACAAATTTGGAAGGATTCCTTAATGTTTTTACTTCTTTTTCTTTTTCCACTTTGCTGGTAGGCAAATCTTCAGTTCAGTAGTGTAGGGTTCTAGTTACTGCTATTGTGCTCCAGTGAGTGGTGAAAATGTAAATATGTATATTTGTGTGAGACTGCTGGGCTTAAGCTTCAGAGAGCTAACAACCGACTTCAGAGTGTTAACAACCAGATGACTGCAAGAAATATACTGAAGAAGTTTCTTGGATGAGAAAATAAATATCTTCAAGAAAAAGCAAAGAAAGTCCATTTGCCCATTTTTTGGTGCGGGAAGCATGTCTCTGGGACATTTTGAAGTAATGATTGTCCAACCTGTTCTTAAAAATCTCAAGTGAAACTGGATGATAAACTTTTTAGAATGGGAGACCATGTTTATTAGCTGTTTCACTGACAATAATTTCCAAAGACATTTGATGGGGAATGTAATGTTGACTATGATAAGATGACCAGATGTCGCGCTTTTGGTGGGGCAGTCCCGCTTTTGAGCAATTTCTCCCACATCCTGTCGTGTTTTTAAAAACTCCTCATTTTTTTTTAAAATGGGACATCTGATCACCTTAGCTTTGGGGAATATAACGTACGGTTATGATTGGTTGGGAGTGCCCGACACCAATGGAAACTTTGTCGCGCCGGGCCAAAAATTAAATTGAGAAATGAAAGAGAATGAGGGGTTTAGACTGGAAGAGATTGAGGGGATGCCAATCGAGGTTGCTTTGAGGCATTGTGGCCATCACTCATGGCTTTCGCTCGGATTCGTTTTCAACTTCTCTCTCCTACATTTGGCGGTAACTAAATAAATCTAGCTAAATCTTTCCCCATTTGATGGAGTGGCCAAGGATTTTTCTACCTCCCACTCCTACTTCCTCAAATGACGATATAGACCCCTGATATAGATTGACCACATAGAATGTGTGTAGGAATCATGATGAGAAGAAGATGCCCCTCAGCTGCCCAGCCCTCCTGCTCATCCATGCCTACAAGACAGGGTCTCCAAGTCTCTCTGCAGATGCTGCCGAAGCAACCACCCTCCTCAGCAAGCAGCCCTGCACCTTCCGGGCCAGGAGGAACCACATCTCCGTCCATGGCTGCTGTCCTAAAGGTATTTTTACACACACACACACACACACACACACACATACACACACAAAGTCATCTGTCCATCTGTCCTCCCCACAATGATGTCCCGCTTTACCTAAATTATAATCTGGTCACTTTAGAGTATGAATACATATTTGAAGCTATATTCTGTTCTGCCGGACTCTATGGTATGAGTCTCCCGAAAATTCAAGGGTACAAATTTCAGGATTGCGCATGTGCCGAATTGCTTTCTAGGCATTTCACCTCTGGCTCCGAATAAAATAAAATGTAAAGAGTTTTCTCCCCCTTAAAAAGACTATAAATCTTCCTTAGAAAAATATAGGAAGAAACAAGAATCTGCCGGCATCAAAGTGAATTTGAAGATTTACGATTTCAAGCAAAGACGGAGGCGCTTTCGCTGTAACAAGGAAGTGATAAGTGAGTACAATAAATCTTAAAATGGCGGAGGGAGGGGAAAAAGAAGACTTCTCTAGCCTGGCTAATATTGAGAAAAAGCTGGATAAACTGCTGGATATTTGCAGTGGCTTTGAACAGAGATTCAACAAAGTTGAGAATAAAATGGAACAGATGGATTTAGAAGTTAAACAAATTAAAAAGGAAGGGGATTCTTCTGCTGGAAAGATACTGAAAGTTGAGAAACAAGTGATGGATTACGATGGAAAAATAAGACAAATAAATGACAGAATCGCAAATTTGGAGGACAGACAGAGAAGGAGGAATTTGCATTTACGAGGGTTCAGAATGGATTTGCCCTCTGATTTTAAGTTAACAGAAGCTGTCTGTGCTTGGTTAAATAAACAGACAGGCGTGCATGTCAGCGTGGAGGAGCTGTTGCGTGTTCATTGGGCAGCCCCCAGGAGAGAGGGCAGACAGAGAGATGTGATCATCGCTTTCCTCAGTGAAAAAAAAGCAGAGATGATTTATAAAACTTTGAAGACTTTTACGAGCCTTAAACAAGACGGAAATGAGATAAGGGTTCTGAGGGATCTTTCCTGGGAAACCCTGAGAGCGAGAGCTGTGTTGAAACCAATTGCAAGCCGGCTATATCAAAGTGGAACCAGATTTAGCTGGGGCTACCCAGTGGCCATCTTGGTGTTCCAGGACAATAAAATGTACAGAGCAAGTTCATTGGAGGAGGGAAAGGCTTTACTGGATCAACTGGGGATTAAGTTTGATGAAACTGGAGCACTAGCATATGAAGGAGAAGAGGCTTTTGACGGTCGGAGTACCCCAGATGAGGAGGAAAGACGAAGGGAAGAGCAGCTGAAGGAGTTAAGCGGGCAGGTGGATGCCATCAGAAAGGAGCAGAGAAGAACACGGGCTCTGCATGAGAAGAGAGCCAGAAAGTGATGGTGTTTGGTCCCTTGTCTTGTTGTGGGGGGGGGAGGAAAAGGAAAAGAATTATTACTATTACTATTACTATTATTGTTGTTATTATTATTATTTTTCTTGGAGATGCCTTGGGATTCCTGTATATCTGTCATTCAGTGGGGGAAGTCTAAGGGGGAGAAAAAGGTGGGTTAAGAATTTAAAATTAAAGAAGAAATTAAAGAAGGAATTATTTAAAGAAGAAAGGGGGGGGAGAAATTTTCTCTTTTATAAAACTAAAAAGGGTTGAAAGAGGAGCTAGTTTGAGTGGGAACGCAATCCAGATAATGTGCCTCAGGTATGGGCAAGGTTTTTTCTTGTCTTCTCCCCTCTCAGTGGGGGGAGCACAGGGGGAGGCACGTTGGGGGGGGTATTAGGGGTAAAGAAAAGGGAAAAATATAAACCAAGGGCAAAACAAGAGGGGAAAAGGGTGTTTTTGGTATATTATGACGGAGTGTAAGATAATGGTTTTAAATGTGAATGGTTTGGGATCGGATTTGAAACATTTTAGGATATTAAGGATGGCTAAGCAATATAAGGTGGATATTATGATTTTGACAGAAACACATAAAAGAAGGGGAGGAAGGGATAACTTGATTAATGATAGAAATTGGAAATGGGTGTTTGAGTCAAGAGGAACACAAAATAGTCGAGGCACAGTGATTCTGATTCATCAGAGGGTTAATTTTGAAGAGGTCGGAATTCAGAAAGACAGAGAAGGAAGGTGGATATTTGTTAAAGGGAAAATAAATCAAAAGAAGTTGACATTAGCAGCAATTTATGCCCCAAATGGGAAAACAAAACAATTTATAATAAATACTAAGAAGAAGTTAGACAATTTTAAGGAGGGCTCAACTTTTTTGGCAGGAGATTTTAATATGCAATTAACAAATGGGACTGCAAATAGCAGGATGTTACATTTAAATAGACTTAATATGGTGGATCTACATGCAGATATTTTAAACAGAGCTACATATTATTCAGCAAGATATCACACATTTAGCTGCATAGACTACATACTAATGAATAGGGGAGGTAATATACAAGTTAAAAAAGTAGACATTAAAAGTATATGGATATCAGATCATGCCCCACTATTGGCAGAATTGGAAATAGGTCAGGAACGAAATCAAAAAATTTGGAGATATAATGCAGTTGTAACTGCTAGGGAACAAGATAAAGAGAAATTGCAAACAGAGTTATCAGAATATTTTAGAATTAATGATGTGGGTGGTATTAAACAATCAATTGTATGGGATGCATGTAAGGCCTTCATGAGGGGACAATGTACAGTATATGTATGGAAGCAGATATTAGGAAGAGGTGGGGTAGAGAGAGGGAAAGGAAGATAAGGGAAATAGATTTGATACAAGAGCAGTTAAGAATAACGAAAAGTAGAGATTGGAATAGTTTATTGAAATTGAAAAAGAAACAGTTGATGGTGTATGATTAAATGGAATAAGATGAGAATGGCGATGCGACAAAAAATACAGAGTTGGGGGACAAGATCAATGCAGCAAATGGCGAGATATCTGAAGAAGAGGAAAGAAAAATCATGTATTTTAGCATTGAGGGACACCAGTGGAGTGGTTAGATATGGTAATGACCAGTTAGAGGAGATAATGAGGAAATATTATGAAGATTTGTATAAAGAGGAGCAAGTGAAGATAGAAGTCCTCAAGGTTGGGAAAATAGTAAGTGAAGAAGACAAACAAATTTTGAATGCAGAAATTACACAAGATGAAATTGCTAGAGTAATTAAAGGGTTAAAACAAGCCAAAGCACCGGGCCCAGATGGGTTTACAGGAGAATTCTATAAAACTTATGTGAATGTTTTGCTGCCGCATTTGGGGAAATTGTTTAATAATATATTGTCAAATCGTGATATCCCGCAGACATGGAAGCTTTCAGAAATTGTTACCATTCCAAAGATGGGTCGAGATTTAAGAGAGCCTGGGTCTTACCGTCCGATCAGTTTGGCAAATCAGGATTATAAAATATTTATGAAAATACTGGCAAATAGATTAGAAAATATTTTACCAAAAATAATTGAAGAGGATCAATATGGATTCGTGAAGGGAAGGAAAATAAATGAACCAATTAGAAATGTGATGAATGTGATGCACCATGCTACCGCTACTAAAAGGAAATTGGGAATTTTGAAATTAGATGTTTATAAAGCGTTCGATAAAGTTAACCATAGTTACTTATATAAATTATGTAACAAATTAAATATGGGGGAAAATTTTTGTGAAACTATAAAAGAGATTTATAAAGGAAATGAAGCATATATAAGAGTGAATGGACAATGAACGCAGAGTATTAAAATATTAAACGGCACCAAGCAGGGATGCCCTCTGTCTCCAAAATTATTCGTAATAGCAATAGAGATCTTAGCTAATAAGATAAGACAAGATAACACTTGGGCAGGATATAGAATAGGGGAAGTAGAAATGAAAATAAATTTATTTGCAGATGATGCAATTATATTGACCCAGACCCCGATGGAGATGATTAAGGGTATAATAAATATTTTACAAGAGTTTAAGCAGGAATCGGGACTGTCGGTTAATATGGAAAAATCAGAGATTATGTGTTTAAATATAGATCCGAGAGAACAGATAGAAATTAGGAAAGAATCAGGGTTGAAATTAGGACTTAAAAAAATAAAATATTTGGGAATTTGGTTATTAAAAAACCCAGTGAAAATGGAAGAGATTAATTATAGAATAACATGGAGGAAAATGTTGAAACAGATGAGGAGCTGGAAAGATAAAAAGCTAAGGAGACTCTCTAAAATAAGAGCTTTAAAAATGATGATAGCTCCCAAGATGATGTACCTATTTCAGGTGCTGTCGGGGAGGTTATCGGTATGTAAGGTTAAAGAGTGGGACAAAAAATTATTGGATTGAAGAAGATAAGAGACCAAGAATAAGAAAAAAGTGGTTAATTGCGAATGAAAAAGAGGGGGGATGGGGAGTTCCATGTTTGGAGCTGTATAGGGATGCTTTTCAAATGGAAAGGTTAATGGAGTTGCAATTAAGTGAAAATAAATGGGTGAAATTGGAAAAACAGATAAACGGGATGAACAATAGAGAATTAATTTTTAGGAAGTGGAATAGGAGAGATATAGGTAAATTAATAGGCCCAATGAAAGGGACTATGGAAATTTGGAAAAAATGGCAAGGGAAAATAGGATTATATAAATCTAAACTGTCATCGCTTTATGTAATAAATAGAGAAAACGAAATTAACTTAAATAGGGTTATAGGAGAGTTGAAGGGAAGAGGGATAACTAAGATAGAACAGTTATACGAGAAGGATGGCAGGCCAAGTAGAAATCGTATAGAATGGTGGTTAGGTAAGGGAAGGTGGCTACAAATAAATGCAATATGTAAATATCTAAATGAAAGGGAGAATAAAGAAGTATTATGGTGGGAGGAGACAGGGTTAGAGAAAATAATAAGAGAAAAAAGTGAGGGGATAAAGGCGCAAGCAACTAATATATACAAACTGCTAGTGCAGTCAGATGGGGACACGATTGATGGATTGACTAAATGGTGGCAAAATGAGATATTAGTAGAGGTACAAGAAATGGAAAATATAGTAGAAGATATAAGGAAAATTAAAAATACAAGAATTAGGGAAATGAGAAGGAAAATATTACATAAGTGGTATTTTGCTCCCGTTCAACTTGCACATTTTCAGCAGAATGTCAGGGGGAATTGTTGGCATGGTTGTCAAGATAAAGGAGTGTTTATGCATATGTTTTGGGAATGCCCGATAGTGCAGGAATTTTGGCAAAAAGTGAAAGAGGATATCAATGGAATGTTAAATATACAATGGACAATCACTAAGGAAATGGCAGTACTAGTAAAAAGCAATGCGATGGGAGAATTTAGAGAAATAAAAAAAGCAGCAATAGAAAGTGCTCAGGCAGTAATAGTTTTGGGTTGGAAGGATGCGACAAAATGGACAATGCAAAATTGGTATAGGTACATGGTGGATCATATTCAATTTGAAATTATGGAAAAAAGGATAAATTTGGATAATGAAACTGATTTGGGACGGCTGATGGGACGGTGGGACAAGGTAAGACGATATATGACGAGCAGAATCCAAGACCAAGCTACAAGAAATAAACTAGAATCACTTTATAATATGTAGACAGAGATATTGCTCTTGGGTTAAGGGGATTATAAAAGAAATACCCCCAATTTGGTGGTGGGGAATGTGTGTATGTCGGGGTGGTGGGCACAATTCACGATTCACTACGCACTGTTTTATGTTGTGTGATTTTAAATTGTTAAAAATCAATTAAAAATATATATTTTTTAAAAAAAGGGTACAAATTTCAGACACACACATACTTGAAAGTTCAAAAACAATGTTCTTTATCACAAAAATTCAAAATAAACAAAGCACCCTTTTTGTATTGCAAAGAGCACCCATCCCCAAAACAACCTGGTAGTCTGTACAATCCCCTTAATCAGTCCTTAAGTACAGTGGTACCTTGGTACTCGACCACAATTCGTTCCAGAAGTGTGGTCGAGAACCGATTTGGTCGAGTACTGAATTTATTTATCCCATAGGAAATAATGGAAATGGATTTAATTGGTTCCCAGCCCCTGTTAACTCGCTGGGAACCAATTAAATCTATTTTCTTTATTTCCAATGGGATAAATAAATTCGCTACTCCAAGCTGCAGGAAAGGTGGGGGCTGCTGCAATCCCGGCAGCTTTGGGGGGCTCTTTTCCTCATTGCTTCCTTTTATTACCTGTAAGCAGCTTCAAAAACTTTCTCCTTCCCTGTGGCTGCAACAGCGGCGGTTTCCCTTCCAGTAGCAAGAGCACCGGGAACGTCACGTGATGAAGGGAAGCTGCTGGAGCCATCTCAGCAGTTGCTGCCGCTCCAGCAGCTTCCCTTCATTACGTGACTTCCCGGTGCTCTTGCTACTGGAAGGGAAGCCACCGCTGTTGCAGCCACAGGGAAGGAGAAAGTTTTTGAAGCTGCTTACAGGTAATAAAAGGAAGCAATGAGGAAAGGAGCCCCCAGAAGCTGCCATCCCGGCAGCTTCAGGGGGCTGAGGAGCTCTCTAAGAGCTCCAAGCTGCAGGAAGGGTGGGGGCTGCTGCAATCTTGACAGCTTCTGGGGGCTCTTTTCCTCATTGCTTCCTTTTATTACCTGTAAGCAGCTTCAAAAACTTTCTCCTTCCATGTGGCTGCAACAGCGGCGGTTTCCCTTCCAGTAGCAAGAGCGCCGGGAACGTCATGTGATGAAGGGAAGCCGCCGGAGCCATCTCAGCAGTTGCTGCAGCTCCAGCAGCTTCCCTTCATTACATGACTTCCCGGCACTCTTGCTACTGGAAAGGAAGCCGCCGCTGTTGCAGCCACAGGGAAGGAGAAAGTTTTTGAAGCTGCTTACAGGTAATAAGAGGAAGCAATGAGGAAAGGAGCCCCCAGAAGCTGCCAAGATTGCAGCAGCCCCCACCTTTCTTGCAGCTTGGAGCTCTTAGAGAGCTCCTCAGCCCCCTGAAGCTGCCGGGATTACATTTCGGATAATGAACAAAATTTTCTCTGGCTGTTCGGTATCTGAAGCAAATTTTTGCTGAAAATTTTGTTCGTTATCCGAAATGTACGAAAAAGGAAGCGTTCGAGTACCGAGGTACCACTGTACTTAGCTAGCAGCTGTGAAGGAACATCACAGCCCTCCTTCTTCCACGAAGTGAGACACACACTTTGCTCTGCTTTGATTTCAAAGTCTGGAAAAATCAACAAACAAAGTCTGGAAACAGCAAGGCACAGTCCTGAAGAACAATGAAAAGATAATCTTGCACAATGGCCAAGCCAGCACGCTGCTATTTATATCAGCAGCTCTAATTACTGGAGCCCCACCCAAACACAGGTGGCCTCTCTTATCTTCTGTAATATTTCCTCAATTGGTTTCTTTGATGCATAATTCTGCATATGCGTGGGTCTAGAACTTTTTCATCCGAATCGACCAAAGATAATGGAGATTGGCTTCCTGGGCTGTGTGCCAAGCCCCCCTCTTCCAATTCACCCCCACCTTCTTCTTCATCCAAGGAAACTACACTACCTGACTCTGTCGATAATAAAACAGGCCTATGACATGTTGATGTTTCCCCTGCATCCACCTTCACATTCCTTGGGGCAGGAGCTGGGCCAGAGCCAACCACAACATATTCTTAGCCTTTAAAAGCCTGTAGTTTAAACTTGGCTTAAGAAACTAATTCTAATTCTTCCTTTTTCTTTTTCTTTATAAAATAGATCAGTTCACCTCTGGGCCAGTCAGAAGGGCGTTTGTTTATGTATAATATAAATGAAATGTACTACTTTCAGCCTAGGTTTTTTATTTGGAATAACAACACTGTTTTTTTCTCTTGAAAAATCATTTACAGAATCCATAGATGTTCAATGTCATATTTTTTCCTCTTTTCCACATTTTTACTCTTCATACTGAATGACACATCTTTTAATTACTGTTCGTATGGAAATTGGGACCTGGTGAGGTATGTTACGAATGATCCATAATATCCTTAAGGAAAGAACATTGATTCATAGCTAAACAGTTTTATTTTTAAGCCAACTTTTCCCATACATGGAAAAAGCGTATGTTCTTGCAATTGACTTGTATTCTCCCTGATCAACTCTCCTGTCAATACATCTGCAAATGGATATTTGTATTAAATTGCAGCAGCATACCGAGAACCCAATTGATACTTCCCTCCCCTCTTTTTTTTTCTCCTTCTATTTACATTTTAAAAAACCAATATGGCCTGGAAAGTGGTTTGCTTTATTTGAAAGATATATGTTTCAGCAGAATTCAACGGAAATGCTATTAGAACTAGAATTGGAAACCAGAAACGTTTGGCATTCATAGTAATCTCAAAATGAAAAGATCCAGTGAATCAAAGCAATCTTGTAGCTCGTAATAACCATTGCTAAAGTATATCCTACAAAAATGAGCTGTAGATATTGGAGCTATAACTTATTTGCATTCATCTTTCCCTGTTTCTTTGGGGGGGGGGGGGGGTGACAGATCCTAAAACTGGAAGTGCGACAGAAGCATGGTACCTGCAGAGTCATTATCTGAACACAATAGGAAGGAAATCAGAATACAGTTTTATACACACAAGCAATTTTAGTGAACTCTAAGTATGAATCAGAAAAACTAGAATGCTAGTTATACCATCACCATCTGTGCACGTTTCCTTTAGAAAAGCTCAGCACAGTACACATTAGGTCATCTTATTTTATCCTCACAACATCAGCCAGATGGTGTCAATCAATCTAAGAAAAAGGCACCAGTTCAAAGTCACCCAGGGTTAAGTAAGGCTTCAACAAACATCACTCCAGTCTCTGCCCAACATAATTTTCTTCACAGCTCTTTTCTTTAAGGGACATGCAATATTTTTTCCATATACTGGTATCTCATTATTTTTCTCACTTAAGGCTTTTATTCGAAGTTTCATATTATATGAACAATATAATGAATTATATTATATTATATAAATAATATGTAATAATATAATACAATGACTTCTTCATTTTCATCCATTTTAATACAATATAATACAATGACTTCATTTTCAACCATTTTCAAGCCATGTGTATCGGTGGTTATGCCAAGTGCATTGGTGGTTATTGAAATGGATGTCCATGTGCTGCCTCTATGTTGGTTGAGGCAGGCAGGATTCCCTTGGGTACCATTTGTTGGGGATCAAGGGAAAGGGAGGGCCTTGCCTTCTCTTTCTGCTCAATTGGTGGCCACTTTCTGCTCAATTGGTGGCCACTGTGTGACACAGAATGCTGGACTCGATGGGCTTTGGCCTGATTCAGCATGACTCTTCTTATGTTCTTAAGTAACCTCAATAATACATGGGCAAACAATCAATAAAAACTCAAGGTAAACTTCTCCAAACTCGATAGCAGAAAATACGACTTCAGCAACAGAGTTGTCAATGCCTAGAATTCTCTACCTGGCAGCCGCAAATCCCCATAGCTTCCACCTTAAACTGTCTACAGTGTACCTGACCCCATTCTTAAGAGGTCCGTAAAGGGGAATGCATAAGTGCACCAGCATGTATACCGTACCTGCCTATTGTCCCCATTTATTTGTATTCATTTCCTTTGTGTTCATATTTATACCTGCTATCTTGTACCTGTTTGATAAACAAGCAAACAAATAAATAATGAAGCAATATTCCTTTATTGCTTGCCCCAGGTCACCGTTACCTGCATGTGTGTGAGACTGTGTTTGTGTTGGTGTGTGTATATGGGTCATTTGTCAGAGAGGCTTTGATGTTGTTTTCCCATGCTGTAATTTTAATTTCAATCAGCAGATTTTTTTTAATGCAGATAACAAGCAGTGATCAGTCATAGTTTGTAACTGGGAGTGGTGCTTTGAACTACAACAATCGCAATCAATTATTACTGACTGGAGTGGATGGGAATTGAAATACCCAGAAACCACAATGTTGCTTGTTCTACTATTGATAATTTGAGACTTCAGAAACCCCTTAATGTGGAGAAAAACTTGAGAAAGTAACACGATTTGATGTTTCCAGTCAAGATTTGCATAACAAAGGAATGTCTTGGCATGAATCTACTTATTAATAACAAACACCGGCATTTCAAAGAAATGTAGCTTATCATTCAGTCACTCAGAATATTTAAATGAGGCAGGTTGATGCTCTAGATTTTGCCATGAAAAGAGGGCTGAAATATATAGAATACCTGTTCCATATATAGTAGTAGACCTATGTATTTAAAACAGATTTTCATCATTTAAACTTAAGAGCACTGAAAAACAAAACAAAAAATCCAAGTAAATTGAACATTCCTCCCCTGCCCAATTTCATTGTTATGCTTCATTGGATCATAACAGATTTTTGGAATTCATTTTAAGTTTACAGAAGGAGGTGGGACAATCTTGTTAGCACATGGTACATAACCTACTTTGGGGTTGCCATATAGTAATCTAACAATGCTGGTCTATGAAAGTAAAGACTGTATCTTTAAGAACTTTGACTGGTGGGCCATAAGAGTGCACCAGTACCATTCCCTATGGGGGAATTACTTTGAGATATCTTTGCTTGTGAGCTGTATTATTATTTGCTGTGTGCGTTTTGTAATTTATTGTTAGTATTGTTGTATATTTGTAAATAATAATATTGTTAATACTAAGTCTGAGTCTTTAACGGGTTAGCCCACATTATCTACACCACTGCAACAACTCTGCTGATTGTATGTCAAAGGTTTCACACAGAGCTACACACTAACAAATCTTCTATACCCATGATGGCAAACTTATGGCACGCGTACCATAGGAGGCACACGGAACCATATCTGCTGGCACATGAGCTGCTGCCGTAGCTCAGTTCCAGTGCACATGTGTGTGCTGGCCAGCTGGTTTTTGGCTTTCATGGATGCTCTGGTGTTTACAGTTCCGGAGGTTCTCTGGGAGGTGCGTGGGGGGAACCCTTTGGAGCCTGGGAAGGGTGAAAAATGAGCCTACTGGGCCCACCAGAAATTGGGAAATAGGGGAGTGGGGGGATTGTGCATGCATTTGTGTGAAGTGGGGCAGCAGGGGGAGTGTCGTGCATGCATGAGCAGGGGGATGTAGCACATGGGGGACATTAAAGGGTTAAATAAGGTCCAGGACGGAAGTGTTTTTAATAGGAAAGTGAACACAAGAACAAGGGGACACAATCTGAAGTTAGTTGGGGGAAAGATCAAAACCAACGTGAGAAAATATTATTTTACTGAAAGAGTAGTAGATCCTTGGAACAAACTTCTAGCAGACGTGGTAGATAAATCCACAGTAACTGAATTTAAACATGCCTGGGATAAACATATATCCATCCTAAGATAAAATACAGAAAATAGTATAAGGGCAGACTAGATGGACCATGAGGACTTTTTCTGCCGTCAGACTTCTATGTTTCTATGTTTCTATGTGTGTGGGCATGCATGTGTGCACTTTCAGCAACCGAAGAAAAAAAGGTTCACGATCACTGTTCTAGAGCATTACCTAAGTGCAAGCACTTCTCTTCTTATTTCCTATCCTTTAAAAAAATGAAAGTGTAATTTTTAAAAAAATATAGTAATATTTTATTATTTTACCTGGTATTGTGCATTTACTTATAAAATAGATTTTTAAATATTTTAAAAAGTACTACTGCTTAAGCTCTTCCCTAAAGAGTTGGGCTATAAACCTGGAAAAGGCGAAGTGTGTTAAATTGTTCTGACATTAATTGGGCTTTTGATAAGCATCATAAAGGCCTCCATTTCCCTTTCCTTAGCAAAGGCATGGAAATAAACAGATTTTGAAGTCAACCAGCTAATGCGAACATTCACAAAACTTAATGTGAAAACATGTTGCTATTGCAAGTCATAGCCCTCCTCATCAAATGGCAGAATATAAAACACAGAGATTAATAAATGAATATAAAAATTTCCCCACCCCTTGCCTCTTGTTCACACAAATCAAGATGCAACAGATAAACACAACTTCTTTAAAAATTGCACTATTAATCATGCCTGAAAAGGTTTTTCATTGAATATAATGGAAAGAAAACTAGAGCCTTGGAAAGAGACAGTTTTATAATGTAGAAGCAGGCTCTTGTGGTATTAACATTGTTACTGATAAAAATAACCAATTTCAAGTCTTTTTCTTCATTTGACATATCTGACACGCTTTACCATAGCACCAAGGGTCGTGTAGCACTCAGTGTGGAATTGAAGATGGTATAATTAAAATTTTAAGTCAGATCCTTCCCCAACTGTATTCAATTTCACAATCAAGATTATTTTTGGTTCAAGTTTGGAACATGTGATCAGCGACAAACATATTTTGTTTGCTCAGACACTGGGTAAACATAGCAATAGCACTTAGAGTTATACAGTGTTCCCTCGATTTTCGTGGGTTCGAACTTCGCGGATAGCCTATACTACGGTTTTTCAAAAAATATTCATTAAAAAATACTTCACGGGTTTTTTTCTATACCACGGTTTTTCCTCCCCAATGACATCATACATCATCGCCAAACTAATAATTTTTGCAAATAACAAAAAATTATTATTATTGTTAATAAATAATTATGTTTATAAATATCAGGATCACTAAGTGTATTATTCAACGGTGAGTACCAGTAATAATGATGAGTAAATGATTGTTAAGGGAATGGGAAATGGTAATTTAGGGGTTTAAAGTGTTAAGGGAAGGCTTGTGATACTGTCCATAGCCAAAAATGGTGTATTTACTTCCGTATCTCTACTTCGCGGCATGCATCTCCCGCAAAAATCGATGGAACACTGTATACCATTTACCACATTATACATATACCACAATACTTTACAGTCCCCTCTAAGTGGTTTACAGATTCAGCATATTGCTCCCAACAATTTGGATCCTCATTTTACCCACCTTAGAAGGAGGGAAGGCTGAGTCAACCTTGAGCCTGGTGAGATTTGAACTGCCAAATTGCAGGTAGCTGGCAGCCAGCAGAAGTAGCCTGGAGTACTGCACTCCAACCACTCTGCCACCATGGCTCATGTATTAAGATTGCAACTTTTATGGTGTCCTGTATCTCCAACAGCTGATTTTATGGCTAGTGCTCTATTTTATGGATCTTGGTAGTAATGTTCTAGAATGCAATTATTTACCATCAAGCTTTTATTGACTCTTAGCAGCCACATACAGTATATAGATTGCTTTTTCCAGGATGGCTGCTTCTGAACCTGATCCTTCATTTCTTCCAATGGTGCACCCATTGCCATTCAGTACCTCTACCATGCTTTTTCCTATTTTTCTTTCTTTCCACCTTTCCCAGCATTATACACCTCTGCAGAGAACTATGTAGATCTTCACATTCTGTATATAAAATATGATCATTTAAGTGTGATTTGTTGAGTTTTGAGTGAAAACTGGACTGATTTGTTCAATGTTTGTTTTCTTTGCTATCCATGGTATTTTCAGGAGTTTTCTCCTTTGCTTTCATATTGTATCACAGGGAATGCCATTGGCTACCACAATCTGATCTTTGCAGGCACAGTGGTACCTCTAGATATGAGCTGCTCCACATGTGAGTATTCCAAGTTACGAGCCGGGACACGAGCAAAATTTATGTTCGACACCCGAGCTCAAATTCGGGATACGAGCCGAGCTTCCACTAGATGGCGCAAGAATCTCCTTGCTTCCAGTTATCTCGGTGCGAAAAACAAAGTCTAAAGGCATTCGTTCCAGATACGAGTTGATCGACTTACGAGCTCAGGTCTGGAACGAATTAAACACGTAAGTCGAGGTACCACTGTATAGACCAGTGATGGCAAACTTCTTTTGGTTTGTGTGCCAAAAGGGGGTGAGCCCACACCCATTCCATCTCCCCCCCACATTTGCACTCCCTCTGTGCATACACACAAACCTCTCTGGCCCCCATGCATATACACACTGTCCCAGTGAAGCCTGGGACAGTGAAAAACCAGAAGTTCAGAAAAATGGACTTCCAGTTTGCTCGTTGTGCTGTTTTTTGCACTCCGGAAGTTTCAGGGAAGCTTCCTGAAACGCTGGAACGTGAAAAACAGCACAATGGTCAAACCAAAAGTTCAGAAAGATGGCCTTCCAATTTGCCCATTATGCTGTTTTTTGCACTTCAGAGGCTTCAGGGAAGCTTCCCTGAAGGAAGGAGAAATGGCCTTCCCCAAGGCTGAAATCAGCTGGCCACACACACATACATGTTGGAGCTGACATAGGGCAATGCCTTGTGTGCCCTCAGATAAGGTTCTGCGTTCCACATGTAGCACATGAGCCAAAGATTCGGCATCACTGGTATAGAACCATCTTATCATTAAATGTCTTTTCATAGGTTTTCATGGATAACCGTGTGGTACCTTTATTGATAGCTGATTCCTTCCCTGTTGATAGTTGAAAAGAAGCTTTCCACTACTTTGGTAGCTTCATTGTCAGTTTTAAGGCAAGTTGCTGTTCTTGTAGTCATTAGTTTGATCTTCTTTATATTTAATCTTAGTTCCATTTTTTTTATTCTGCTCCCCAACTTTCATTATTAACGCTTGCAGAACATTTACATGTTCAATTTCAATTTCAATTCTCAGGGTGGTGTTATCAGTATAGCTTGGGTTATTTAAGTTTGTTTTCCTAGTTTTAAACCATGCTAATCATCTTCCAATTCACTTTACCCCAAAATGTATATAAGCTGGATAAATAAAGGGTGAATATATAACCTTGTCATTTGTTTGTCAACTTTGAGTCAGTCTGTTTTGCCATTTGTCCACGTTGTGACTTCCTGAACTATGTATATTTTTCATGATGACAATTAAATTCTTTGAGATTCCCATTTTTCTAAACACATTCCACAGATTGATCTGATACAATGAAAAACCCTTCTATAATAAATGAAGCCTAAAACTGGCTTTCAAAATTATCCAGTGTGCATCATCAATAATGTCTCACATTCCTCTGCCTTTTCTAAGCCATCTTGAACATCTTGCATCTTATCTCTTCTCTCTCATTTTCTCCCCCTGCCCCTTGTATAGTTGTAATCCTTATTGAATGGTGAATTTAATAGGGTTCCTCCCAGATAAATGGCTATGGCACCAATCATTCTTTTTTGAAACTGAGTTAATATACTAGGCTAATTTATCTGACTTAACCAGAATTTAAAAGTCCATCACCTATACTTCTCATCAGATCAAAAGCCACTCATTTTGTTTTGTATTCTATTTCATAGATTTATAGACCATGTTTTCCCAAAAGTAAGTCCTGGTTTTATATTATTTTGGGCTCCAAAATAAGCACTAGGGTTCATTTTCTGGAGAAAACAATTTCAGGTTAATCAGCCCAGCTGGGCATCCTGCCTTCAGTATGCACATAAGAGGCAGCAAGCATGAGGAAAATGATGTCATCTGGTAGCAGCTACAGCTTAGCAGGTGCTTGGCACACTTTGGACTATGCCGCCTGTACAAGGCAGGTGAGTTGTTTTCCTGTCCAAACCACAGACAGGCAGAGGCGCAGGAGGCAGATGATACGGATGCATTGCATGAGTGATGGAAAAGCTTAGTGTTGGTGGGCTGGAATGGGCATCAGGCCACAGAAGGCTCATCTTCACATGGTGAAGTAGTAGCAGACAGCGGTAGAGGCACAAGGGGCAAGACAGGCAATCCCAATGCACTGTGTGGGTGTCAGACAAGCTGAGAGACATGAAGACGAGCCTCCAGCAGCTGGGCACGCACTGTAGCCCACCCACTCTTCGTTTTCCCATTACTTGCATTGTGCATCTGGATTACCTGCCTACTGTGTCTCTGCCTTCATCTGTTGCTTGGGCAGGTTCACTTAGGCCGGTCACTGCTGACCCATGCTCATTAACCACCTGCTATGTTGGCCTTCACATACTTTCCTATTTTGCCCAAAATAACAACTCTCTAAGGATTCACATACCATATTTTGGGGAGCATAAAATGCACCTTTTTCCTCCCTAAAAGAGGCTGATAATTTGGGTGCCTCTTATACTCTGAATGAAGCTTTTTGTTTTAGCCCTAACAAGCTGCTAATGATCTTTAAGCTCTTACTATGCAGGCTCCTTCATTGTTTTTCTCTGTGAAGAATGTTTTCCAAGCTCTAAGTCTTTGCAGGATTTTCTTCATTTCTCTAACTTGCTCCAAATAAGTTTCTTTCCAGCCCTAAGCAGGTGCTAACGATGTTCTCAGCTTTCACTGGCTTGCAAGCTCTTTCATTGTTACTCTCTGCAAAGAATGTTTTCCAAGCCCTAAGATTTTCCAAAGGTTTTTTCATTGCTCTAACTTGCTCTCAATAAGTTTCTTTCCAGCCCTAACCAGGTTCTAACAATGTTGCCAACTCTTACCAGCTTGCAATCTCTTTCATTGTTTCTGTGAATAATGTTTTGCAAGCCCTAAGTCTTTCCAGGGTTTTTTCCCCATTGCTCAATTTGCTCTGAATGTTTCTTTCCAGACGCTAATGATGTTTCCAGCTCTTACTGGCTTGCAAGCTCTTTCATTGTTACTCTCTCCAAATAATTTTTTAAAGCCCTAACCAGGGGATAAATAATTTCCTGACTAAGGATGCTAGACAGATGATAAGTAGATTATTTTCCCTATTTTCCTCCCAAAAATTAAGTTGTGTCTTATACTCTGAAAAATATGGTAAGTATCAGAAGCCCGGAAAGTTCTTGAAATAAAATCACAGTTAATGAATCTTAAAAGTGAATCTTCTTAATTAATTTATTATGCAGACATTTCATGTTGCAATGAATTACTTAAAAGCAACATTCTCATTTCTGGTAGAAATCTACTTCTTACATCATTGCATCCAAGCCTTTCCAGTCCACTTTTTAAAAAGTGGTTGATTTTGCAGAATTAGGTTTGTTTTGAAACTTCTCAATACTTACTGAGATTTCCAGCAGAAGATGCTTGGTCAAAAATTTTATCAGTAAAAGAAAGGAAAGGTTTCTGCAGATACAACAGAACTCTCAATACCCAATTGTTATCTAGATCAGTGATTTTCAACCTTTTTTGAGCTGTGGCACATTTTTTACATTTACGAAACCCTGGGGCACATTGAGCGGGGGGGGGGGGGGCGCTAAAAAAGTTTGGACAAAAAAATTCTCTCTCTCTCTCTTCCTCCCCTTCACTCTATTTCTTTCTCCCTCCCTCTTTCTCTCCATTCCTTCCTCTTTCTCTCTCTCTCTCTCTCTCTCCATCCCTTTCTTTCTCTTCCTTCCTCTCTTTTTTGCTCTCTTTCTCTCTCCCTCCCTACCTCCCTCTATGTCTTTCTCTCTCTCTCTCCTTCCCTCCCTCTCTTGCTCTCTCTCTCTTTCTTTCTCTTGTTTTCTCTTTCTTTCTCTCTCCCTCTTGCTTTCTTTCTCTCTTTCTTTCTCTCTGAGCTTCGCGGCACACCTGACCATGTCTCGCGGCACACTAGTGTGCCACGGCACACTGGTTGAAAAACACTGATCTAGATGACCTGTCTCTTTATCTCTTTAAATCATATTCTAGTGATCTACAACACAGAAATAATTTAGATTCAATATTTTATTTATCTCTCCAAGTCTTAAATGGTTTAATTCTGACTGCTGACATAATAGAACATTTTTATCCCTATATTTTTTTTAAAAAAAGTGTACTAATAATATTTTACCAATATTTTAGCAATGTATATTTACCAATGCACATTGGTAAAAAGAATTCAAATACTAAATACATACAGTACTTGGAAAAACTGAACTTGCAGAGGACCCTCACTCAGTCAAAGATCTCGGAGAACTCATTTCAAATGATCTAAGTGCTAGAGCCCACTGTAACAGCATTGCAAAAAAGCATTAAGAGTTGTAAACTTAATCTTACATAGCTTCTTCTCAAGAAACACTGATTTGCTAACCAGAGCATACAAAACCTTCATCAGACCAATTCTTGAATACAGTTCACCTGTATGGAATCCACACTGCATAACAGACATTAATACAATTGAAGGAGTCCAGAAATACTTCACAAGAAGAGTCCTTCATTCCTCCTCACAAAACAACTCCCCCAGACTTCAAATACTTCGTTTAGAAAATTTACAGCTACTGTACATCACCTCTGAACTGATTTAACTGTTGTTCATAAAATCATACATCATAATGTACTCCCTGTTACTGACTACTTCACCTTTAACAACACAAGAGCACGTAATAGATACAAACTAAACGTAAATCGATCCAAACTAGACTGCAGAAAATATGATTTCAGCAATAGAGCCTGGAATTCATTACTTGACTCTGTTGTTTCTTCCCCTATCCCCAAAATCTTCAACCTTACTTTATCTACAATCAATCTCTCCCCTTTTCTAAGAGGTCTGTAAGAAGCATGCATAAGCCTACTATCCCTATCCTACTGGCTTTTTATCCTTTCTATCAATAAGTTCTACTTATGTTATGTTAATACATACTGTAATACTATACTTGTTTGATAAATAAATAAATAATAAATAAATAAATATTTTTTAATCTGCAACTTAATTTAGATTTCTTTGCAGTATATTGATTTGCCTGATATTATAACAAGTTTAAATTTAAAATAATTTAGATAATGTCCCAAATGTAAAAGAGTAAGGACCATATTATCTCAAAATAAACTTAATAAAGAGTTCTTGCTTTCTGTATTTAATCTTTGGAGATGTCTGTGTGCTATGCTATAATTTACAATTCTGTAACTGAAAAAAAAATTACAAAAATAAATCTCAAGAATAAAAGCAAGAAATTTTAAAGAATCATAATTATTGGTACTTATTTGTACCAATAATTTTGGATGAATTATATATCCAATCCACCATTTTCCAAAAATACAGTGAAAGTTAAATAATTGCAGTTTTGTTCAGAAATAGTCCTTGACATATATTTGCTTCTGATATATTCAGAAAGTATCTACTGTAGATAGAGAAATTAAAAATACTTTTGCAAAGATATATTACATTTAATAATTTTTTGGATCAATAAAAACTATGTTTATTTTTGGAATTAATTCCAAAGTCATCCAGATATGCTGTATATTATAGCTATGATATGTTATCTAGTCTTTATTCTTCCTTCAATTCACAGTGAAAACTTCCATTTCAAGTAATACATTCTTTTTTGTCTATCCATACGCATTTTCTGCAGGGCACAGGCCAGTCATCCAGATGTTAAATCATGTGCAAAGAAATTGCAATTGAAAAAACCCATAATTAAAGAAGAAATACAATTATGCAATTTATGTTAATGTATTCGATCTTTAAACATTATTTTTTTTCCTTCAAAAAATAAATGCTACCTCTGTGCCCAATATATGTTTTTGGGATTTATTTAATCTCTTGGCATATTTTCTGAAAAGATAATTACAGATTTGAAGTAACACAATGAACAAAATACAATGTAAATTAAAAATGAAGTTGGCTACTACTGCACACTTAAAGAATTCCAAAGGTAATGAGAAAACATTTCAAAATATAGCAAGTAGTTTTCTGCTGTAAACTAATGCACTTGATCAATCCACTTCAGGTCAGTTTGACATAAATGTGTATCAATGCACTGCATGACCCTCCTAGTTTGTGAGATGTAGCAACCTTACATTGGCTTCCAAAACAATTTCTAGATAAGAGATCCTCATTTGTAGGCCTATCAATACTGAAGTCAGTATTGATACGCCTACATGGTGCTTGCCACTTCTTATTCTTTTTCTCTAAATTACATCATTTTTGCTGGAAAATTGTACTTGCAGTTTCAAAGGTAGATTTTGCAGCCAGAATATGAATATAATAGAATAGAATAACAGAGTTGGAAGGGATCTTGGATGTCTTCTAGTCCAACCCCCTGTTTAGTCAGGAAAACCTACACTATTTCAGACAAATGGTTATCCAATCTCCTCTTTAAAATTTCAGGTGTTGGAGCATTCACAATCTCTGGAGGTCCCCCCCCCCCCGTGGTAGGTGTACTGTGCATCCTAATGATTCGAATCCTCATTAGAGATAATGAGATATGCATGTCATGACTCTGTAGGAAAAACCATGGCAGCCTCAATATTTTGTATTTAAGATATGATAGCATCACAGTTTTCTGAATTCAAAACCAACAGGATGGATCCCAATCTAATGTTCTTCTTTCTTTTGTTGGATTGCAGAGTAAAACTCAGAATTCTTACTCCTGATTGTATTGATAGCTTGATGTAGTTCTTCTGACAACCTAAAAAAGTCAATGAGCTATTGTTGTTTAATAAACATTTTATATTTCACCTACTTATCATTTTAAATGTCAATATCACATATTTCAAGAAATTATGTATGTCACAGTCCTACTGATTGGAGGATGTGGGTCATGAAAGTCAAGGCAATTTCCCATCTAGTCATTCATGTACAAAATTCATTTAACATGAATCACCCATTGTAGAAATTTAATACATCATTTGACCTGAACAACATTCCCAATCGCATTCAACATCATAAAACCTTGTAAAAAATTCAACATCATATTAGGGAAGAAGTTAATACAAGTCCTTTCAAAACAGACAAGTAGGCCAGATGGGACATTAAAGAAAAGGCTATTGTGGGAGATTGCTTAATAAAGGTTGCATTTACAACCTGAAAATTAATTGTGTCTTCAAAAAGAAATTCACAACTGAATGTTGTTCAGATCAAAGAAGAGAGATATGTTAGCAAAAAAAAATAAAAAAACAACATTGTAATGTAAATAGCTTTCTTAAAAGTTTTCATTAAAGATAGTCATCTATGTTAATTTTCTAATTAATTCCAATTTAATTTTCTCATCCTAGTTTTTTAAAAGAATGCTTAATTGCTTCTGAAAAGGGTAATCTTTTTATGCAGTTGCAGATGAATTGTAGTAATCTATCTGAACTAGAATAAGTACATTTATTTCAAAAGTGTGGATATTATATGGGCATGATGGCAAAACTATGACACATGTGTCCAAGGTGGCACGCAGAGCCCTCTCTGCAGGCACACCATCCATCGCCCCAGGCCAGCTCCACTGTGCATGTGTGTGCCTCCCACCGGCCAGCTGGTCTTCGAGGGTGGAGCGTTTCCACGAGCCGCACTGGGGAAATAAATTAGATAGATTGGGGATCACCCCTCCCTGAAGCTTCCTGGGACTAAAAATGGAGCATGCGAGATGCAGGCCCCTGCCCATTTTTGGTCCCAGGAGGCTTCAGTGAGGCCTGCTAGCACTAAAAGAAGCTTTAGGGTGAGTCTCCAGTGTATGTGTGAGCATGGGGGCTCACCCACACATACATTGAGGGGGCTGTGGGGAAGCATTGCATTAGGGGAGCGGCAAGACACACTGTCACAAACATGCACACTTTATTGGCAACCCAGGAAAAAAAGGTTAGCCATCAGTGTTACATGGTCAGTGCAACAAAAACCCAACCATTATTACACTATGAATGACTGAAGCAGTGAGTAGCAGTGATTTTAGACTTAGCTTGTATATTGATGGTACAGTTCTCTAGAGATAACTTCAATGTCTGGGATTTTATCTAGCCATCTGAAGATTTATATTCTGCAAAGATAAGTCATGTGGAATTGATTGAGCAATCTAGCATGCCTTTGATAAATAGTCCACACTTCAAAGCATATAGAAGGATATGTAGACTTTGTAGACTTTCAATTTGTTGCTGGAGTAATTCCTGGACATTCTCACACAGTGGAGTGCAATATGTCTTTGCTATTCCAAAGTTAATGTCAGTATCAGTAGTCACTACTTGGGAGAGAGTGCTACCAAGATGAGTGGGTGATCCACTGCCTGGAGATTCTATCCTTTGATTGTGATTTTGAGTTCTATGTATCATACATGAGAAGCCGGCTGGTGCATGACTTCAGTCGTTCAAATATGGATAGTAAGTCCAAAATTGTCCCAAAGAGAATTTGTCCTTACTGACTTGTATCTCTAGCTCTGAGCCAGCATTCAGGGCACAGTCATTAGCAAAGGAGATGTCTCTAAAACAGTTGTCTTCATTTTGGTAACAGTTTCTCCCCAATGTGAAGAACTTCCCATTGGCTCTGTACTTAAAGATGATTCCTGCATCACTGTCCTTGAAGGCATCATTCAACATGACAATAAACATCAATATACTGCATAATAATTAAAATAAATTGGATGAGCCAGATGTACTCAATTAAATGTTAGAAATGTCAGAATCTTTCATGGTGAGAATGCCTACTGGCAAAAACACACAAGTTGATTAATAAAATTATTTTAGAAATATTGGTCTATGAACTGTCGTATTCAATGTTCTTAATTATATGGATACCTCTTACCCAACAAGAGAATAACAATGAGCCAGCAGAATGATACTGTAGATGAAAAGCAAATTTATTCCAACTATAAACAACCAGAGGATAAATATCTGATTTTGTTTTTGTGATAAAACGTACATTTCGTATCAGAACAACAAATAATAAATAAATAAAGATAAATAAGTAATTGGCAGTAAGCAAAGGGTAGTAAGCAAAACTGTAAAACACTAGATACATTTTACTGATTTCTAAAATTAGAATTAATGAAATATAGCCAAACATTTGATTGTGTTTTAATTATTTATGGATATTTAACAAGGAGAAAATTGGTATATTATTTATTATTTGTTTATGTATAACAGAGATATAAATATAGATGTAGATTTAAATTGGTATGTATCATTTGCCTAGTAATAACTTATTGTAGTTTGTTTAATAACATAAGAAGATTATAAATCTCCCCTGAAGAGCCCAAAGAAGAAACAAAACAACTTTGAAGAGATAAGAAGGGAGAATTAAGGAAAAATAACAGCAATTAAACCCAGTTCTCTACATTCTGCTGAGGTACTTCAGATGTGTTGGATAAATGAAGAATGCCAGGACTATATGCCAAGAATCCCTGCAGAGTCATTCAAGATGGGAGGGTTATTCCAACCACCCCAAAAATATTCAGGCATCTATGTTGAGCAGTGAATAATATACGAAGATATGAAAGGTAGAGGATCACTTCAGTGACAAAGGGAAAGCATCATTTCATTCTGTATAAGAAAAGGTAAACAAAGAAAACTACGGTAAATAGCAAAAAATAATAAAAAGTTGGAGATATGCTTCCAGATGAAGGATCCCTCAGATCAGAAGACACTCAATATGCTACTGAGACACAGCTGAAGACCATTCACAGTAGCAATAGCAATAGCACTTAGACTTATATACCACTTCATAGTGATTTGCAGCACTGTAAGTGATTTACAGAGTCAGCCTATGGAAAGCTGAGTCAACCATGTGCCTGCCAGGATTAAACTCCTAGCAGTCAGCAGAATTAACCTGCGATGCTGCATTCTAACCAGTGTGCCACCATAGTAGTGGCAGGGGTGGGCTGCTGCCCGGACCTGGGGGGGGCCTGCAGGAAGATAGCAAAAATGGATCTCTACCCCAGAGCACCCAATTTGCACTGAAAGATGTTGAAAGAAAATGCAGGGCGTCCTGCATAAGCCATGCCCACAGTGTGATAGTAAACATTTTGGTAGCACTCCGACTAGTGGTATTGATGACACGATTAGATGAAAGTCTCCAGAACATTTAGTTGCTGAGGTCACCATGGAGCAAACCAAATAAAGAAACAAATAAATATTAAAAAATACCTAAAACTGAATGACATACTGTAGGAAAACTCAATACAGTTAAAGATGAAATTGGTTTTATTTTTGAAGATATTTTGCTTCTCATCCAAGAAGCTACTTCAGCTCTACCAGGGTAGTAGGAATGGAAGGATTTATTTCCCTTGCAGACAGCTGGTTTTAGAGGGTCATTGAAGCACTTGGTGGTTTATCTGTGTCCTCAGTGAAATGTCTTCAAAACAAAAAAACAAGAACGTTCAGCTTCCTTCCCCCAAAAGCACCTTTTGGGCAACCATGACCTGAATGACTGTGAATCTCTACAGACTTTTAGCTATACAAATTGAGATGAGTATCCTTGGAATGGTGTGGGAGTAGAAATTGATTTCTAGAAGAAAAATTGCAGACTATAGGAACCAGGAGCACTACTCAGGTGACCCTGAGAACACAGATAAAACTCCAAGTGCTTCAACAGCCCTCTGAAAGCATGCAAATGACCAGCTGTCTGCAAGGAATATAAATCCTTCCATTCCCCACTATCCTGAAAGAGTTGAAGAAGCTTCTTGGATGAGAAGTGAAATGTCTTCAAAAACAAAACAAAACAAGAAAGTCTAGTTGCCTCCTGAGAAAGCACCTTTGGGACAATCATGATCTGCATAACTGAGAATTTCTACAGGCTCTAAGTGAAAATCCCTTCACTGTATACTGATGTTTTAGGCATCAACAAATTGAGATGAACTGGGACATGATACTAAGTGACACTGCTTTCACAGTTAGGAAGGTTATAGAGAGAACAGCTACAATGTAATCAGTAACTGCGTAGTATCAACCAGGCTTCAGGGACAACCTTTTCATATGATGAACATCGAAGCTTATGCTTTAACCACTGAGGCAAAAAAAGAGGAGCTGGATGAGTTTTGTGACCAAGTTCCATTTGAAATGTGCAATGCATGCAAGCAAAGTGTGTTGCTTGTGTGTTGTGGTTAGCTCTGGCCCAGCTCCTGCCCCAAGGAATGTGCAGGTGGATGTGGAGGAGACATCCACATGCCACAGGCCTGTTTTGCTCCTGATGGAATCTGCCGATGAAGCCTCCTCTGACCAAGGAAGCATGAGTGACAGGGAAGAGGGGAGTTTGGCAGACAGCCCAGGAGGAGATCAATCATCTGTATCATCCTTGGATTCTGAACAAGAATTAATGACACATCCACGCATGCGTAGAGTGATGCATAGGAGACAACAACTGAAGGATTATTACAAGAGAAAATGAGTCCACCTGTGGTTGGGTGGGGCTCCAGTAATTAGGGCTGCTGTTCTAAATAGCAGCGTGTGGGTTTGGCCGTTGTGAAAGAGTACCTGATCACAGTTCTTCAGGAATCGTGTGTTGCTGTTTTCTGGACTTTGTTTATTTTTCACACCTTTGAAACCACAGCAGAGCAACGTGTGTGTGTGTGTGTGTGTGTGTGTGTGTCTCACTTCGTTGGAGGAAGAAGGGCTGTGAAGTTTCTTTATAGCTGCTAGCTAAGTACTTAATGACTGCTTAAAGGAAATTGTACAGACTACCCACTTGTTTTGGGACGAGTGCTCTTTGCAATACAAAAAGAGTGCTTAGTTTATTTTGAATTTTGTGATAAAGAACATTGTTTTGAATTTTTAAACGTGTGTGTGTGTGTGTCTGCAATTTGTACCCTTGAATTTTTGGGAGGCTCCTACCAGAGAGCCTGGCAGAACACTTGTGTAAAGGGCATACATAAGTGCACTGATGTGCCTATCGTCCCCTGTCCAATCTTCTTTCCTTATCTCATATATCATACATTTTCTCTCCTTTCCTCCAACCTCTCTTCTTTCTTACTTTCTATCATTATATATATTACTTAATGTCTATTCTCCTTCATATGTATTGTATATTGGACAAAGAATAAAAAAAATAAAAAAAATAAAATAAAAATAAAAGTATGGATACTGGCATTCCAAAGTGAGGGAAATTAGGGATAAAAATGTAGTTGTGTGACATGACCTTTGAAACTGGAAGGAAGCAAGAAAAGGCCATATATATTCTTGCTGACTCACAAAAATTTAACAACAATGCATCACCATCACCAGAGGAAGTACATAGAAATAATATTGATCATAATATTGGTAGAAGGAGATGGAACACTTACAACAGAAAACCTATGGATAGGGAATGACTGAAACATTATGAACTGCTCATGTTTAAGTTCTTAGTTAAGCTAGAAACCAGTTTTCATAATGTGATCATCAGCATATGGTCACATTATGAAAACTGGTTTCTACTTTAACTAAGCCACCATTTTCACCATTATTTTGAAATCCTGACCCTCATTGACATATGTGATATTTCAGGTTTTTTTTCCTTTTTGATAAATTTACAGATATTTTAAAAATTATTCTTTTCACTTTGTTATTATGGGGTACTGAGTATAGATTAATGAAGAAAAAGTGCATTTCAACAACTCTAGAATCAGGCTGCAGCCTAACAACATTGACAAAAGTGAAGGGGGCCTGCCTACTTCCTGAACGTGCTTTATGTGCTTTACTGAACAGGGGAAATTATTACTCAAAAGGCTTCCCTGAAAATCTTATAAAAATCAAGCAAAATGATTTTGGGCTGAACATAATGACTCTCGCTGGAATTGTGCTGAATTCCTTTTGCATCTATTTCAATAAGTCATCACAAACTCACTATAATTCAAAGCTGATATGACATTCCAAAATGGTAACACAGAAATAGTATACCTTCCAAGTTGTGCTGGTGGTTTATAAACAAATTGGAACACGTTATTATCTTTAAAATGAGGCCTCACCCAATTAACCAGTTCTTTTGATTGATGTTTTAAAAAGAAATTGGGAAAAAACATCCAACAATTGCTTTTACTGAATATTGCAGTTAATTTATCCATATTTTTTTCCTGAGGCACATACATTGATGTAACATAAGAAATTGATTCAGTTCCTGCTGTTAGCTATTATTGCAAGGGGAAAAAAAATTAAAATGCATTGTTTATTGAATTGGTGGTAGCGATAAATGTAGGAAATAGTTTGGGTTTGTATATTAACAACAAAAAGGTTCAATTCCAACCTATGAACCTATGGCAGGCATTCCACATGCAGAGCCATATCGGAGGGCACGCAAGGTCTTGCCCTATGTCAACTCCAATATGCCTGTGCATACTCGCCAGCTGATTTTCGGCTTAGGGAAGGAGGGCAAAAAACCCCCGCCCAATGGGAAACCGTAAATTCAAAAAATGACTTCTGGTTTGCCCATTATACTGGGGGGGGGGTTTGCATTCTGGGGCTTCAGGAAGCTTCCTTGAAGGCTCTGGAGTAGGAAAAACAGCACAATGGGCAAACTGGAAGTCTGTTTTTCTGAACCTCTGGTTTTATGATTTGATTTGATTTGATTTGATTTGATTTGATTTGATTTGACTTGACTTGACTTGACTTGACTTGACTTGACTTGACGTGACGTGACGTGACGTGACGTGACTTGACTTGACTTGACTTGACTTGACTTGATTTGATTTGATTGCCACCCATCTCCGCAGACTCAGAGTGGCTCACAACAACAACAAAAAAATATACAGAGAACAAATCTAATATTTAAAAATCTAAAAAACTCATTATTAAAAAGAACATACAACACAAGCATATTATGCATAGGACTATATAGGCTTGGGGGAGATGTCTCAATTCCCCCATGCCTGGCGGCAGAGGTGGGTTTTAAGGAGTTTGCGGGGCCACCAAGAGATGGCTCTTCCACTGGGTCCCGCCAGACAACATTGTTTAGTCGACAGGACCCGGAGAAGGCCAACTCTGTGGGACCTAACCGGTCACTGGGATTCGTGCAGCAGAAGGCAGTCTCGGAGATATTCTGGCCCGATGCCATGAAGGGCTTTATAGGTCATAATCAACACTTTGAATTGTGACCAGAAACCGATCGGCAACCAATGCAGATTGCGGAGTGTTGGTGTGACATGGGCATACCTAGAGAAGCCCATGACTGCTCTCGCAGCTGCATTCTGCACAATCTGAAGTTTCCAAACACTCTTCAAAGGTAGCCCCATGTAGAGAGCATTACAGTAGTCGAACCATTTTTTCCCATTCGGCTGGGTTTTTTTTTACTGTCCCAGGCTTCAGTGAGGCCTGTGTGCATGTGTGGAGACCGTGTGTGTGTTTGTGTGTGTGTAATTGTGCACATGCACAGGGACAGCATGGGAAGTGCATATGTGTGTGGGGGAGGGAATGAGTGTAGGCATATGCACACAAACATCCTTTTGGCATGCAAACCAAAAAAGGTTCACCATCACTGGTTTAAATCATACAAGATAAATTAAAGTTAGCTCATCCTAGTTACAACATGTTCACTAAATTATTTTACTTTCATAACAAATTATATTTTTATCTAATATAATTTTATGTAGAAAAATTGAAAGTTGATGTTTAAATTCCTTTATCTATCTTTAAGACAGATAGACAACGTGGTGTCAGATAGCGGTTAATGGGTTTCTCTGAGACTCAAAACAGAAATTTACAGCAGCATGTTTGAAGTAGTTATTTTTTTGCTCCTCACCTATCTCCCAGGTAGGTTGCTGCATTGTGGATTTTAAAAAATCCACATGTGAAACGCTCTGAGAGCATGTGAAAGATATAAATAAATATTTTAAATTTACTAATTTATTAATAGCATGAACTACAAAGCCCATTCCATTTTTAAAAACTCTGAACAATATGGTAAACTGTACTACTTTTAGAAACATGTAGCTTGATGTAGATCACCTCTAGAGGCATATCAAATTTTATGAAGACTAAATGAATTTTGCCCCAAATATTTCAGGGTTGTTTTTTTAAGAGCCTGGGATTCAGAAAACTGAAGTGGGAAGAGGAAACAAATAATTAAACACACTTTGC
The DNA here is from genome assembly GCF_031021105.1 of Erythrolamprus reginae. Classification (NCBI taxonomy): domain Eukaryota; kingdom Metazoa; phylum Chordata; class Lepidosauria; order Squamata; family Dipsadidae; genus Erythrolamprus; species Erythrolamprus reginae. The sequence continues at coordinate 111,356,455 of NC_091950.1, forward strand.
ACAATTTAACTTCAACCATTCAAGGTAAAACTACTCTATCCAGGTGTGGTGTTTTGTTGTATTTCTGCAATTTATTAGGCAACTCCATCAATTCCTGCTATGCTGCTTTTCAATGCTTTGAAAGAGCTTCTGTTTCTTAGCTGTTGTTGCAATCAACACAAAGCACTTACCATCAACCTCAGCTATTCCTCAACATACATTGTGAAATTTTCTCTTGTAATAATTTGTGTTTCTGAAGTACTGTGGAATTTGGATGGTTTATTTTTCTGCATTGGTTGGAAAGTTTATCTCCTGCTACCTCACATTAGATAAACCACATCTTCTCTAAAATGTTGTAATAGGCAATCTCACTGGTGAATTTACTTTTAATTTTTTAACAGTAATTGTATTAAGAGTTACAATTGTGAGAATTGTAATTGCAATTCTAATTAGGATTAGAATGTAATTAGAATTACAATTGCAAGAAAATAAAGAAAGTGCCCCTTCACTGGAAGTTTTTGAAAAGAAATTCGACAGCCATTTAATAGAAATAGGATAGGTCTCCTACGAGAGCAGAACATTGGTCTAGGTGACCTTCAAGGTTCCTTCCAACTGTTACAGGCTCAAACTCAACCCTGACAAGATGGAGTGGCTGTGGGTCCTGCCTCCCAAGGACAATTCCATCTGTCCGTCCATTACCCTGGGGGGGAATTATTGACCCCCCCCAGAGAGGGTCCGCAACTTGGGCGTCCTCCTTGATCCACAGCTAACATTAGAGTACCATCTTTCAGCTGTGGCGAGGAGGGCGTTCACCCAGCTCCGCCTGGTGCACCAGTTGCAGCCCTATTTGGACCAGGGGTCACTGCTCACAGTCACTCATGCCCTCATCACCTCGAGGTTTGACTACTGCAATGCTCTCTACATGGGGCTACCTTTGAAAAGTGTTTGGAAACTCCAGATCGTGCAGAATGCAGCCACGAGAGCTATCGTGGGGCTTCCAAGATCTGCCCATGTTTCATCAACACTCCATGGCCTGCACTGGTTGCCGATCAGTTTCCAGTCACAATTCAAAGTGCTGGTAATGACCTATAAAGCCCTACATGGCATCGGACCAGAATACCTCCAGGACCGCCTTCTGCCGCACAAATCCCAGTGGCCAATCAGGTCCCACAGAGTTGGCCTTCTCTGGGTCCCGTCGACTAAACAATGCCGTTTGGTGGGACCCAGGGGAAGGGCCTTCTCTGTGGCGGCCCCAGCCCTCTGGAACCAACTCCACCCGGAGATTCGAACTGCCCCTACTCTTCCCGCCTTCTGCAAGATGTTGAAGACCTATCTATGTCGCCAGGCATGGGGGGAATAATTATCTCTTCCTCCCACTACCACCTTTTTTCCTGACTGTAATACATGAGAATGGTATGATTGTGCAGTAATGATTGTTTTTAATATTTCTGGGTTTTAAATTTCGTTTTTAATTTATATTGGATTTGTACTCTGTATATTGTATTGTTGTTGTTGTGAGCTGCCCCGAGGGGCAGCATACAAATCTAATAAATATATAATATATATATAATATATAAATATATATACAGTTACTGAATAAGCAGAAGGAGAAAAAATAGAAATACCCATTGAAACACACACACACACAGAGAGAGAGAGAGAAAGAAAGAGAGAGATACAGAGTTACAGAGATACAGAGAGGAGGGGGGGAGAACAGGGGAGAGAGAACCAAGAAATTTTGGAAGTTGAAGTTCACAAGTCTTAAAGTTGCCAAGTTTGGAGCCCCTGAGATAGAATATATGCATGCAGATCAGAGATTGAGTAGTATGGCCGTTTTATAATTTGTGAACTGCTAGTTCAGGAATTCTGGGAGTTGAATCCATAAGTCATAAAAGGCCATGGTTTATTACATCTGGTGTAAATAGAGTCAAAGATTTCTTTTGTGTCCCTCTTTCTATGTTTCCCAATTGCTAATTTCAGGTCCTGCTTTCTACCCAGGCATATATATACAGAGGACTTCTTGCAATCTCCTGCTGATAAGGTGGAGTTAATTGGGTTCCAGGCTTTGACTATTCCTTTCATGTATCTTCCAAAAATAAATCTCATTTCTGTTATAAATCCTGCTTCACTAATCATTACTCAAGTCTGATTTCTGCTCTCAGAAAGCTCCCAGGGACACTAAGAATTTTTAAACCTCCAACAAATATTTCAAGCTCCCATTCCATGAGGAGATATCAGTGAGCTGAATTTTATTGATGTGTAGCTGGAACAGTGGCAATCTATAACATTTTCAAATGATGAAAAAAATGGCAGTTTTACCAAGGTCCTAAAGGTCAGATTCTAAAGAAGAAAATTTCAGACTTTAAAAAGACCAAATGCTAGCTTTATGTTCATCTGAACCATTTTTTAAAAGTAATTTTAATTAAAAAAACCCTATAATTAGAAAGATAAAGCTAATGCAAACTAAAAAAAAGGGGAGGGAAGGACAACATAGAAAATAAAGAGGAAATAAAAATATAGTTTTTTAAAAAAAGAAATATATATAAAGAAATTATTTCGCTTTCATCACAGAGAAGTTATAACAACCACAATAAGATTATATCAAGGGAATTAGAAAGACCTGACATTACCCACAATGGAGAAATGGATCCTGAAAATGATGGAATTGTTTGCAAACAGCTTGCAAATTCAGATAAAGGTCTAATGCACTGGGGTTTGCATGAATGTTTCTGTCTGCATCTCTTTCTTTGTGTTTTAATTCAGCAATTTGGCCAGCTTAGGGAAAAACTGTATTTTAAAACATTTTTTTTGTTTTTTGTTTAACATTGGGTTGGCAAGAACCATAATCACATGGCCTCTTCTAGATAGCCAAAGTTTCAACCCCCAGAAGTGTAATCATTTCCCCCAAATAAGCAAGTCTGGATTGTTTCATTATACATAACTCAACTGCATAATAATTTAGGCTTCATCAACAGGAATAATGATTTTGGGGGGTTCTAAAAGGAAACATTTTTGGTGTTCTCTCTTCAGAGGCTCTCCACAACCTTTTCTTGTTCATACACATTAAAAAGTTAATAATTATTTTTCAAACTACAGATACTCTTCGACTTACAATGGTTCATTTAACATTACAATGCCACTGAAAAAAGTGACTTATGACCGTTTTTCATAGTTATGTTGCAGCATTCCCATGATCATGTGATCAAAATTCAGACATTTGGCAACTGATTCATAGTTATGACTGTAATAATTTTTAAATATTTAATTTTTTACAATACTTTAAACTAATTATTTATGTTAATTGGATTTAGATATATTTAATATATTGTGTTTTTAGTGATATGCTGTGAGCTGCCCTGAGTCCACAGAGAGGGGCAGCATACATGTCCAACAAACAAACAACAAACAGACAGACAGACAGACAGACAGACAGACATCACTTTTTGTGACTTTCTGACAAGCAAATTCAATGTGGAAGCCAGATTCACTTAACAACAAGGTTACTAACTGTTCTGCCAAGCTCTACGGTATGAGTCTCCTGAAAATTCAAGGGTACGAATTTCAGACACACACACACACACTTGAAAGTTCAAAAACAATGTTCTTTATCCAAAAAATTCAAAAGAAACAAAGCACCCTTTTTGTATTGCAAAGAGCACTCGTCCCAAAACAACCTGGTAGTCTACACAATCCCCTTAACCAGTCCTTAAGTACTTAGCTAGCAGCTGTGAAGAAACATCACAGCCCTGCTTCTCCCACGAAGTGAAACACACACACTTTGCTCTGCTTTGGTTTCAAAGTCATGAAAAATCAACAAACAAAGTCCAGAAACAGCAAGGCACAGTCCTGAAGAACAACAATCAGATAATCTTCCACAATGGTCCAAGCCAGTACGCTGCTATTTATACCAGCAGCTCTAATTACTGGAGCCCCACCCAAACACAGATGGCCTCTCTTATCTCCTGTAATATTTCTTCAATTGGTCTCTTCGATGCATAAGTCTGCGCCTGCATGGGTCTAACACTTCCTCATCCGAATCAACCGAAGATAATGGAGATTGGCTTCCTGGGCTGTGTGCCAAGCCCCCCTCTTCCAAGTCACCCCACCTTCTTCTTCGTCCGAGGAAACTGCACTCCTTGACTCTGTTGGCAATAAAACAGGCCTATGACATGTTGATGTTTCCCCTGCATCCACCTCCACATTCCTTGGGGCAGGAGCTGGGCCAGAGCCAACCACAACACTAACCTATCAACGACAGTGATTCACTTTGCAACTGTGGTAAGAAATGTCACAAAATGGGGCAAAACTCACTTATCAAATTCTCACTTAATTACATAAACATTTAGTCTCAATTGTGATCGTAAGTTGAGAAGTACCTGTAGTAATATTCTCTCTGTATGTCTGTCTTTCTCTTTCCTTCATTAGAAGCATTTAGAAGTGTCACCCAGATTAATTTATGTACAATATTTATTCCTACTCAAGGGACATACCCACCAAAAGCGTTAATTTTTAAAAAAAGAAAAATGTCACGAACTATATAGAAACCCTAGCTAGTTACACTCAGCTTTACCCTATTGTTCAATCTCTTGATCTTCTCCACTGCTGTTGCTGCTTATTTTTCATCTCCATCTTCAAACCTCTTCCCTTTCTTCCACATGCCTGGAGTCTTGCATTGTCATTTATTTGTATTTCCACAAGGTGGCGCCTCATCCAGTCCCTGTTCTGGCATTTATGCTCCTCACTTGTGAGCTTTATTGCCTGAAACAGTTCTGAGATGACTATGGGAATGAAATACTAATCTTACTTAGGGAAGTAATATTATTGGAATATTAGGCTGCTTGGTATAATGAGCTCTCCGGGAAAAGTATAAATCAGATTTCCCTTGGAAACTTTTCTATATAGAGTAATCATGTTATGTTAGCTATCTGAGGCTGCAGCTAACTAACAAGATGAACTGGTCTCTCCAAACATCATCCTTAATGAAACATGCAAATCAGTGTCTGCATTTCCTGCATCAGATGAAGAGAGCACATCTTTCTCCTTCTGTCCTGGCCACTTTTTACAGAGGCACCACTGAGAGTGTTTTAACAAACTGTATCACTGGTGGCAGATAGAAAGTCCATACAGGGAATGGTAAGGACAGCTGAGAAGATTATAGAAAGCACTCTTCCTGTTATTCAGTATATTATTATTATTATTATTATTATTATTATTATTATTATTATTATTATTATTATTATTATGATGTCAATACAACACAGCAAACGAGATCACTATATGCTGGATTTCGTATTGCATCACCAGTCGGGTGCTTCTCAAGCACCTAGGACTGTGTAATGTAGTGGCGAATTATGTTTGCCGATCCCACTAAAGCAGCCTTTTGCAATTGACAGATGGAGATTTTGTCAATTCCGATGGTTTTCAAATGTCCGCTGAGATCCTTTGGCACTGCGCCCAGCGTGCCAAGTACCACTGGGACCACTTTCACTGGCTTATGCCAGAGTCATTGCAGCTCGATTTTTAGATCTTCGTATTTCACTAATTTCTCTAGCTGCTTCTCCTCAATTCTGCTGTCCCCTGGGATTGCGATGTTGATGATCCATACTTTCTTTTTCTCCACGATCACAATGTCTGGTGTGTTATGCTTCAGAATTTGATCAGTCTGAAGTCGGAAGTCCCACAGTAGTTTTGCTTGCTCATTTTCGACCACTTTTTCGGGCTTATGATCCCACCAGTTCTTTGCCACTGGTAAATGGTAGTTCCGACACAAGTTCCAGTGGATCATCTGTGCCACAGCATCATGTCTATGCTTGTAGTCAGTCTGTGTGATCTTTTTGCAGCAACTGAGTATGTGATCGATTGTTTGATCTGTTTCTTTACAGAGTCTGCACTTTGGACCATCTGTTGATTTTTCAATTCTGGCTTTGACAGCATTTGTTCTAATGGCCTGTTTTTGTGCCGCCAGTATTAGTCCTTCTATCTCCTTTTTGAGTGTTCCACTTGTAAGCCATGACCAGGTCTTTTCTTTATCCACTTTGCCTTCAATCTTCTCCAAAAACTGTCCATGCAATGCTTTGTTCCGCCAACTGTCCATACAACATTGAGTTACATTTTTTTTGTACTGGTCCTTAGTTCGCTTCACCTTGAGAAGCTTCCTATTGTTGACCTCCATCAACGCTGACTCTTTGCTCCCCTTCACATAGTCAGCTAATGCATGCTTCTCTTCTTCTACTGTCTGCTTCACTTGCAAAAGTCCTCTGCCGCCTATTTTCCTTGGTAAATACAGCCTGTCAACATCACTGCGGGGGTTAAGTGCATGATGGATCGTCATTAATTTTCTGGTTTTCCTGTCCAGGTTGTCCAGCTCTGCTTGAGTCCATTTCACTATGCCAGCTGTGTATCTAATGACAGGTATGGCCCACATATTTATAGCCTTGATAGTGTTTCCACCATTCAGTTTGCTCTTCAAAATTTTTCTGGTTCTCTGGATGTACTCTTTGCTGATCACAGTTTTCACATGGCCATACTTGATATTATCCAGTTGCAAGATGCCCAAGTATCTGTAGGCTTCTGGCTGGTTGCACTTGATGGTTTGACCATTTGGCATTTCAATGCCCTCACTTTCAGTGATTTCCCCCTTTTTCAGTGCCACTGTGGCACATTTATCCAGCCTAAACTCCATGCTGATGTCATTGCTGAAGATTTGCACAGTGTTGGTTAGTGACTGTATCTTAGTTTCTGATTTTCCGTAAAACTTCAGGTCATCCATATACAGCAGGTGTGAAATGTTTGGTGAATTCCTAGCAGTTTGGTAGCCTAGGTTTGTTTTCTGTAGGATGAGTGACAGCGGGATTATAGCAATGATGAATAGCAATGGGACAAAGAGTCCCCCTGGAAGATGCCGCTTCTGATGTTGATCAGTCCATAGCTTTCATTCCCAACAACAATCTCAGTCTTCCAATATTTCATCATCATCATCATCATTATTATTAATATTATTATTATTATTATTATTTAGATTTCTATGCCGCCCCTCTCCGAAGACTCGGGGCGGCTCACAACATATTGCTCATAAGTGTGATGGGCTTAGAGCTCAAAGCATTGTTAGAGACCCCACACACCCAATTTTGCAATCTGTTTCTATTGCTCTCCTCTGGGAGGATGTTTCGAAGTATTTCTAGCAGGACTACCTGATTCTGTAACAGCGTTGTTCCCTATGTCATCTGTCCAGATGTGTGTGTGTGCATTTATTTATTCATTCATTATTTTGTCATGTTTATGTAATGTATATTGGAAGTAGTGACCCTTTGAGAGCTGTATGCAATGAAATTTCATTTCAATGTATGCCGGCTAGTGCACTTTCAAAGTGACAATTAAATTATTCTACGTCTATGTTGCAAGGGACCATAGATGTTGTTTGTAATCCAACATCTGAATTAATTCTTTGGTCAACAGCATCTCTGACAGAGGACCATCCATTTTGATTGGAAGACCTTGACATATGAGAACTCATTATACTCTTTATGGATAGCTTGAGAGTCGGGAAGTTTATACCGCTCATTGCTTTAGGCTGGTTTTATTTTGTCTCTGAAGGAGTGAAATATGGGGAATGATAATAGTTGAAGTCCATTTACTATGTACCAAGCTGGAGAAAGTTGAAAGCTGAAGTACAATTATTCCACAGCCATCCTGATGCATACAGAAGGGGTGCCATTTGTCACAAATGTACATGCATCAATAAACTTCTAGCCATCATTTTCACCTTTATTTACTCACTTTATTTTTCTGCCATAACATTCCCTACAGATTCCTGGCAATTTACAGCACAAAAGCCCACACAGTAGTAAGACCCACTGTAGTATTAAACAGCAGATAACTTTAAATTCCTGAAGGCATTTGGTTCTATATTAAAACTTAATCTGTAGAGTTCTATTTTAAAGTTTATCAAAATATCAGGAGGAAGAATGCCATAGAGAATTCTGGGAGAAGCTAGTCAGAATGTGGATGCCTTCACTAAAATTGAGGAGAAGATTCATTGATATTTGGCTCAAATTGTTTGTATAGGGTATGTTCTGTCGGGCTCTTTGGTAGAATCCTCCCAAAAATTCACAGGTACAAATTTCAGACACACACACATTTGAAAATTCAAAACAATGTTCTTTATAATGAAAATTCACTTAAACTAAGCCCTCTTTTGGTATAGCAAAGAGCACTCGTCTCCAAACAAACTGGTAATTTATACAAGTCCCTTATCAGTCCTGTGATACTTAGCTTGCAGCTGTGGAGCAATTTAAAGTCCTTCTTTCACAAAGTGAAACACACTTTGCTCTGGTTTAGTTTCAAAGCAGGGAAAAATCAGCACACAAAAAGTCAAAGTCAGTAACGCAGTCATGAAACACAACGATCAGATAATCCTCCACAATGGCCAAACCCACAGGCTGCTATTTATAGCAGCCTCACTAATTACCACAGCCCCACCCAACCACAGGTGGCCTCATTTTCTTTGATAATACTCTCTCAGTTGTGGTTGCCTATGCATCGCTCTCCGCATGCGTGGCTGTATCATTAACTCTTGTTCTGAATCCAAGGAGGAGCTAGATAATTGATCTCCTTCTGAGCTGTCTGCCACACTCTCCTCCTCCCTGTCACTCATGTCTTCTTGGTCAGAGGAGCCTTCATCATCAGATTCCACCGGGGGGCAAAACAGGCCTGCAGCATGTGGATGCCTCCCCCACACCTACAGTCCTTGGGGCAGGAGCTGGGGCAGAGCTAACCACAACAGGGTATCTCTCAGCATCGCCATAAGGGCACATTGTATCTGAGGCAGAGAATCCAAAAGACACTTAGATATTAAACCAGGGGTGTCAAATTCAATTTCATTGATGATTGAATTAGGGTTGTGCTTGACCTTGGAGTGGGTTCGTGTGGATGTGGTCAGGGTGGGTGTGGCCAGCTTGACATCACTTGTGTTGGGGGCTCCTGCAGTGGCCTGAGTGCTCTGCCAGTGAAAATGGAGCTCCAGAGGGCCAGACCACGGGTCTTAGGTTCAGGGCCGCCATCAGGAATTTTGGGGCCCCATACAGCCTAAGTGTCTGGGCCCCCCCCACACCATTTTAAAACTACTTTTTAAAAGTTTTTAAGAAGATGTTAGATAATCATCTGAAAATAGCTGTAAATAAAACCCGATGTTCCCAGAATTAACTTTATTCATAAGATTATGATAGCAACAACTTGACCTTAGTTTTACTGGAACTATAGAATAATCATATAATAACCGCTGATGTTACAGGCCGTATAACTATATAAAGAAGGAACTGTGAGGATAACAGTTCAAAAGGGACGGGGGTGGTGTTTGTTATGTTGTGTTGTTTTGTTGCTTGTCTTATAAAATGCAAATACAAAATTTAAACAAACAAATAAGTATATTGTAAAATGATAGATTATGTACTATCTTATTTTTTTAATGTTTACATAATAACTACTTTTTTTAAAAAAAATAATCTGTCTGAAGTAGTATAGGATTCCTGTCTAAGCAGGGGGTTGGACTAGAACACCTCCAAGGTGCCTTCCCACTGTTATTCTACTCTAATTATCCAGGGGGGGGGTGTAGTTATCAGTGGTATTAAAATAGGAGCTGTTAAAAAAAAACCAAATACAATTTCATATTGCTTCACATCTCAATATCCTTTTCGATCTAGTTTTTACGCCCATCGGTGAACGCAGGTCTGAACGAGCCCGTGGTATCCAAGTTAATTTCAAAGTACAGTGCTCAAAAAAAGTGAAGGGAACACTTAAACAACACAATATAAACTCCAAGTTGTCAATCAGCGTTGCTTCCTAAGTGGACAGTTTGATTTCACAGAAGTTTGATTTACTTGGAGTTATATTGTGTTGTTTAAGTGTTTCCTTTATTTTTTTGAACAGTGTAGATCAGGGGTCCCCAAACTTTTTACTCAGGGGGCCAGTTCACTGTCCCTCAGACTGTTGGAGGGCCGGACTATTAAAAAAAGTGTGAACAAATCCCTATGCACACTGCACATACCTTATTTAAAGTAAAAAACAAAATGGGAACAAATACAATATTTAATATTTATTCTTCCTCTTTCTCTCTCTCTCCCTTTCTCTCTGTCCTTCTGTCTTTCTAATTCTCTCTCTCTCTTTCTCTCTTCTTTCTCTCACTCACTCTCTTTCTATCTCTCCCTCTCTCTCTCTCTCTCTGTCTCCTCCTTTCTCTCTCTCTCCCTTTCTATCTCTCTTCTTCCTTTCTCTCTCCCTCTCTATCTTTCCCTCTTTCTCTCCCCCCTCTCTCTTTCTTTCTCTCTCTCTTCTCTTTCTCTCACTCACTCTCTATCTCTCCCTCTTTCTCTCTACCTTTCTTTCTCTTTCTCTCTCTCCCTTTCTCTGTCCCTCTCTTTCTTTCTCTCTGTTCTTCTCTTTCTTTCTCTCTGTCCCTCTTTCTTTCTCTCTGTCCCTCTCTTTCTTTCTTTCTCTCTGTCCCTCTCTTTCTTTATCTCTGTCCCTCTTTCTTTCTCTCTGTCCCTCTCTTTCTTTCTCTCTGTTCTTCTCTTTCTTTCTCTCTGTCCCTCTTTCTTTCTCTCTGTCCCTCTCTTTCTTTCTCTCTGTCCCTCTCTTTCTTTCTCTCTGTCCCTCTTTCTTTCTCTCTGTCCCTCTCTTTCTTTCTCTCTGTCCCTCTCTTTCTTTCTCTCTGTCCCTCTCTTTCTTTCTCTCTGTCCCTCTCTTTCTTTCTCTCTGTCCCTCTCTTTCTTTCTCTCTGTCCCTCTTTCTTTCTCTCTTATCTCTCCTCTCACTCACTCTCTTTGTATCTCTCTCTTTCTCTCTCTCCTTCTCTATCTCTCCCTCTTTCTCTCTCCCCCTTTCTATCTCTCCTCTTCCTTTCTCTCTTTCTCTTTCTTTCTCTTTCCCTTATTTTTTCTGTTTTTCTGCTGTGGGCGAAGAGCGTGCGGCCCAGACCCTGAGCAGAAAAGGGGCTCCGTGGCTCCCGAGTGGCGTCCGAGACCCGCTGGGCAATCTGCCAGGTGCTTTAGGGCCCCTCAAACCCCGACGACCTCGCACCCGGGGCCCTCCGCCGCCCCCGGATCCTGGCCGGGACAGGGCAGCTTCCTCTGACAGGCGCTGCGCGGGGTCGAGGGGGCTTCAAAACCGGCCAGGGGGGCTCAGGCCGCCCGAAGTGTCCCGCCGAGGGCTTCGAAGGGCAAGAAATGGGGGCCTCGCTTCTGTCCCACTTTAAGGGCCTCTTTCCGAACACTTCCCCACTCTCTCAGTGCAGGCGAGCAAAGCGAATTTCTGTTTGGGCAGCAAAAAGGCACTTTCCCTCCCAGCCCTCTGCCTGCGACACCCCGAGATCGAGACTGAATCCTTTGATCTCCCGAAAAATCACTTCGGTTTTGTTAATCGGCTTTTCCTGCTTTTCTCACCCAAAAGTTTTTCTTTTTCTTTCTTTCCTTTTTTACATTCTGGCAAATGCGGGAAACCGAGGCGCGTCTCGCCCGCGTTCCTGAGCCTGCGTGGATGTTTTGGGTCTGAAAACTAGAGAGTCTCTTCTTTCATCCCCTACAGGCATGGCTGAGGCCTTTGGGCTGGAAGCCCCCCCCCCCCCGCAGCCCATGCCCTCCCCCCAGGTTTCCACGACCTGGTCAGGCAAAACTCTACATTCTCTTTCGCTTTCTCCGCGCTGGCCGGGTCGCCACTTCCCACTCCAGGCCCTCCCCCCACGCCCGCACCCCAGGGTCTGCTCTCTCTCTTTCTCTCTCATACACCACACCAGCAACAGAGAGAGAAAGAGAGAGAGCATAGGGCGGCTTGCCGGTCCACGCCCACCTTGATAAGCGGTCCCGCATGGCCCCAGCGCCGGATGATCTCCGCCCCCATTCGGCTCTGCAGCTGAGAAGCAGAAGCCATGTCCACCCCTTCGCCCTCCCCCCGCATCCCCGGCACCCAGCGTCTGGCCCCACACCGCCTCCACCACCCGGTAACGTGCCCGATCTCTACCTCTCTCTGCTGCTGGTAAAGGCAGGCAGCCGGCAAAAGAGGGAGGCTACAGACTGGGCATGTGCAAGGAGCCGCTGACTGCGGGCCCCAATTTGCCCGGGGCCCGGTACGGCGCTCCCAGTAGTACCCGTCTATCGGCGGCCCTGCTTAGGTTTGACACCGCTGCATTAAATCATATAAGGCTTTATGAATCAATGCCATTACTTTGAATTATCCCAGAAACCTGTTGTTAAACAAAGCAAAGCATACAACACTTGGGCCCATATGTGAAAAACAACTTTCACCTAAGAGCAAACAGTCTGTTGCATTTTGCACCAACTGTAACTACTGAGGGGGTCTTCAAAAGAATCCTCATCAGAGGTGGGTCCTTCCTGGTTCAGACCAGTTCTGTGGAACTGGTAGCAACCTGCTTGTCTGGGTCGCTGGAACTGGCAGTGACTCAGGCCTGCCATGCCCCTGAACTAGCTCTCTAGGCAGCACTGTAGGTGCTGACATCTTGTTTTTTGCTTCTGTCCATGCACAGAAGCTGTTTTTTGCTTCAGCGCATCTGAAAAAGCTGGGGTTTTAGCACTGTATGACTGCGCCGTGTGTCAGGAGACAAACCAGCAGTGAGTAAAATCAGAGCTCACCCCTGATCCTTATGTACTGTACATCCTTGCAATAATATTGCAACAAGTGTTTTAGTGTATTTATGGAGTGAATGGTGATGAATGTATTTTTTTACATTATATTGGAGTTTTTAAGTTTTTCAGTCATATTAATTGGATTTTTTGAGATTTATACTGTTTTGTACGTTTGATATGTTGTGAGCTGTCCCGAGTCCTTGGAGAGGGGCGGTATACAAATCCAATTAATTAATTAATTAATTAATTAATTAATTAATTAATTAATTAATTAATTAATTAATTAATTAATTAATTAATTAATTAATTAATTAATTAATTAATTAAATATACAGTATCCATGAGGTGACATGAGCATAAGTCATTGGCACTTTTGTCCAGGAAAGATTGTATCTAAGTCACCAGCTATATTTCAGTAATACTGGTAGTCCTCAACTTACTACAACTGAGTCCAAAATTTATGTTGCTAAGTGAGATAGATGGTAAGTTTTGTCCAGTGATGGGCTACCAAAATTTTTCCTACCACACTGTGGGCATGGCTTATGCATTTTGTTTCAACATCTTTCAGTGCAAATTGTGTGCTCTGGGGTGGAGCTCCAAATTTTGCTACCGGAACTGCATTCCTGGCTGTTCCTATAGAAGCCGATCAATGATTTTGTCCCACTTTATGATCTGTCTTACCACAATTGTTAAGTTAATCACTGCAGTTGTTAAATGCATAACACAGTTGTTCTGTGAATATGACTTTGCTTGTCAGAGAGTTGCAAAAAGGGATCATATGACACATGGTCACTGCAACCACCATGAATATGAGCCAGTTGCCAAATGTCCAAATTTTGATCATGTGACCATGGGTATGCTGCTATGGTCACAAGTGTGAAAAACAATCATAAGCCACCTTTTTCAGTATTGTGGTAACTAAGAATAGTCCCTAAATGAATGGTTTTACGTCGAGGTCTACCTGTATCCTTTCTAGCCATGGCCTCTGCCTGCATGTCTACCACTTACCACAAGTAATGAGGAATCCCCAAGCTACAGACTTAGATTACCTACAAGGGGTTCTATTCCACTGAAATTAACACTGGGTCAGACAGTGAGTCAGATGGTTTCTGATAAAACAATACTTCAGTTGTACTGGGACTGAACTTGAGTTTCTTTATTTCCGTAGAAATAAACCCTAACAGCTTTCTATATATGGGTCAGGACTGAGATTTCTGGCCCAGTCTGACATAAAGATGTATACCTAGATAGCATCAACAAACTGGTCATGATACTTTATAGCAAAGTATAAATTAATAGGCTAATATAAATAGGCTGTAATAAATAAGATCAACAGGACAGTTGACTTCTGTGTAAATCATTGAATGTTTAAGATTTGATATATAATTGTAAATATAATTTATTATATATGTTTATGTGTTTGCATAAGTCATGTTTTGTCTTTGTTTTTCTTTTCAAGGTTTTTGCTTTCGATGTAAATACTTAATAAAGATTATTTTTTTAAAAAACTGGTGATATCCAGGGGTGGATTCTAACTTACCTTGTTGCCTCCCACACCACATGGCCGCAGCTCATGGGGGCCATGCATATGCAGTGCTAAAAAAATAAAATAAAAAAAGCCCAAAACAAGATGATGATGCATGCGCAGTGCCAGAAACTCAACATGTGTGTAGGCGGAAGAAACAAAATTCCAAAAAATAATAATAAAAAGTTGGTGGCACCCATGGACTAATACCAACCAAACCAGTTCCGTGATGTCATCATGACATCACCAGTGGATTGCTACCGGTTCGGGTGAACCAGTGCGAATCAGGAGTAACTGATCTCTGGTGATAACTTAATATGCAGAGTATCTGTCCCTGAAAATTCATGTAAATACTAGAGTATAGAAGAAAGAAAAACATCCTCTAGTACAGGGGTAGACAAAGTTGGCTATCCTATGACATGTGGACTTCAACTCCCATAATTCCTTAGCCAATCATGCTAGCTCAGGAATTCTGGGAATTGAAGTCGACATGTCATAGAAGAGCCAACTTTGCCTACCCCTGCTCTAGTATAACTCTTGCTTTACCTGCACTGACTGGAACCACCCACTCAAGAAGGAGCAGAACCACTGCAGTGTGTACCAATTTGTAACCTTTGCCAGTGGTTCAGAAAAATACCATGGTCACTGGATTTGAAGGTGCTGCATGCTCTAAGAATTCCGCAAGGATCAAGAGGGCCTTTCCCTGCACATTGCTCCTCCATCAGGTGTTCAGTCATCAAACAGCATGGTCAATTCAGTTAAATCTATATGTATGTTGTTTCAGTTTGTTGGCTTCTCTCTTTTTCCCCCCAGCCGATCTGCATTGAATGATTTAAAACAACACCTGGATGTCAATGTCTATTTAACCTAAATAAATGAACTAATAAAATATTTAAGCAACCCCTTATTTTCTATGAATTGCTTCATTTTGCGGAAATAAAATTAGGAATGCAGAATGAGAGAAATTGATATTGCGTTCATTGCTGCAGTTATAGCAGGCAAAATATAGCAAGGGATAAAAAATGAAAATGTCAGATTCAGCATTTAAACCAGGATGGGAATAGCATCTCTGTACAGTTTTTAGTACAATAAACAACATAAGCGTATGAGTAAGTGTTGGGCACATAGACATACATTCTTCCCCTATGATATATTTTCAGGAACGAAATCTATAAATCCCACTCTCATTTTTAGCATGAGAACATGTTACCCAAGCCCTTACATATGGGTTCTACTTATGTTTGAAACAGTTTTAAACTAATAATTAAATTGTTGATTAAACATTCCCTTGTTTGAATTTTAGAGCATTCCAGTTTGGCTTTAAATGAAGAGAAAGAAACACTCTTAACCAGATCATAATAAGATAGAAAAACTGCAGTGTCTCCTTAGTAACAGCCGGCCGGTTAGAGCCGTGCGATAGGCGTCTCTATCCAGGGTGCTGATAGGGCGCGTATCCCCAGTTACATTGTAAGCGGGAAAGTTACTGTGTATGGATTGGTTCCTGCCTCAGCCTGTTTGTGCTATATGAGTCTGTATGTTCTGTTCTAGCTTTAAGCCTGTACCTGCTGCCCTGGCATGAGTTCTGTATTAAACATGGTGGTTAACTAAGGCCTCACTTGTTATACTGGCGACGAGGATTCGAGCCATTCCTCAAGGAGTTCTTATAGTCTGATAGTGACAGTAAGTGAGGATGTCTGTGCAACTGACTTTTGCCCCTTTTGATTCACAAGGAGAGACGTGGGACTCGCATGTGGCCCGTTTTGATTGCTTCTTAATCTCCAATGGCTACATGGAGATTTCAGGGGATAGGAAGAGGTCCTATTTTCTCGGATTCTGTGGCCCCGAGATGTTTGAAATGGCTCGGGCTTTATTTGCCCCAATCTCCATCCACGATGTTTCTTGGGAAGACTTTTTAAAAACTTTACAGGACCATTATGCCCCAGCGCCTTCACGGTGTGCGCGGCGTTACAAATTCTATCAGCGGAACCAAGCCGAGAGGGAGTCGATAAATGACTTTGTGGCCGCTCTTCGCCGAGCGGCATTATACTGTGAGTTTGCTGATCTTAATGATTATCTGCTTGACAGGCTAGTTTTCAGGGTGAGGGATGGTCGCCTTAAGCGGCGCCTCCTGGCCATCCGGGATTTACATTTCAGGCGGCGCTAGCGGAGGCTCGTGCTTTCGAGCTGTCAACGCAATCGTTAGCTGCCATGGACAGCACCGTGAATGTCACTCAAAAGGGACCGGTGACACTTGATAAGCCCAAAGTTTCCTCAGAAGAGGATGGCATTCTTGGGGCAGAGGAGGAAGATGTTTGTAAGCTGGCGGCAAGTCGGAGCCGAGACCTGCCCTCCGCTCGGGGGTGCGGGGGTAATCATTTTAGGTCCAGTTGCCCTTCCCGGGACTCGGCATGTTGGCGCTGTGGTGCTAAAGGCCACATTGCCAGGGTCTGCCGTTCTCGCAGATCTTCTCCAGCCACGACCGGGGATCAGCGAGAGTCCCAGGGTTTCACTCCCCGATGGCAACGGAAATTTTCCTCGAGTCGAAGGGAGGATTGCAACGCCGTTTACAGCCATCCTCGTTTGGCAACCACGTATGTCAGGGAGACGTCTGACTCCACGGAGAAAATTTCAGTTGAGGTTCAACTGGGCAGATCGCGGTGCCCTATGCAAGTGGACACTGGCTCTGCTCATTCGTTGGTCTCCTGGGCCACCCTAAAGCGTAGTTTCCCTTCTATGAGAAAAAGTCGCCTGCAGCCATGCAATTTAAATTTGAGGGACTACCAAGGAGCACCAATACCGGTTCTAGGAGAGGGTCGATTTGCAGTCTGTTTCAAGACTTTTGCAGGCAGATTGCCACTGATTGTGGTGAATGGACCGTTCTCAAACCTTTTAGGACTGGACTGGTTCAAGTCATTGGGACTCTCTGTTATTGGTGTAAATGTGGTTAAGGGGAATGCGGGATTTGAGACTTTGGCACGGGAATTCCCTACGGTGTTTGATGGCAATTTGGGTTGTTACACCGGGACCCCTATTTCATTTAGTTTAAATCCCCAAGTTCCGGCGGTTCGGTTAAAGGCCCGCCGGGTTCCAATTCCCCTCCGACCGAAGGTAGACGCTGAGCTGGATAGACTGATTGCCCAAGGGGTTTTAGAACCGGTGGATCAGGCCAAGTGGGAGACCCCGGTGGTGATTGCCTTCAAGGGGGATGGGGGAATCAGATTGTGTGGGGACTATAAGTGTTCCGTGAACAAAGCGTTGGCCCACCATTCATACCCGCTGCCAGTAGTGCAGCAGTTACTGCATACCCTGGGTAAGGGTCGAGTATTCGCTAAGCTTGATCTCTCTCAAGCTTATCAGCAGCTCCCCGTTGACCCCCTGACCGCGGAGGCCCAGTCAATCATCACCCATCGGGGGGTTTTCAAATGTCATCACTTGCAGTTCGGGGTTTCCATTGCCCCAGGGATTTTCCAGGGCTTGATGGAGAGATTGTTATATGGGCTGGAAGGAACGGTGCCATAATTTGACGACATTCTGGTGTCGGGGAGTTCCATTGAAGAATTAATGGCACGGGTAAGAAAGGTTTTGTCCAAATTCAGGGACGCTGGTCTGAAGCTGAAGTCCAATAAATGTGTATTTGGGGTTCCAAAGGTTGAATTCCTGGGGTTCACTGTGAATGGGGAGGGAATCCACCCTACCCCTGAGAAGACACGGGCGATCAGGGATGCCCCCAGACCGCAGTCCAAGGCTGAACTCCAGGCCTTTTTAGGTCTTCTGAACTTCTATGCGGTTTTTATTCCACATAAGGCGTCGGTGGCTGAACCATTGCACCGGTTACTGGACAAACATTCGAATTGGCACTGTGGTGAAAGGGAGGAGGTCGCGTTTGAAGGGGTAAAGGAAATACTCACCTCTAATAATGTTCTGGCCCAATACTCACCAGGGTTGCCTTTGGTGCTCACATGTGACGCTTCACAGTATGGGGTGGGCGCAGTCTTGAGCCACAGATTGCCCAACGGAGCAGAAGCCCCCTTGGCATTTTTTCCCCGCACCCTGGCCAAGGCAGAAAGGAACTACGGACACATAGACAAGGAGGCGCTGGCACTAGTAGCGGGAGTCCGAAGGTTCCATGATTACCTATATGGCCGTCACTTTGAACTGGTGACCGATCACCAGCCACTTTTGGGGCTTTTATCTGGCACCCGACAAGGTCCGATAGTCTTGTCCCCCAGGATGTCGCGCTGGATTGTCTTTTTAGCTAACTATTGTTACACCTTGTCCTACAAACCTGGACGCCATATAGCTCACGCAGATGCCCTCAGTAGATGCCCTTTGGCCGATGTTCTAGTTGACCCTGCACCAGCATGCTTTGTTTTAGCTCTCTCTGAGGGGGCCCTTACGTTGTCTGCAACCGATGTGGCATGGGAGACAGGGCGGGATGCCCCGTTAGCCCAGGTAAGGCAATGGGTACTCAGGGGTTGGCCAGTAGCTGCCCCAGCGGAAGTTTTTGTCCCATTTTTCAGATGTCGAACCGAATTCTCCGTAGAGAAAGGGGTCCTGCTTAGGGGGAGCAGAGTAGTTATTCCTGGTAGGCTGCGCAGCCAGGTGTTGGCACTTCTGCACAGAGGCCACCCTGGCATTGTGCGCATGAAGAGTCTGGCTCGAGATTATGTGTGGTGGCCAGGAATGGACAGAGAAGTGGAGCAGCGGGTAGCAGAGTGCGCTGTATGCCAGGAGAACCGGCCATTTCCCCCCCGGGCCGAGCCGTTGGCGTGGGAACCGCCTGCCGGGCCGTGGGCTCACATACATATAGATTTGGCCGGCCCCTTCATGGGACAGACGTTCCTAATAGTCGTGGATGCCCATTCCAAATGGGTGGAGGTCGTCCACCTGAAGTCAACTCAGTCCCAGGCTATCATAGAAGCCTTGATGACACTGTTTGCCATGCATGGTTTCCCTGACCTCCTGGTCTTGGACAACGGCCCGCAGTTTACAGCGGTACTCTTCGAATCATTCTTGGCGTCAGCTGGCATCAGACATGCATTAACATCGCCGTGGCATAAATAGATGTTATTTATCCTGAGATTTCAACGAAAGAGGAAAAAAATTAATCTAGCAAGACAAAAAGACATAAATCAAACATAAAATAGTGGCTTTTCTTCTTTTGGTTACTTTGTTTTACTATGCTTTTCTTGTTCAAACAGTATATTCAACTGACCAGAGCTGGTTGAGCAATAGTGTCTTTTGTTTACTTCAAATAAAAGAGTGTTGAGCATGACATTTTGTCCTGCCTGATTGAAGTGAATTTGTAGGAAAGCAATTTCAAGGCCTTGTTGAAAGAAACTATATTTCACCAGGAGAGGTTTGTAAAGCTTTGTCTCTTTTGTGTTTTAAAATGCTTGTTTTAAAACACCGGGAGAGAAATAATAATTATATCCACTCCTTCTCATTCAGTTCAACTTCATTAAATCTATCACCAGAGGCCAATTTGATGGGAGGTAAGGAGGCCTAGAGATGTTACCTTTCTACATTGTCATATTTTTATGTGGTTGGTTGCACTTTTTAATATGACATCCCTTGATTTATTTTAGTTGTTTTGGCTGTGCTTCAAAAGCAATGTGTGATTCATTCCAGTTCTATTTTTGTGAGGCATATCTCAAAATGGACATCTAAATCCTGATCATTCGATACCCAAGGTGCCAGAATAGGGGCCTCAACCTACTTTTATTACCTGAAAGGATCTGCTGAAGTTTTTCAAACTTTAATGAAAAGTCTTATACGTTTGTACAGCTTTTTAAAAGCAAGTATCTCAAAGTAAAAGATCTGAAGTCGAGGGGCTGATAATAATTTGAAACTGTCACAGCTAGGTGCAGAAGCAATCTGCCACTGAATAGTAGTAACAAGACAGTGATGGGAATTGACAATTGCCTTCACATTTTCACCGTAGGCATCCCAAATTCATTTGTTCAGCCACTGTAGGATACATGAAGCTAGGCAAGGTAGGCCTTTAATCAGGTCCAGGAGAACTCATGATATCTTCATAACTTTCTTTAAAAAAACTTTATGTTTGTGTAAATCTGGAAAAGCAAACCAGTAAACCTTGTTTCATTCACAAGGACTGACATGTACAGACACCATCAAAGAAAGGCTACTACTTTTATGCCCTATGCATTTTAATACACTTGAAAAGTAAATCAAATCAACCACTACTTACTGCTTAGCATTCCAGGGGTGGGTTCCACACTTATCTTCCCCACCGGTTTGCATTGCAAAGGAAGTCACGTTGGGGAAATGATGTTACATCAGGGAAATGACTGTCTGTGCATGTGCAGAAATCTTTGCACACATGCAGAGGGTTCTTTGCCAGCTGCTTTCCAGAAACAGCAACCAGAGAACAAGTTCAGGGGTGTAGACAGCTATCTATCTCTGCCAGTTTGGTGTGCAGGGCAAATTTCCACCACCAATTCAGGTGAACTGGTCCGAACAGCAACTCACCACTGTTTCATGCCTAATGTTTAACACAGTATTTTTCAGCCTTGGGAACTTGAAGATGTGTGGCTTTGCTAGCTAAGGAATTCTAGAAGTTGAAGTCCACATATATTCAAGATGTCAAGGTTGAGAAATACCAATTTAATGTAATGCTTGGCATGAGCCTCTCACCTTCTCCCACAAAGGGTTTTAATTTGGAGCTTCCCAAAGGTTGTGTTAACATACTGTTCTTATTTGAGATCTGATCTCATAAGAAAACATCGCTCCATGTGATAGGAAAAAACCTCCAGCTATTAGTCTATATGAATGGCAATTGTGGGTCACTTTTTTTCTTCCCCAATGCTACTTCTGGAGTTTGTAGTGACTTGATTATTATTGCAACTTCAACTGGCTTCCAACAAAGTCAGTGGAGAAAATCACTGAACAACCAAATGGTTTGCCTAAAAACAGCAGTAATTTGCTTACTAACTTTTGCAAAGAAAAAAGGTTATAAAACTTTGCAGCTCACTTAATAGCTGCTTTGCTTAGTAGTGAAAATTCTGATTCTGAGAGGGGGCATGGCCAACGCTTTGGCAAATTGACAGATTCTTCTGGGCTCCCAAAGAAACACCAAATCCTAGCTGATTCGGGGTCTTTATTGACCTAAACTGTTCTGGAGGAATAGTGGATAAAGAGGCACAAGCCAACACAAATAAGGAAAAGGCAATTTTCCTGGAGAGTCGACTAAAGCCTCAGAAACCAGCACCTGAGGGAAGCATCCATTGCAAGCTGCTATGAAGCCAGCGCAGCCACAATGAAAGAAGCAGAAAGAAAAAAAAAGTGGATTGTTGGGATGTGAAGATTCCTTTGATCTAAATATGTTCAGGAGATGCGAGTGAACAAGGTGGTGACACCAGCTGAGTGATCGACCAATTTACAGATAAAAGGAAACTTTTAGGATTCCCTATAGCGGTAATGGAATGCTGCCCCCATGAGGGGAAACACAGTGGGGGGTAGTAATTTTATGCAGTATTTATTGAATACTTAATAGTTTTTTATTGTTCTTCCTTCTCTAGTAACTTAGAATGATCCTTAATTACTTTTAAAATAGGAAATAATTAAATAGTTTTTACCCATAAATGTTTTAATCATTTTAATCATTATACAGAACTGAACTTTTATAGCAATTAAAGTAAATTGAGCTACTTGCCTAATCTGTTATACTGAACCTAAGGTTTTAGTACAAAACCTTAAAATGTTACTGTGCTCCTCAACAAATAATGTTGTTGATCATTTGTCCTTTTTGTGGCTATTCAAATAATGTGACTTAATCAACTGAAAAAGAATCCAAGCACCTATTTGAAAAGTTATCTTGGTCAGTAAGCCACTCCCACCCAGTCACATGACTTTTAAACCACCCCCAGGTCACATGATTGTCAAGCTACTCCCAACTGGTTACATGGCCAACAAGCCACTCCTACCTGGTCACATGGCCAGCAAGCCACATTCACAAAATAAGCCTCACCCAGTGTGGCAGTAAAAATTTTGGCAGCCCATCACTGCCCTATAGCAATAGCACTTAGACTTATATCCCGCTTCACAGTACTTCGTAGCCCCTTCTAAGTAGTTTACAGAGTCAGCATGCTGCCCGCAACAATTCGCGTCCTCATTTTTCCCACCTTGGAAGGATGGAAGCCTGAGTCAACCTTGAGCCATTGAGACTCGAATTGCTGAACTGCTAGCAACAGACAGTCAGCAGAAGTAGCCTGGCACCACAGCTTATACATTGTAACTGGTTATAATTGTATCTACTAAATAATGGCTGGGAGCAAATCTAGATTTCAATTAACATTTAGCAAGCACAACCAGTAGTTTAGATTCTTCATGACAGGGCTTATTTCCCCCCCATATAATTGCAGGTCTAATTCGAGACAATTACAGTTGGATTTGTTCTGAAGTATTACCAAGATGCTAAAAGATAAATGTGCTGTAAAAATATCTTCCATGGTGACAACAAGCATTAAATACAAGTTATTTGTTTCTTGTTCTAAGCAGAGCTGTGTTTGAAAACAGACTGGCAACTTCAACCAGCTCAGTGTGCAGTAGGTAGTCTATTGACCGAAGCCAATTAGTGAGAGCATGTGAGTCTCTTGTTTCAGTGATTCCAATGACTAAATACTCTGTTTCTGGTCACAATTCAAATACTTTTTTTTTTTTACAAAAGTCTACTGGTGGTAAAGTTATATTGGAATGTTGTCTTCTACTGCATATGATCTTTCTTGATATTAAAATCTTCAGATAAGTGACCTGCCCTGTTATAAAGAAATTCTGGTACAAAATTTGGAAATGGTTAGAGGAAATTACAGAACATAAGATAACTATGAAACTGGAAACTTTCTTCTGGGAATACTGGACCTGAAAATTGAGAAAAAATATTATTACATTATATATTACATATACTTACCACAGCTAGAATCAGCCTCACACAATGTTGAAAACAAAGGGATATACCAAATAAAAATATAATAATTAAGAAAATACTTGACTGTGCTGAATTAGACAAAATGACAATGGAAAAATGAATACTATGAAATTTGGAACAAATTATATGATTGGTTTGAAAAGAGAAAGCAAAATAAATTAGTAAATAATTAACTTAGTAGTGTAAATATTATGATTTTCAATTATGTTAAAATGGAACAATTATATCAATGAATACTAATAAAATATATTAATGAAAAAGATTGCAAAAACATGAATTGATTGTCGGTAAAAGTTGCTGTATTATAACCTAAGAGGTAATATAGTATATTTATATGATACTGTATTGTTTGGTTTAATTTGATTATTTGTATTTTTTTTTATTTTTAAATGTAAACAACTCAATAAAAAGTATTTTTTTTAAAAATAAAACATTAAGACAAGTCTTTTTAAAAGTCCAACCATCATCTGAAATATAGTTGGTGGAAACAAGCATTTGCTTGATATTTTCTCCCAAAATTTGGGACAAGGATTGTCAGTGACAAAGTAATTTAGTTTCCTAACCTGGAATGACAATTTTCAGATCTGGAAGAAAAAAAAATTCAGCTTGTATAGGATGCATTCATGCATGCTTACATAATTTAGTGGTGGGTGGTGCTGTATATGGTTTGGACAAATCCTTTTAGTTTCCTCAGCAACATTTTCAGAAGTGATTTGCTACATCTTTCTTGGAGAAAGTGTGAAATGAGTGACTGGCCCAATGTACAGTGATCCCCCGGTTATTGCGTCCCCGACCATTGCGAACAGGCTAATTTGCGATTTTTGAACCCGGAAGTCAGAACACCATCTGCGCATGCGTGCCCTTTTTTTCTATGGGCACACATGCGTAGATGGCGCCGGGCAGATCAGCTGCTGGGCGGCTTCCCTAGGTCTTCCCCCTCTTGGTGGGCATCAGCGAGGAGTTTCCCCACCGCCCACGCAAACTCCTCGCTGCTGCCGCTTCGCTTGGGCCGCTTCCCAGCTGAGTACTCAGCTGGGAAGCGGCCCGAGCGAACGGCTTGTCCGCAGCCTGCCTGCCCGTGCGCCCGCGGCTCGCGCGCCCTTCTCCCGCCCACGCCGTTCGCTCGGGCCGCTTCCCAGCTGAGTACTCAGCTGGGAAGCGGCCCGAGCGAACGGCTTGTCCGCAGCCTGCCCACGCCGTTCACTCCCCCTCTTGCTGGCGGGAGAGCGAGAAGCCCTCCCCAGCACCCGCTCGCCCGCCCTTCGCCGCTCGCCTGCCCTTCGCCCGGCCACCCGCCCTTCGCTCGCTGCTCACCCGGGTTCGGGGGGGGGGGGTGCTGGCAAGCCGCCCATGCCGGCGGCGACGTTTTAAAACAGCGGCGCGGCTTTCCAATGAGTCCCGAAGACAAACGCGGAAGTTTGACGTTTGTCTTCGGGACTCATTGGAAAGCCGTGCCGCTGTTTTATAACGTCGCCGCCGGCATGGGGGGCTTGCCAGCACCCCCCGGACCCCCAACCTGGGTTTGGGGGGCTGTAGGAAGCCCCCCATGCTGGCGGCAACATTTTAAAACAGTCGCGCCACCCCCAATCTTCGGCTCCTCGCTAGCGCTGCGGGAGTAAAAACACCATCTGCGCATGCGCAGATGGTGTTTTTACTTCCGCAGCGCTACTTCGCGAAAACCCGCTCGTTGCGGGGGGTCCTGGAACGGAACCCTCGCAACGAGCGGGGGATCACTGTAATGCAACTGCCTTCTATGATTAAGACAGGTTTAGAGCTTCCAGTCGCCTAGTTTTAGCCTTGTATTTTGGTACTACACCAAACCAGCTGTCATGATGGATGTATCTATACATATACCGTATTCATAAACTTATATACAAATACAGTGTGTGTGTGTGTGTGTATGTGTTTGTACATATTTACATAGAAATTGCCTCCTGCCTAGTTTTAATGTAGAGGTACCACATTGTCAGGTTACATGAATTTAAGAGCTGGAAAGAAATTCTTCATGACTAGCACTGCAGTTTCTTGGCCAAACATTCATTTATTCATTTGTGTCCAACATTTGTGTACAGATTCCATTTTTGTCTCCCCTCCTCCACTATTTTTTTCAAAAATATGCTTTGTGCCTTCATTTTTCCCTATCTATATTTAAAAGTCCCATTTCATTGATGCACTTAGGCGAAATGGTATTCTATTTATTTTACCCAAGCAAAGCTAATTTGATACATTATGCTATATTATGCATAGAAGGAAATACGTCTATTAAACACAAACATTGTTTTGCAAACATACTGCATATCCCGACTCCCAGGGATTTTAGTAATAAAATGTTTTGGAAAGCAGTAATAGGTCTTTCTGTTTTCCAGAATTCTTAGTAAGGGAAATACAGCTGAGGAGGGATGATGGCTTTTCAGAGACTTGGGGTTGATTGTGTGAAACCACAACTCCCTACAGAATATATATTCATTTTCTATGTTTCACTATGGGCCAATCAAACAGCATGTAAGCACAGATAGATCTCCAAACCATATTTTGCAAACAACAGAAAGCAACTCATCACATGATCAAGGATTGACTTTCTTTGTGTAATGTTTGTTTTTTAGAATTCTATACAAGGAAAAGAACAGGATGTTTTTTTTTCATTTTTACAGATAGCTTAGCAAAAGCAGAAGTCATACTAACATAGAATTACAAAATTGGAAAGTGTAATTTAGCCAAGTTCAAGCCAAGCTCACTGTAGGAATCCAAACCAAAGCACACTCAGCAGTTGGTTGTTTAGGTTCTCCTGATTTGAAGGGAAGTCTACTATTTCTTGAGACAATTGCTTCTGGTGTTAAATTGCTCTGAAAATGTATGTACTTGTCCTAAAATTCTATCAGAATTTATTTTCCGGTATCTGCCTGTGTTGCTATTTGACCTCCAAAAAAAATAATAATGGAAACAAAGCTGGGTATTGAACTTCTGGCTAATTTCTTTTCAGCTATTCAAATAACATTATTCTTCAATTTGCTCTTCTAAACCTTAACAATTTTCCTTTCAATCTACTGTTCCTGATCTTAGTTTCCAATCCCTTGATCACCCTTATCCCCTTCCCATTTCATAATAAGTCTTAAGATGTAGCACCCAGCACTGGATTCAATATCTGAAGTGGGGGTTTGATCCACACAGAAGGCGAGTACAAGTGCACTAGAGTGCCTTCCGTCCCCTGTCCTATTGCTCTCCTATATCTCCCATACCTTTCTTCTATTCCTATATCTCTTCTTCTATTTTTCATTGATATGTTCTATTACTATACCTTCTTTTCTATTATTTCTTAGATATATATTTACTATGAGTATCTCCTCTATAACCTTCATCATTGTGTATTGGACAAAATAAATAAATAAATAAATAAAATAAATAAAATGGAGCTATTATTTCCATTTCATTGATTTGGCCTAAAATATCAGTTACTACATTTGACTTCTAGTGACATTATACTGTAGATTCAAATTCCATCTTTTGTCAATATGTATCCAGCATGTACATTGAAGATGTTTATAGCACATTGAAATAACAAATCTAATACTTGCAATAACTGTCTGAAAATATTGTCCAGCATGATTGGTTGACAAGGAAAGAAGTGAAGATATGTAAATCTTTTTTGCCACAGTCTAGTGACATCCAATAGTTTATCCAATAGTTTATCCAATGTATAGAGTAGGGGAATGGAAATACATAATTTTCTATTCGTCTAAAATAATATATTTAAGTACTCTAATACATACAGAACTTTTTGGTTGGACCACTATAGTTCTATCCTAATGGAATTTTCCAGATCATTACCAGAATGACAAACTGGAGGCTATTGTCGATTATTGCAACAATACAGCAAACCAATCTTGTCAATAAAGCATCTCATCCTTCTGTCTTATTTAAGTCTAAAGGTTATTTGTTCTACTCTCTGCATATCTAGGGAAAAGAGTAAAATATGGGTTAACTATACATGTCTATAAGAATGTGGAATGCCGTCTGTGGATATGATAGGATTAAACCTACATGCCTGATTAAGGTGACCCACTCCTTTGATTAGCTTAAGGAAATAATTATTCATTTAAGGTTCCATTTACCTAAGATAATTAAAACCCTTTTGTTTGTCTAAGGTAAAAACTAACTAGATACTCTTCTGTTTGTTTAGCAATTATACCTTGACAGGATTTTGTCTGTATGCTATGTGTCACATATTAACCATTTACACTTATTTTGTTTGTTTGTTTGTTTGTTTGTTTGTTTATTTATTTCAAGTTTCAGGTTTTATTGGATTTATATGCCGCCCCTCTCCGAAAACTCGGGGCGGCTAACAACAATCATGAAAATATACAATAAAATCCAATACTAAAATCAAATTAAAACCCCTTAATAAATAAAAGCCAAACATACATACAAACATACCATGTATACAGTTGTAACGGCCTAGGGGGAGAAAAAAGTCTTAATTCCCCCATGCCTGGCGGCAGAGGTGGGTTTTAAGTAGCTTACGAAAGGCAAGGAGGGTGGGGGCAATTCTAATCTCTGGGGGGAGTTGGTTCCAGAGGGCCGGGGCCACCACAGAGAAGGCTCTTCTCCTGGGTCCCGCCAAGCGGCATTGTTTAGTTGACGGGACCCGGAGAAGACCCACTCTGTGGGACCTAACTGGCCACTGGGATTCGTGCGGCAGAAGGCGGTCCCTGAGGTAATCTGGTCCGGTGCCATGAATGGCTTTATAGGTCATAACCAACACTTATTTATTTATTTATTTATTTATTTTTGTCCAATACATAATACACATTGAAGAGAATAGATATGTAATAATATAAATAAAGAAAAGAATAGAAGAAAAGATATAAAAGTATATGTGAACATATTTGAAAGGAAGAAAAGATAAATGAGATAAGGAGAGACAATTGGACAGGGACGGAAGGCACACTGGTGCACTTATGTATGCCCCTTACTGACCTCTAAGGAACCTGGAGAGGTCAATCGTGGATAGTCTAAGGGAAAACATTGTAACTAGATTAAGTAGAGAATTAATACTTTATATTTATATATACAAGAAACCTGTTATAAATAATAAACTTGTAAGTTCAGAGGCAGAGCTTCTGAACAAAGCTGCTCACACAAAGAAATTCCTGGCCCAGACAAGCTTTGTTCAAGAAATCATGTCTTCGTGTCTTGATTTCTACAAAAATAAGATCCTGTCCTATATTTTTTTGGAACCCTGAAATAAGTGTTTGGCTTTATTGCCTGCTTAAAACCTGATTGGGCTTATTATCAGGAGATGTCTTATTTTGGGGAAAAACAGGGCATGTAACTTCTTATTCTTATTCTTATTTCTATCATCCCCTCTTCCTCTGCCTTCTAGGATATCAACCTTAGAACAGGATTCCTTGCTTCATTTGATCTCCGTTGTTTATATCAGTGTAGAATTTCTCCAAAATCAATGTCTTAAACTTAAGTACCGAAATAATGTTGCCCAGATATCTTCTGTGCTTGGTTCACAAAGCATATTGTATGAGGAGATTGCATCAACAATGGCATAACATAGATGTCTCCAACATGATACCTTTCAAGCGTGCCCAAAGTTAAAATATTTTGCTACATCCCAGCAATCTTAAATACAATAGTTACTGACAAAAGGTCTAGCCCAACATTAGGGTAAAACCCATGTTGGGGAAGGTTAATATTAGTATTAGTATTGATATGAGTTCTTGGAGAAGAGCAAATATAATTAAATAAATGAACATTACATTTCTAGAATTCTGACATTTCTCAATTTGAAAAATAATAGTAGACTTGTTCATGTAAGATGTGCATTTGTGTATGAGAGCATGTACTTTTGAGTCAATTTCTGACAACTGGTAGCTATCTAAATAAGTTCCTGCAGTTTTCTTGGCAAGATTTTTGAGAAATGGTTTGCCATTACCCACTTCATAGGACTGGGAGGGTATGACTGGCTCAAGGTTACCCAAACAATTTTGTACATAAGGCATGACTAAAATTCCCAGCCTCCCAGTTTCTAACCTGATGCCCTAATCGAACACTGCAAAGAAAATTTCTGTAATTTTTTTGCGTATATTCAGTAGTTTAGATCCCCTTATTTTTTATGTTTGACTTTCTTAAGTAGTCTTTTTCAATTCACTGTTTATTTAGCATCTCTCTATAACAATTTGGATTCAAGATATAATTGTAAACCTAGATTTGCAAAAGGAATTATTTTGAGTAATTTCAATTTATTGACTTTTATTTTCTTTATGTCATTTCCTTGTAGCAATAGCACTTTAGAAATCCAGCTCCAGCGGTGGTGGAAAGCAGCACCATAATTTTGTGAAAACGGGGCACTTGTTTCTTGTTAGTATTATGATTGCTACAAATAAAATGGGAAGCTATTGTGCTATTTGTTTAAATCAGTGCAGCGGGGAATATTAGACAAGACCTTGGAGTTCAGTAATGAATTTTAATGATGAATGAAGCACTAGAGTCTTAGAAAAATATGAGAAATCCGAGCAGATGAAATTTCTTCACTCAGAGTACCAAATTTCTCTCTCTCTGTGTCTCTCTCTTTCTCTTTCTCTCTCTCCTTCTCCTTCTTTGTCCTTCCCCTCTCTCCCTCTCCCTCTCTTTCTCTTCCTCCCTCTCTTCCCCCTCTCTCCCTCTCTCTCCCTCTCCCCCCTCCCTCATTCATTGTGCAGTTAGAGAGCTATCTATCAAAATTCATACTTTGATATTATCCTCACCATGTTAATTCATGCAAATTTTCTATAATCAACTTAAATTTATATGTAATATCCTTGACTTAGAAACTTTCATTTAGCAACTATTCAGTTATAAGGGCAGTGAAAAAAAAGCGGTTCAAGGCCAGTCCTCAGATGACTGTCACAATATCCCCACTGTTACATGATCAAAATTTGGGTTTGCAGTGTCCCAGGATTATATGATTGCCATTTGTGCCCTTCCCAACTGACTTCTGACAAGAAAGTCAATGGGAGAAGTTATCTTCACTTAATAACTGCAGCGATTCACTTAATAACAATTGTGTAAAACATCACAAATCCTGTTCTTGTCCTTTATTAGTAAGTCCTTAAACCTGTATTTGAAACTTTTTTTTCATTAAAGATTGAAGGTGTTTTCAAACCTTTGTCAATCCAAAAGTTCCTAATAACTAAAAGGCAGTTATTAGCAATTTATTAAAGTGTTAAGAAAGGGAATTATGTGAATCCAGTATCATTAAAGATACCAATTGTACCCATTTGAATAATCTAGCTATTCCCCTTATCTCCCAGAGTTCTAAACCCAGAGGATGTACAAAGAGGAGTTCTAGTCAATGGTTATCCACTCCCTATGATATCTAGCTCTGCTTTTATCACAGCCATCTTTGGCTTGTTATTTCTTTCCTCAATGTTCATCTGAGACATTTTGCTAGAAGAACTGGAATTGGCTGCTTCCTGCTTTTTTACTCTTCTAGAGCTTCTCGTGGAATTATAGACATTGCAATGTCAGAAATAGGGAAATCACAGTAATGCAATTCTTTTTCTTCCCTCTTCCTCCTTAATTGTAGATGGCTTAGCATTTGAAATTTCTCACCACTAATAAATCCGAATTGAGAATTTTCTCTTTTTTTTTGAGTGTACATAATTTTTATTATTTTTATTATTATTATTATTATTATTATTATTATTATTATTAATTAATTATTAGTCTTGTATGCCGCCCTTCTTCAAGGACTCGGGGCAGCTATGTTATATGCTTGAATCTTAAACCCTCTATAGAAATAGCTGGGTATCTGATGTCATTCAGCTCCAATCAACACTGGGCAGTATATATATATATGATAAAAATAGAGCACATAACAGTAAGCAAAACAAGATATCTGTTGACCATCTGTTGTGGTTGGCTCTAGGCCAGCTCCAGTAGCTGGAGATTTTGACGTGGATTTATGGGAGTCTTCTGTTTATCAGAGACCTATCTGGTTGCCAGCTGACTCGGACAGTGAAACTGGCTCATAAAGAGAAGCAGACAGTGGGAGAGAAGAGGCAGACAGGGGGATGGATGCAGCCAGCCCACCAGCCAGTTCTCTGGGACAATATCATGGATGACCCAATCTTGGATCCCCGTCCCCCTGGGACAAAGGAATCAGTTGCACAGGCACCAAAAGAAATAAGGGTGTGCAGCTGTTCAGGGGTTAATTATACTACAGAGACGCCAATAAATATGGGAGTTTGGAAGTACTGTATGAGGGTTTAGAAGAAAGCGTGGGGCTGCTTTCTGTTTTCAAGAACTCTTGTGAACTTTGACATACTTCAGTTCAGTGGAGCTGTGTGGAATTTGGGGTGTGAATAATTTGTCACCTCTTGGGATTACTGAGCAGTAATTGGGAATTGTTTTTGCAAGACTCAGCTTATAAAAGAGTTTGATTTATTTTCCTGGATGTGTGTTTGAAAATTATTCTGAACTCATAGGGGGCTAATTGCCATAAGCCTGGCATAACACCATCCAACAGATATCTCATACATCCACCAAAGGAGGTCCAATCATTCTAACCAAAAGAATAGGGAAGTAGCTAGTTCTTTAGGACACTCTAGAACATCACTGAGATGAGAGTTTCCTCATCCTAGAGGTCAGATACAGCCACAGAAAACATGTTTCCAGGACATTAATAGATTAATCAAAGAAGCAAAATAATGAGAAAAGAGATCCTGAAGAGAAGAAAGAATAGATATTAGCCACTCTGAAGAAGGAAACAATCAGTAGAGATGCCCCTTGACATTAGATATTAACAAATATTTTGTAAGTGTGTATCTGATTTAACATTTCAAATCTTCACCTTTTCCAAATCAATTCCTGCTTCTGTAGAGGATAAGAATACTCATTTGACCTGAAAATATAGATTGATCTCTTATTAATAGCTCTTATGTATAAGAATGCATTTTCCATGCATCAGATATTATTTCTTTTCTGAGGCATCTCGAGTATAGTTTTGCTAGTATTTTATGTAAGCTGTGACCTCCATCTTTTGGCATTTCAACTATATAATAATACTTTCTTAAAGCTTTGGCATTTTTCATTGATTTTATGAAATTAGATATTTTCTCCACCAAGATATTTGTCATTTCCTCTTTCATGGGTGTTGTTACTTTTGAGTGATTTTGATCTTTGTATAGCTTTAAATAGAATTTTCCAATAATTTCTAACATTTCCTGTCTTGTTCTGCGTACAGAATCCTCTTCAGATTTTAATGAAAAAAACTTCTTTTTTGTATTATTAAGCTTGCATTTGTTTCTACTAATCCCTTTGTTTCCTTTGATTGCCTTCACATTAAACTGACATGTTTGTTATACCGCATCTGAATTTGCAATTTTGCCATAATGTTTCTATCTTTGTAGGATAGCATGTGCTTTACATCTTGTTCTATAATATATTTTTCATTTTCAGGCAGAAGATTGATTAGTTTCTTCTCTACAAACTGTAGAATGGACCCCAACATTAAAGGATAAAATTCAATATATACTATTTCTCCTTAATTTCTCTGTTTGGGGCTTTTTAAAATCAGAGAACAACTGACATATGGAGATATGGAAAATACTTCCTGCATCCTATTTCCTTCAGTAGCCCCCCAAATCTAAAGTGGAAATAGTTTGTCCAAGTCCTCGGAGAGGGGTGGCATATAAATCAAATGAATGAATGAATGAATGAATGAATAAATAAATAAATAAATAAATTCCTTCTAATTCCATATATACTGAGACATTTGAGTGCTATACCATCATTCATCTTTTTCTAAAATAAATGTAGCATTGCATTGCAGTTCTTTATTTTCCTTTGCATTTCACATTCCGTCATTCCAGGCCCAAACTATTATATTTTTCAGAGTATAAGATACACCTTTTTCCTCCCTAAAAGAGGCTGAAAATTTGGGTGCATGTTATACTGCAAAGTTAGCTTTTCAAAGCTTAGTTATTTCCCCAGCCCTAAATAGGTGCTAATGATCTTCCTGGCTTCTTATTCCCCCTGAATAAGGTTTTTTCCATCCCTAAGTCTTTGCAAGCTTGTTTTCATTCTTATTCCCTCTGAAAAAGTGGTGCTTTTCAGCCCTAATGTGGTGCTAACAATCTTCCTGGCTTGCAGCATTTTTAAAAATTCCTACTTCCTCTGAAGCAGTTTTTCCTGCCCTAAGTCTTTGCAGGCTTGTTTTCGTTCCTACTTCATCTGAAAAAGGTTTTTTTCAGCCCCAAAGCATGGGATAAAATGAT
The DNA here is from genome assembly GCF_031021105.1 of Erythrolamprus reginae. Classification (NCBI taxonomy): domain Eukaryota; kingdom Metazoa; phylum Chordata; class Lepidosauria; order Squamata; family Dipsadidae; genus Erythrolamprus; species Erythrolamprus reginae. Next base: position 111,389,803 of record NC_091950.1, read on the forward strand.
GTGCTGAAGCTGAACAGACTAAGGGCGCTAGCCAGATGAATACCTGGCAGGTAGATTTTTTCCCTTATTATACTCTGGGGCATCTTATACTCCAAAAATATGGTATCTAGTTTTAGCAAGTATTACATGCTTGCAACACCTTTCAGCATTGTGGATTCCAAAAAATTGAGTTGAAGCAGTGGGTTGTTGGCTCAGTTTTCTCAAATTAACAATGCACCAAGATGTTGTTCAGACTCAGGCAGGCTTGAGTAGTAGTAGTAGTAGTAGTCTACTACTACTACTACTACTCAAGCCTGCCTGAGTCTGAACAACATCTTGGTGCATTGTTAATTTGAGAAAAGTAGTAGTAGTAGTTGTTGTTGTTGTCGTTATCATTATCATTATCATTATCATTATTTATTAGATTTCTATGCCGCCTTCTCAAGGCGACTCAGGGCTGCATACAACATTAAATATAACGATATATAAGAAATCTAAATAACTATAAAATTATGTAAATTTACTAAAAGAAACACATTTTAAAAGATCCCATATACCCTCACACACATTCATCCAATCCAATCATATCATATCTAGTAACAGCCGGAGATAGTCTCATCACTCATGGCCCCCATGCCCGCCAGCAGAGGTAGGTTTTTAAAGCTTTATGAAAGACCAGGAGGGAGAGAGTGGTACATATCTCCGAAGGGAGTTTGTTCCAGAGGGCCATGGCCACCACAGAGAAGGCTCTTCCCCTAGGCCCCGCCAGTCGACATTGTCCGGCTGACGGGACCTGGAGAAGGCTGACTCTGTGGTACCTAACTGGCCACTGGGATACAGGAGGTAGAAGACGGTCCTGAAGATAATCTGGTCCTAAGCCATGTAGGGCTTTGTAGGTCATAACCAGCACTCTGAATTGAGCCCAGAAACCAATTGGCAACTAGTGCAGCTCACGGAGTGATGTTGAAATGTGGGGAGATCTTGGTAGTACCACTATAGCTCACACAGGTGCATTTTGCACAATTTGTAGTCAAAACAGTCTTCAAAGGCAGCCCCATGTAGAGAGCATTGCAGTAACCGAACCTCGAGGTGATAAGGGCGTGAGTGACTATGAGAAGTGACTCCCTGTCCAGATAGGGAGTGCACAAGGCATATCCGTGCGAATGCCCCCATTGCCACAGCCGAGAGATGGTCTTCTAAGCTCAGCTGTGGATTGAGGAGGACACCCAAGTTGCGGACCCTCTCTAAGGGGGACAAAGATTCCCCCCTCCCAGGGTAATGGACAGACAGTTGATATTGTCCCTGGAGGCAAAACCCACAGCCACTCCATCTTGTCGGGGTGAGTTTGAGCCTATTAACGCCCATCCAGACCCTGACAACTTCCAAGTTAACTTGGTCATATGCACTGATGCTCATGCAATTGATAGTTGGTTCACTATAACTACAAATGCAATCTTCCTAGGAAAAGGCTCACCTATCTGTATAAACAGAAACCAGTGCTGATGAGACTGTGACTTTTGACCACAGGTACAATGAATGGCATAAGTGGCATGCATACGTGCACCAGCGTGCCTACCATCCCCTGCCCTAATTTTCTCTCTTACTAGTATCATGTATATAAACATTGCTGTATCTTTGTATACTACCAATACGTACTTGACAAAATAAATAAATAAAATAAAAATAAATAAAATTATGGAGCAATGATTTGCTGCCAAAATATAAACATAGGCAGTTGTGAACCATATTTTCCAATTCATTTCATTGAGAGTACCACTGTGCTAACTGTTTCCAGCAAAGCAGCTGGTTACAACAAAAACGCTAAGCATCTCATGGCAGATCAAGATGAACATATTCATAATGGCATCAGCTTTTGCTCCCTTTGACTACTCTGATGCCACTGGATCACTGACCAGGTTTCAAGGGCTGCTCACCTTTTGTCTGTGAACCTCTCTGTATGTCTTTTTCCATCAGTGCAGAAGAACTGAAGCTATAGTTCTATCTGCAGTGACCAGAATATAAACTCTCCAGTTTATTCCTGGACAGACGTGTATATAATTGCACTGTCAAAGACCATTTCAAAGGAAGATAAGAATCAAAGAGGGGAAGTGCTAACTGAGGCAAGAAGGTGAAAGAAAATAAATCCCCAGGAGTCTCTGAGTTTATTGGACCCAATGCATTTTGGAAATGCAATTCCTTTCTTTAGGGAAAAATCTAAGGACTGCTTTCTACTTCATGGGTTTGCTTATATCATAGTATTCTTTTTCTATGTAGCCTTTAGAGTGCCCACAAAAGAGGAAATTGCATTTCTGAAAGTTATTGTGTTCAACTAAACCCTTTCACTTCCATGAATTTAGTTCTCCACCTCCTTTTTATTCTAAAATAAAAAATCCATAAGAAAGAATTCTGCCTTTGAAATAGTGCTTCTTAAACTATAATGGTACTTACTAACCAATTTGATAAAATTTTCTCAACAGTAGTAATAGTGTAGCAGAATTTTAGGACAGGGGGTCATAGTAACCTGAACCTATTTAAATCTTACTTTACAAAATACTGGATGGAAATTACCAAGAGTGCCAACCTGAGATTATGTCACTCTCTGATTCTGCCTAGAAACTAATCAGAGCTTAGTATTTCAAGATATTTAGAAACAAATCTAAACCTTCAGCTTGTGGCAGTCAGTCAAAATAACCATTTAAGAATCTTCTTTGCACCATACTTCTTTTTGACTCTTTGTCCTAGGCTAGTGTAACATAAAGTTGGCATTCTCTAAAGTGAAGAATTTCCCTTCGCACGCACACATATTCTTTGGTGTTTGTAACCAATCTGCTAAAATATATTGCTATAGCTATAATGTTGGAATCCTATTATTATATAGAAATAGAATTTCTATAATAGAGATCCCACTCTTTCTATTTTTTGCTCAATGTACTATTTCTTTTTTCAGGGTTTTTAATGTGGACATTGTGATCAGGGGTGGGCTTCAAAAATTTTAGCAACGGGTCCTCTGCCCAGTTGCTGGGTGGGCATGGCCATGGTGGGCGTGGCCTAGTCAGTCTTTTGCACAGAGCTGTGGGGGGCATTCTGGAGGCTTTCCTCGAGCCTCTGGGAATGCAAAAACAACTTCCCCAGGCTCTGGAGGTGCTTCCAAACTTCGTAGGCCCTTTGTAGATCCTGGTGACGAGTGCAATCCAGGCCCTGGGCTCAAACTGCTGCTGCTCAATGCCAGATCGGTCGTAAACAAAGCTCTCCTCATCCAGGATTTGATCCTGGATGAGGAGGCCGATCTGGTATGTGTGACTGAAACCTGGCTGGGCCCAGAGGGAGGAGTACCTCTCTTGGAAATATGCCCAGCCGGGTTTCAGATATCGCATCAGCCTCGACCCCAGGGAAGGGGGGGAGGAGTGGCTATTGTAGCCAAGGAGAACCTTCGCCTGTGTAGACTCGTTGCTCCTGAGATTGCGGGTTGTGAATCACTCCTTGTGAAGTTGGACTTAGGGGTTCAGGTGGGCTTGTTACTCACATACCTGCCTCCCAGCTGCGTGTCAAGAGCCCTGCCTGTGCTGCTCGAGGAAGTGGCCAGGTTGGCGGTGGAGTTCCCTGGACTCATTGTCCTGGGGGACTTCAATCTGCTGGATTAGCACAGGAGTTCATGGCCACCATGACAGCCATGGACCTGACTCAAGTAGTTCAGGGTCCAACTCACGAGGGTGGACACCCCCCCGACATGGTATTCCTCTCAGAGCAATTGAGTAATAGTCTGAGACTAAGGGGCTTAGAAGCATTGCCTTTGTCATGGTCAGACCAATTTCTACTGCGGCTTGATTTCCGGGCTTCAATCCTCCCCCGCAGAGAGGCGGAACTGATTAGGAGGTTCTGCACCAGATGCCTGATGGACCTTGAGGGCTTTCAGAAGGCACTTGGGGTTTTACCAGATTCACTCGTCCACAGCTCGGCAGAGTCTCTTGCTGAGGCCTGGAACAAGGCTGCAGCGGAGGCTCTTGACCAAATTGTGCCACTGCAACCTCTCTGTGACACTAGACCCCACAGAGCTCTCCATGGTTCAACGAGGAGCTCCGGGAGTTGAAACGCCAGAAGAGATGTCTAAAGAAGTGATGGAGGAAGAGTAAGTCTGAATCCAATCAAACACTTGTAAGAGCTTTTATTAAGACCTACAAAGTGGCTCTCAAGGTGGCAAGATGTGTGTATCATGCCACCTTGATTGCATCAGCAGAATCCCACCCGGCCGCTCTGTTTAGGGTGACCCGCTTCCTTCTAAATCAGGGGGGAGTTGGGGAGCCCTTACAGGGTAGTGCCGAGGAATTTAACTTGTTTTTCGCTGATAAAGTTGCTCGGATCCGAGTGGACCTCGACTCCAATTGCATAGCAGTATCGGCTGACGTTGAGTCATTTGAGGTGACTGGGGCTAAATGTCTTTGTTCATCTGTCTGGGAGGAGTTTGACTTGGTGACACTTGATGAAGTGGACAAGGCCATTGGAGCTGTAAGTTCCGCCACCTGTTTACTGGATCCGTGTCCCTCTTGGTTGGTTTTGGCCAGCCAAGAGGTGACATGGAGCTGGGTCCAGGAGATTGTCAATGCCTCCTTGGGGAGGGGGTCCTTTCCAGCCCTTTATAAGGAGGCACTTGTGCACCCCCCTCAAGAAGCCTTCCCTGGATACAGCTGTGCTTAATAACTACCATCCAGTCTCCAACCTTCCCTTTATGGGGAAGGTTGTTGAGATGGTGGTGGTGCTCCAACTCCAGTGGTCCTTGGAAGAAGCTGATTATCTAGGTCCTCAACAATCTGGATTCAGGCCTGGCTACAGCATGGAAACTGCTTTGGTCGTGTTGATGGATGATCTCTGGTGGGCCCGGGACAGGGGCTCATCCTCGGTCCTGGTGCTTCTTGACCCCTCAGTGGCTTTCGATACCATCGACCATGGTATCCTTCTGCGCCGGCTGGAGGGGCTGGGAGTGGGAGGCACTGTTCTTCAGTGGTTCTCCTCCTTCCTCTCCAGTCAGTTGCAGTCGGTGTTAGTGGGGGGGTCAGAGGTTGACCTCTAGGTCTCTCCCTTGTGGGGTGCCTCAGGGGTCGGTCCTCTCCCCCCTGCTATTTAATATCTACATGAAACCACTGGGTGAGATCATCCAAGGGCATGTAGTGAGGTATCACCAATATGCTGATTATACCCAGTTATACATCTCCACCCCATGTCCAGTCAAAGAAGCAGTGGAAGTGATGTGCCAGTACCTGGAGGCTATTGGGGCCTGGATGGGTGTCAACAAACTCAAACTCAACCCAGACAAGACGGAGTGGCTGTGGGTCTTGCCTCCCAAGGACAATTCCACCTGTCTGTCCATCATGTTTTTAGTAGAAATTTAGATTTGTTGTAAACTGTTTTTTCACTTTGTTGTGAGCCGCCCCGAGTCTGCGGAGAGGGGCGGCATACAAATCTAAATAAACATAAACAAACATAAACACCCTGGGGGGAGGAATTACTGACACCCTCAGAGAGGGCCTGCAACTTGGGCATCCTCCTTGATCCACAGCTGACATTGGAACATCATCTTTCAGTTGTGGTGAGGAGGGTGTTTGCCCAGGTTCGCCTGGTGCAGCAGTTGTGGCCCTATTTGGACAGGGAGTCATTGCTTACAGTCACTCATGCCCTCATCACCTCGAGGTTCGATTACTGCAACACTCTCTACATGGGGCTACCTTTGAAAAGTGTTCAGAAACTTCAGATCATGCAGAACGTGGCCGCGAGAGCCATCGTGGGGCTTCCCAGATTTGCCCACGTTTCTACAACTCTCTGTGGCCTGCATTGGCTGCCGATAAGTTTCCAGTCACAATTCAAAGTGTTGGTTATGACCTTTAAAGCCCTACATGGCATTGGACCAGAGTACCTCCAGTACTGCCTGCTACCACACGAATCCCAGTGATCGATAAGGTCCCACAGAGTTGGCCTCCTCCGGGCCCCATCGACTAAACAATGTCATCTGATGGGCCCCAAGGGAAGAGCCTTCTCTGTGGTGGCCCCGACCCTCTGGAATCAACTCCTCATGGAGATTAGAACTGCCCCCACCCTCCTTGTCTTTCGTAAACTACTCAAGACCCACCTATACAGTCAGGCATGGGGGATTTGAGACATCTTTCCCCCAGGCTCTTTATATTTTATGTTTGGTATGTATGCGTTGTCTGGTTTTAATATGATAGGGTTTTATATATTTCTTTTTAATATTAGATTTGTTTCACTATAATATTGTTTTTATCATTGTTGTGAACCACCCCGAGTCTTCGGAGAGGGGCGGCATACAAATCTAATTTTTTTATTATTATTATTATTATTATTATTATTATTATTATTATTATTATTATTATTATTATTTGACCTCCCTGAGCCCCCGTGCATGCCCTGCTCTTACCCCCTTCCAAAATGGACCACATGGGGATTCCTGGGAGGGGTGGGGTGGGATGAGCAGGACCAGACAGGAATTGGATTTGTGGGTTTTCCAAACTGCACAGAATCTTAGCTAGAGGTTCTCCCCAACCCATGTGAACCCCCAGCAGCCCACCCCTGAATGTGTGAAAGAAGATGGGAGAGAAATGGTACAGATTACTGTCCACTAGCAAGTTAGTTTTTTCTCAAGAATGCAATTGTGACTGTAGCATTTGGTCCCATCTGCAGCTACTTCATGTAATAATTCCAATTTACTCAGATTGATGAAATATAGGAAGAAACTATTATTTGGAGTGAAGTACGCCATGCTGTGAATTGTTAGTTCAGTTGTAGCTTCCAGGATTATCTCCTTCATAGTTATTGTAAAGGATTTGCTGGCCAAACTGCTTTTGAGATATATAAATACTCTGAGCCCTGTTTTGTGGGATATGAAATAGCATTACCTATACATAAAATGTGCTTCTTGAACAAAAGCAAAGCTCAAGTTTCTGGTAAACTGGATGCAATAAATCACATACGCAAAAAACAAAGAATCTGGCTACCTAGCATTTCTACAGAAAATTCATTCATTTATAAACTAGATTCTAATTTTGTTGTTGTGGAAAAGGTACTCTCAAATATATTTTGCATGAAACATTATTTATTTATTTACCCAGTTTATGTGGCTGCCCATTTATCCAAGAGACTCTGGCCAGTGACAGATCTTACCAAATAAATTTATGTTGGGAGTTAGTAAAACAGTAGAATCACTAATCACAAGCACCCATGCCAGAGCTTCCCTGGTAACATCTCAAATTCAATACCCAGAAGAAGCAAGAGGCCAATATAGCAGGTTCAAAAAAAGAAGAAGATGTCCCCATGGGTTTTATCCTGCTAGTTGTGACCAACTTTGTGTGTGTGTGTGTGTGTGTGTGTGTAAGCTTATCTCTATTTCTTAAGCCAAAGAGCTAGTGTTGTATAGAAATTTCCTGCAGTCATGTTTGTTTATTTATTTTATTTGCTTGTTTGTTTATTATGCCACTCACTCTCGATTGACATGGTTGGCATCCCATCACATTGCAGCATAAAGAGTACAGTGAAACATGGCATGCTCTTACTTTCTTACATGCGGTACCTATTTATCCACTTTCATTTATATGGTTTCAAACTTCTAGGTTTGCAGGAACTGGGTCAAGTGACAGGAATTTCATTCTTGAACTGCCAAGGTATGAACCTTTAATAGTTTAAGATTCAACATCTTAACAATCAAGCCATCACATCCCTAGAGTGGGAGGTAGACTACGGGTTCTAGAGTAGGGGTTGCTCATATTTCAGGAAAATAGCTGCTCCTTAGGACAGGCATCAAAACAGAGAAGACACACATTCAGGGATCTGCCAGATGGCATCTGAAACATGCTCACGTTGACATATCCAGCTCCAGTGGTCCTTGGAAGAAGCCAATTATCTAGGCCCTCAACAGTCAGGATTCAGGCCCAGCTACAGCATGGAAACTGCTTTGGTCGTGCTGATGGATGATCTCTGGCGGGCCCGGGAAAGGGGTTTATCCTCTGTCCTGGTGCTTCTTGACCTCTCAGCGGCTTTCGATACCATCGACCATGGTATCCTTCTGCGCCGGCTGGAGAGGTTGGGAGGCACTGTTCTTCAGTGGTTCTCCTCCTACCTCTCTGGTTGGTCACAGTTGGTGTTAGTGGGGGGTCAGAGGTCGATGTCTAGGTCGCCCCCTTTCGGGGTACCTCAGGGGTCGGTCCTCTCCCCCCTGCTATTTAATATCTACATGAAACCGCTGGATGAGATCATCCAAGGGCATGGGGTGAGGTATCATCACTATGTAGATGATACCCAGATCTACATCTCCACCCCTTGTCCAGTCAGCAAAGCAGTGGAAGTGATGTGCTGGTGCCTGGAGGCTGTTGGGGTCTGGATGGGTGTCAACAGATTCAAGCTCAACCCTGATAAGAGGGAGTGGCTGTGGGTTTTGCCTCCCAAGGACAATTCTATCTGTCTGTCCATCACCCAGGGGGGGAGTTATTGACCCCCTCAGAGAGGGTCCCCAACTTGGGTGTCCTCCTCGATCCACAGCTCACATTAGAGAAACATCCTTCAGCTGTGGCGAGGGGGGCATTTGCTCAGGTTCACCTGGTGCACCAGTTCTGGCCCTATTTGGACTGGGAGTCACTGCTCACAGTCACTCATGCCCTCATCACCTCGAGGTTTGACTACTGTAATGCTCTCTACATGGGGCTACCTTTGAAAAGTGTTCGGAAACTTCAGATCATGCAGAATGCAGCTGCGAGAGCAGTCATGGGCTTTCCCAAATATGCCCATGTTACACCAACACTCCGCAGTCTGCATTGGTTGCCGATCAGTTTCCGGTCACAATTCAAAGTGTTGGTTATAACCTATAAAGCCCTCCATGGCACTGGACCAGATTATCTCAGGGACCACCTTATGCTTCACGAATCCCAGCGACCAGTTAGGTCCCACAGAGTGGGCCTTCTCCGGGTCCCGTCAACTAAACAATGTTGTTTGGCGGGACCCAGGGGGAGAGCCTTCTCTGTGGCGGCCCCGGCCCTTTGGAACCAAATCCCCCCAGAGATTAGAATTGCCCCCACCCTCCTTGCCTTTCGTAAGCTTCTTAAAACCCACCTCCCATCAGGCACGGGGAAACTGAGACCTTCTTTCCCCCTAGGCCTTACAATTTACGCATGGTATGTTTGTATGTATGTTTGGTTTTATAATAAGGGTTTTTTTTAGTTGTTTAGTATTTGATTGTTACATGCTGTTTTTTTATCACTGTTGTTAGCTGCCCTGAGTCTGCGGAGAGGGGTGACATACAAATCCAATCAATAAATATCTGCATTTTAAAGGCTTAGTAGAATATTGTAATATGTTAATTTTGTGATTGTCCTTATTTTGCTAGTTAGAATTTTTGTTTCTTTTGTTCTTATGGGAGGAGGACATGAAATGACAAAGTTGTCAAACAAATCAAGTTAGGTCTGGTTTATTTGATGGTTTCTTTTATTCTGGATAAAAAATTAAGATGCAGTATCTGTAACCTTTCATTATATCCATTATCTTTCTTTTAAATCTTGTGATGACCTACCATTGACAGAATATAGATGAGGTGGGGCAAGCATCTTGAATGGGTCAACTTACTACTGAATATGCTATGCAGGAGCACCAATTAAGCCTATTCCATGGTAACCAGAAAAATGTAGTTTTTCTTTTGGATTGTGAACATAATCTATGAATGCAGAACTTCACCCTTCTTCAGGGATTTCAGGTAAATGTTTTGATCTTTGGCAGCTATAATTGCTGCCCTGATACAATCTGAGCTGAGTACCTTATATACTTTTCATTGAGAAAATTTGCTTGCATGTACAATGGGTTGGATGCCTTTTTGGCAATATCATACCTAAGATGTCCAGAAAACAGCTAATGATATCTGAGTTTGATCTCTTAAGGAAATAAATAAGATATATGGTCAGTTTTCATAAGTTTTTAATGTTTTATGAACCCCCAAGTTGGTTTGTAACTTTCTTCGAGATCTGTTCCTCCAAATGATGCCTGACAGTACTTATTCCACTTACTAGGACTTGTACATTTTAAACCCATTTTTGATATTCATCCATCCCTCCATTCAATAATCAAATAGATTTCAGTATGGCAGAATTTCACACGAAACATTAAAATACATTATACAATTGTCATCATAACATGTACTTCCACAATAAGAGGTGCTTAAATCACTCAGTGACTTAATGATGCTGGAGATGATCTTTGCTCCAGCAGTTCAAGTCCTAGCACTGCATGAAGGAATTAACTCCCATCACTTGCCTCATATTTGTCCACCTAGTTCAGAAGCAATTATATGCAAGTAGGTAACTAGTGAGTAAGCATGAACCAAACAAAGCTAGCAGTCTTAGACAGAGAAACCTGCAGTGTTCCAGTGTCCACTAGGGGCCACTCTAGGAGAGGAGTTATTGGTAAGCATTTATTGGCTACTCTGGTTGACAGCCTCCTATTTAAGGAGCTGTCAGAATCGTTTCCCTCAGATGAGTACTTAATGGTTTGCTGTTATCCTGAATAAATGTTTTGAGTTACCAAATTTTGTGTCCACTTCAGTTACTGCCCAGTTTGCTATTAAACATAGTACTGGTGATGAAGGATGAGAACTGAGACATTTTAGGCAGTCACTGAACAGATCACTCACAACAATATGTATTGCACTGAGTATTTTTTTTTCTTTCACCTTCCTGCTTTCTGACTGAAAATAATAAAGTCTACTCAACCCACACCTAGTCCTACCACACCTAGTCCTAACCATACTGAGCCTAGTTTCAGGGGACAACGTGACTCGTGAATTTTATTTCGGTTTCCCATTTGCATTGTGACTCCTGAATCATCTCCCCTGAATCTTTACTCTTCCAGTTTGCATTATCACTCTTGAATCTTGACTCCTGTGTTTTCTGTTTGCATCATCGTTCTTGAATCTTGGCTTCTATGGTTCCAATTTGCACTCCAGCTCAAATCTTGTTTCTTGCATCGTGGTTTCTGAATCTTGATTCCTGTGTGGCCAGTTTGCATTCCAGTCTGGTTCTTGTTTCTGGCAAAGGTAGCTTCTGAATCTTGACTTCTGCATTACCATTTTGCATTCCAATACTGGTTTTGGTTTCTTGCATTGTATAGTTTTGGAACTTGTGCCAAGTACAGTAAGACTTGCCAATTATCTCTTGGATTTCGGCCAGCTGTTAAGATAGTGAATTAATAACTGGGTTTTTTTTGAACAGAGTGACTTTTTCCTATCTTGTGCTTTGTACGTTTATAAGAAGTTATTATGAGATTTTGCTGTTTACTAAAAGAAAATGTGTTTGAAACTTTGTGTGTGTATAATTATTTGAGATTTTGGCAGAACAGCAGTGTTCTGGTGTCCCACTAGGGGCTGCTCTAGGAGCGGAGTTGTTGGTAAACATTGATTGGCTGCTCTGGTTGACAGCCACCTATTTAAGGAGCTGTCAGAAGCATTTCCTTAAGACAAGCTTAATGGTTATCTGATATCCTGAATAAATGTTTTGAGTTACCAGATTTTGTGTCCGCCTCAGTTATTGCCCAGCTCACTATTAAACATAGCAAAACTACCACTCTGTATAGCATTGTAGTTTTCTGGCTAATGTAGCATTGACATACAGTAAATAAAATGAAATATTCAACAATAAAACTAGCCATAGACATAGCCTAAATGATCAGAAATGTAATTTTGTTGTGGCATCTGAAGGATCCTTCCAACAGCACTTCAGACACTTTGGTTTAAATTTAATTTAATAAATTAATTTTGTGATGAATTAAGTAATACATGGATAAATATGCATCTGTAGGTTTATTTTCTATAATTATAAATAAGAGACTCACAATTGGCTCCAGCTCTTCAGTTAAAAACCTCTGCGCACTGTGTGAAAGTGATGCCCTGATTGACATATTTCAGACATAGAATAATCACTGCACACATACTGTACACACCTATCAAGTGACATTGATTAGGGCATTTTTCACTCTAGTATTATAAAACCTCAGATGCAGTTTTAAAGCACTTTCATAAATCATCAGAAAAGATTTCCTTCTGATAAGAATTGTTTGTGTAATATATGCAATGAACTTACCATAGCAACCAGTGGAATTCAGTAAACTGTTCACAAAACTGTTCAATATAATTCAAACCGCCAGCTTGTGTGGAATGGAAGTCTTCATGTGCCATCCAGAGTTCATCAACCACTAGACTAAACCTGCTGAGCAGCTGTCAACAGTTCAGCCACTTATAGATTTCCTGCCAATTTCCTGTCATGTAGAATTCATGTCATACTTACAAATTTCAAAGAATGGGCACCAATTGCAAAGTTTCTGCATTACCTGAGGAGATACAACAGCTATTTTGCATTAATTAGGACCAGAAATGTTTTTGCCAAAGGGAGGACTTTACATTACATAGAAAGAACACACTATTAATTAGGCCATATCATATTTTGATCACTTCAACTCATATTGTATAATATTGGCATGTTCACATAACCCTATAACTCCAACTGATTAGTGGGGATGAAAATGTTTCCCCTTTTCTCCTCAATCTGAATGATTCTTCAAACAGATGGCGGTCTCTTTATAGTTAAATATGCCCATGTGAATTTGGAGTGGCCATCACTTTGAGTAAGAAATAAATTCTTATTAGTTTCAAATGCCAAGAGCCAATTTGGTATAGTGTGTTGCAGTATAGCATGAATGTTAGAATAGGAATATATCATATTACCGTGTTTCCCCGAAAGTAAGACAGTGTCTTACTTTCTTTTTACCCCCAAAAGCCCCACTACGTCTTACTTTCGGGGTATGTCTTACATTGGAAAAAAATTGAAAGGGGCATCTCCCCAGAGTCCAGAACGGCAGCCGCGGGACAGGAGCCTCGTGAGCCCTTTTCCAAGTTCAACCTCAGGGCTCCAAGCGGCGTGCACGCGTGGAGCCACAGACGCGTGTCGGGGAAGCGTGTGTCTGGAGGGGAGGAGCCGCTCTGCGCAGTTAGGCAGCCCCACCTGCCTGCCGGAAAGGAGGCGGGCGAAGGAGGGCGCAGCTCCGGCCGCTCGCCTTGGAGCCGGTCGGCCTCGCTGGCCGCTTGCAGCCGAGCCTCGGCAGGGGAAGAGGTGGTGGCGCCGCGGCGAGGCGAAGGCAAGGGGCGCGCGGGGAGCTTGGAAGCGATGTCATCGGGCTCCCCCCCCGGCAATACCCCCGTGTTTCCCCGAAAGTAAGACATATGTCTTACTTTCGGGGTACGGCTTATATTAGCCGACCCCCCTGAAACCCCAGATATGTCTTACAATCGGGGGTGTCTTAGTATCAGGGAAACAGGGTATATATATCTGGACCTCTAGCATAAAAATGCTCTGCTTACCCTGATTCTATTATAGCCAGGATAGGATGGTATTAACTTGCTTAAGTCTGCACTTCTGGTGAATTTGCAACAGGAAGACAACTGACCATAAAAGGGTTCAATAAATATCTCACTGATAAACAAGGATACATCACTCCAAACAGGACGTTATATGATCAAAGGGGGAAATTTACATTGCCTGAAGCAAAACAGGATGAGACTGTGATAAAAGGAGATTGGTTGTGATAAGGAGAAGGCTTCAGAGAAATTAGGTGTGAGAAACATTTGCTCAAAGGAAATCATTCAAGGAAATTGGTTTGTGATATCTGGGGGAAAGGAAGGACTCAAAGATATGTCATGTTTGAAGTTATGTTATTGGATGTTTGTATATCACTTGACATGTACGTGTAATTATCCCCATCTGCTTATGCTCCCAAAATAAAAAGGGGTACACAGCTCCATACTGTGTCATTTCACCCAGAGAGAAATGTGTCCAAGTTTTCTTTCTAGGATTCGCGTTCGTGAGGGATCCCCCTTGGTTGGGTTGCTCTTAGCCCCTCTGAAGACATTGTCTTGATCAGGGACTTTGCAGCACCACAATAGTGGTTCAAGAAGCAGGCTAGATCAAGCTTTCCAGTCCTGTGTTTGCATGGAGCCAGATGGGTTACCTTGGTCCAGTCACTTTCTTTTAGCCCTAGGAGGGAACAGTGCTGAAAATCTGTGCTCAGGAAAAAAAAGTCACTTGTCTAGACAATCTCTGAAAACCTGACAACAAATGACCAGATTAAAAAAAAAATGTTTCAAAGTCCAGTTAGCTGTCACCAGCTAACTTATAGTTATCCACGGAGAACAGCCAATTTAAAAATCTGCTGGGAACAGAATGAATGACTAAACCTTATGAGTGTTAACTATGTAGAAGGGTTTAACAAAGTGAGGGACAGAGAAATTCACCTGTACATTTTAAAAACATTCTCATTCAGTTTGGTGAAAGCAAATATTATATGTAGTAGATATTTGGGATAACTTTTCATACTGATCTTGCGAAATGTAGAGAAATTTCGAACCAATTTCTGTGACACAAACATAATTTTGAGAATATCTTGGAACCAATTGTGTCCAGCCCAACTTATCATATAAACATGCATTTGAACCATATTTTTTTGACTTTGATTGAATGCAAAGTATGAAGACACTATGAGTCATTGGACAAAATTGCAGTTCATGACATGGAGTTTTATCCAAAATCCTTGTTAAATAAACCATGACCTATCTAAATCCAATATGAACGTTTACTGATTGATTGGTTGATTACCAATACCAAACAGAAACTTATATAAAAAGATAGACTGGTGATAGATTATGTTGCCTTTGGAATTTGTGGGAAAACTTAGCATGTCCAGTAACAATAACAAATTGCATACATGTGCAGGATTTCCATATCTATATGCAAAACAAGCTTTAGTTGAATATGAAAATGAATTATGATATATTTCATAATTCGCCTACCTTCATTACCACTAAGCTGTCATAATGCTTGCATAATGTTTAACTAATCACGGTTTAATATTCCTTAATCATTTCTTGAAACTAGCTAGTTTAAAACCAATTGTTTTTGAAATTAAATCTGCTTTGTAGTTAAGATTAATTATGTTTGGGAGGTAATGAGATTAACTGTAAACAGAAGAAAAAAAATCTATTTTCTTTGCAGCTGTGCTGGAAAAATGAGACAAAATCAGATGTTGGTGATTCATTCAGGTAACTCCTAACAATATTTAGCTTTATAATCAACCACTGTCATTCCGTTCAGCTCCCATATTTTACAGTAAGATTCACAGCAACAAAAACATATATTACTTGAAAATACAGGTATTTTACTTTTACTTCAATGTAATGATGAAGGATTCTTGTTTTTCAAGATTGTCTCAGTGGCCTGTCCTAGTGCTATAAATGGTGATATGAAATATAAGAATCACTTTAATAGGAATACAAATCTCTTAACTACTGAATTGAATAGTTCCTTTCTTTTCTACCAAAGCATTTTATTAATAGCTCTTTGCCTCATTTTTTTAAAAAAACTGCTGTAATGCCATCAAAAAAACTTCCGGTTCCGGTGGGAGGAGGGGGGTGGAATATAGCTCCACCGGACTATGGCTAAATATCAAAGAAAAAATATAGGAACCCCCCGTTGAGTCAGCAACTGCTTTGAAGTTCTGGGGAGGCGAAGTGTCCCCGTTTCCAGAAATCCTAGATTTGGCGGTGTTCGTGGCGGTGGCGAGCTGTTTGGCCACGAACGCGCCTGGAGTCGGGTTGGCGGAGACACGGAGGAATGGCGGCTGCTATTTACAACTGAGCCGCGCTGCCAGGAGTGAGTCGGGTGAGTCAGAGAAGGGAAGAGCAGAGGACCGTGACGGCCAGGGAGAGGGAGAGGGAGCCAACCAAGAAACAACTGGCTTGGACGACCCAGACTCCGGGGGAAGCCTTTTTTGGAGGAGGTCTCCTGAAGCTGACGGTCCCCTGGAGGGGTCTCGAGTGTGCAAGGAAGGACAGCTGATGGGAGGAGAGAGCGTGCACTGAGAGGAAAGGAGAGAGGGGAGAAAGAGGGGCGACGTCTGAAATTGCCCTCCCCCCACTGAATAGACTCGAGACGCCAAGGAGCTGTATGGTGGGAGCACCCGGCGCCGGAGGGACTATGGAGGAATGAACTAGTGGGAGGAAGGAGAGGAAAGAAAGAGGAAGGAGGAAAGAGGAACTGAGACTGAGGCAGTGCCTGGAGCTCGCCCCACTGAGCCCACATGGAGTTTCTATTAAGACCTCATAAGACTGCAGAGGGTCTGGAGACCTGGAAGCATTGTAAGAGCAGAGGAGTGGGAGTGACTGAGAACCCAGAGAAAGACCTGAGAGTGCCAGCCAGTGGCAGTGGCTGGCACCAAAAACTTAACAAAAATTTATATATGGTATGCTTGTGTGTGTGTCTGTTAGTATATGGGGTTTTTTAAATCTTTAAAATTTTAAATTGTTTGATTACTTATGATTTGTTTTTACATGTTGTGAGCCGCCCCGAGTCTTCGGAGAGGGGCGGCATACAAATCCAAGTAATAAATAAAATAAAATAATAAATAAATAAATAACAACAATATGCCAAGATTTCTCCCTCAACAACATCTTTCCCCTGATCAATTCTTTTTTCCCCCAGAACTCACCTTTAAGAACTGGTGTCAGTATTGCTGGCTTGATGGATAGTTGATTTTCAATTATTTCCTATATTTTTTAGCACTTTAGAACCTTGCACTTTACCAACTTTAATTCATAGCTAAGCCTTGATTTTATACTATTAACTATAAATCTATGAACTTTTTTATTCTCTATTTTATATTGTGATATATATTATTAGTATTTTAATTATTATTAATTTAATTCATTTTAATATTGCTAGGGGTTTTTGTAATTAATGGATGATTGGGGTAGATATGGGACGAATGATTGGTATGAATGTAATGGTTGGGGTGGGTGGGATTATGGTATGAATGTGATAAATGGAAACAGTATGAATGATAGACTTGGCCCACCTGACGTCGGAGAGGCAGGAGGGGAGGGGGCACTAATCTCTGGGGTGACAGAGGGTCAGAATATTCTGGTGTTGCTGGGGAGAGGCAGATATGGCGGGGGACACAGAGTTAGCCGTTCCAGGGGAATGAGGGACCGTTGCTTAATAACGGTCCCTTGTTCTGGCTCTGTGAGCTCAATCTTGGGTACTGGTGATGAGTGTAATTCTGGCCCTGGGCTCAGGTTGCTGCTGCTTAATGCCAGGTCGGTGGTAAATAAAGCTCTCCTCATCCGGGACTTAATCCTGGATGAGGAGGCCGACCTGGCATGTGTTACTGAAACCTGGCTGGGCCCAGAGGGAGGAGTTCCTCTCTCTGAAATTTGCCCAGCTGGGTTTCAGATATGGCATCAACCTCGACCCCAGGGAAGGGGGGGAGGAGTGGCTATTATAGCCAGGGAGAGCCTTTGCCTACGTGGACTCATTGCTCCAGAGATTGCGGGTTGTGAGTCTCTCTTGATGAAATTGGACTTAGGGGTTCAGGTGGGCTTGTTTCTCATGTACCTGCCTCCCAGCTGCATGTCAAAAGCCCTGCCTGTGCTGCTCGAGGAGGTAGCCGGGTTGGCGGTGGAGTTCCCCAGACTTATTGTCTTGGGGGACTTCAATCTGCCGTCACTCGGCGAAGCCTCTGGACTGGCACAGGAGTTCATGGCCACCATGGCAACCATGGACCTGACTCAAGTAATACAGGGTCCGACTCACGAGGGAGGACACGCACCCGACATGGTATTCCTCTCTGAGCAATTGAGCAATGGTCTGAGACTAAGGGGCTTAGAAGTGTTGCCTTTGTCATGGTCAGACCATTTTCTACTACGGCTTGACTTCCTGGCTCCAATCCTTCCCCGCAGGGAGGCGGAACCAATCAAGATGTTCCGCCCCAGATACCTGATGGACCCAGAGGGCTTTCAGACGGCGCTTGGGGTTATTCCAGAGGCACTCATCCACAGTTCGGCGGAGTCTCTTGCAGAAGCCTGGAACAACGCTGCAGCGGAGGCTCTTGATCGGATTGCGCCTTTGCGACCTCTCCGTGGCGCTAGACCCCGTAGAGCCCCATGGTTCAACGAGGAGCTCCGGGAGTTGAAACGCCAGAAGAGATGTCTAGAGAAGCGATGGAGGAAGTGTAAGTCTGAATCTGATCGAACACTTGTAAGAGCGTTTATTAAGACTTACAAAGTGGCGCTCAAGGCGGCAAGATGCGCGTACCATGCCGCCTTGATTGCATCAGCGGAATCCCGCCCGGCCGCTCTGTTTAGGGTGACCCGCTCCCTTCTTAATCAGGGGGGAGTTGGGGAGCCCTTGCAGAGTAGTGCCGAGGATTTTAACACATTTTTCGCTGATAAAATCACTCAGATGCGGGCGGACCTCGACTCCAATTGGAAAACAGAGTCGGCTGACGAGTCAGTTGAGGTGACTGGGGCCCGTACTTGTCCACCTGTCTGGGAAGAGTTTGATCTGGTGACACCTGATGAAGTGGACAAGGCCATTGGAGCTGTGAGTTCCGCCACCTGTCTACTGGATCCGTGTCCCTCCTGGCTGGTTTCGGCCAGCAGAGAGGTGACACGGAGCTGGGTCCAGGAGATTATCAACGCTTCCTTGGGGAGGGGATCCTTTCCATCATCCTATAAAGAGGCGCTCGTGCGCCCCCTCCCCAAGGAGCCTTCCCGGGACCCAGCCGTACTTAATAACTACCGGCCAGTCTCCAACCTTCCCTTTATGGGGAAGGTTGTCGAGAAGGTGGTGGCACTCCAGCTCCAGCGATCCTTGGAAGAAGCCGATTATCTAGGTTCCCAGCAGTCGGGTTTCAGGCCCGGTTACAGCACGGAAACTGCTTTGGTCGCGTTGATGGATGATCTCTGGCGGGCCCTGGACAGGGGTTTATCCTCTGTCCTGGTGCTTCTTGACCTCTCAGCGGCTTTCGATACGATCGACCATGGTATCCTTCTGCAGCGGCTGGAGGGGTTGGGGGTGGGAGGCACTGTTCTTCAGTGGTTCTCCTCCTACCTCTCCGGTCGGTCGCAGTCGGTGTTAGTGGGGGGTCAGAGGTCGACTCCAAGGTCTCTCCCTTGTGGGGTGCCTCAGGGGTCGGTCCTCTCCCCCCTGCTATTCAATATCTACATGAAACCGCTGGGTGAGATCATCCAAGGGCATGGGGTGAGGTATCATCAGTACACTGATGATACCCAGCTTTACATCTCCACCCCATGTCCAGTCAACGAAGCAGTGGAAGTGATGTGCCGGTGTCTGGAGGCTGTTGGGGCCTGGATGGGTGCCAACAGACTCAAACTCAACCCGGATAAGACGGAGTGGCTGTGGGTTTTGCCTCCCAAGGACAATTCCATCTGTCCTTCCATTACCCTGGGGGGGGGAATTATTGACCCCCTCGGAGAGGGTCCGCAACTTGGGCGTCCTCCTCGATCCACAGCTCACATTAGAGAACCATCTTTCAGCTGTGGCGAGGGGGGCATTTGCCCAGGTTCGCCTGGTGCACCAGTTGCGACCCTATCTGGACCGGGACTCACTGCTCACAGTCACTCATGCCCTCATCACCTTGAGGTTCGACTACTGTAATGCTCTCTACATGGGGCTACCTTTGAAAAGTGTTCGGAAACTTCAGATCGTGCAGAATGCAGCTGCAAGAGCAGTCATGGGCCTACCTAGGTATGCCCATGTTTCACCAACACTCCACAGTCTGCATTGGTTGCCGATCAACTTCCGGTCACAATTCAAAGTGTTGGTTATGACCTTTAAAGCCCTTCATGGCACTGGACCAGAATATCTCCGAGACCGCCTGCTGCCGCACGAATCCCAGCGACCGATTAGGTCCCACAGAGTGGGCCTTCTCCGGGTCCCATCAACTAAACAATGTCGGTTGGTGGGCCCCAGGGGAAGAGCCTTCTCTGTGGCGGCCCCGACCCTCTGGAACCAACTCCCCCCGGAGATTAGAACTGCCCCTACTCTCCTTGCCTTTCGTAAGCTCCTTAAGACCCACCTGTGTCGTCAGGCATGGGGGAACTGAGACATCTCCCCCGGGCATATACAATTTATGAATGGTATGTGCGTATGTATGTGTGTTTAGAAAATGGGGTTTTTAAAATGTTTTTAGTAGAAATTTAGATTTGTTATAAATTGTTTTTCACTTTGTTGTGAGCCGCCTCGAGTCTGCGGAAAGGGGCGGCATACAAATCTAAATAAATAAATAAATAAATCATTTTCCATGGTAGGGACCCAAAGCCTCATGGGGGTCATGTATTAGAAGAAGTGGTTTAGATCTAATCTTTTTATCTCAGTGATAAAAAATATGTCTTGATTTCTCCTAATCAGGTCTGAGATAAATTCATTCAGATACAGTTGTAGAACACTATTATTTATAACATTCAAGGTTGTTTTTTACATATTTGAGATATTTGAGCTTGTATCTAAATTCGGCACACTGCCAAAGGCTTCCCACCAGTGTCCTAAATTTTAATTAAACTAAAAAAAATACTAAGGGCAAGCAATTTGCAACTGTCCTAGTTTCAGATTTGCCTAAGATTATTACTTTCTTAGGAAAACAAAATTTAAATATTTAGCCCTAAAGCTAGTTTCATCATCCTCTTATCGACTCTCCCATGTTCTTCTGAAACACAATACTCTTTCAACTGATGAACCTTTGTCATATGAGCATGACACCATACTTGATAGTTTTACAAGAGGAGTATTTTGTTAATTTTCTTTTTTCTTTTAATGGTTGGTTTTACTCTATTGCTAGAAGTATTCTTGAGTTACAATACCTTTAGGGATACAAATCTCTCCCAAGAGGCTCAAAGTCTCAGTTGTATATTCCCACTTGCATAATAATAACATTATATAAATTTATAGGCTATGACTTTTAAGCATTTTCTGAATAATATGAGCATACTAATATTCTATTCATGGATTTTAGAAAACAAACACAGAGACATAAACAAACATACAGACATAAACTACATTTACAAAAATAAATTAAGAATATTACTACCCTAGCCTTCCTGATTTTGGTGTCTTCCATATGGATAGGTGTCCACATTTGGGAAGCCTTCTCCAAAATAAACTGAGAGTGTAATTTCATAATTATTCATCAGTATCTCTAATGGAATTTATTCTTAGGTAACTAAATGGGAATTGTAGCCCAAGTAAATAATGATCTGGGAGACATGTGAACTTGATTGGATCCTGCAGGAGAGGGAAATCACTTTTAGTTCAGTCAACCTTTTGACAGCTTTCAGAAAAGTAATTTTTATAACTTACCTGATTATTACTTGTACTTATATTTGATAGAAGGTAGATGAAAAAGAAATGCATAAAAATAATGTTGAAACTATTCAGCAATCTCTTTCCCGACAATATATTTAGGACTGGATCATTTTTTAAAAAATGGCATAAAATTACCATAAAAGATGTACAAACAAAAAAGCAAAAAATAAAATAAAATATAAAACATTGCATACCCATCCAAAATAGCCACTATAAGCCTTTGCAAAATCTTTATAACATCCATTCAATTGCTAATTCATGAACATGCTCAATGTTCTAAATTCACAAGCACAGACATGAAAATATGTCTGTCTGTCTGTCTGTCTGTCTGTCTGTCTGTCTGTATGTATGTATGTATGTATGTATGTATGTATGTATGTAACATATTATTACTGATACTGAAAAGGAAGGGATATTAGTATACATCTATTTCAAGCTATTTTGCTCTCATCAGCTAGCTATACCCTTACCGGGATTTCAACTTGCCTGTAAGGCAGCAGGTTTAACCGCTAGGTCATAGGTTCTCCTCCTCTCAGGTTGTACCAGGGAAGAGCTATAAGTTCTTTCCCCCTGTTGAATCAACCTGGTATACCCAAATATGGGAGGGAGCTTACTGCTTCCTTTTAGCCTCTCGCCCCCCTCCAGGGGTCATATCCAAGGCAGTTAAATTTGTTATAGCTGACAAATTATATTCTATATGTATAACATATTTTTGCTGATAATGAAAAGGGAGGGAGACTAGTTCAAGCTATTTTGTTCTCACCAGCTAGCCATACCCTTACCGTGATTTGAACCTGGAGACTCTGTCTGTATACACACACACACACCACACACACACAGTATATCCTCTACATTCCATTAACCTCATTATAGATTTGGTTTTTATGGCTCAGCATACTTTTCTTGAAGAAATCTGATTGCATTTCTCACATTGTGGCAGGACTGTAGCGCCTGTTATCTTATGCACAGATTATTTCCATAATAAGTCTTACACATTGAACAGCTTTACGTTTTTGAGTTTTTTAAATTAGTTATACAGCTACCTGGGAATATTGTTATCCAACATCTACCTAAGAATAGAATAGAACAGAACAGAACAGAATATAATTTTATTGGCCCAGTGTGATTGGACACACAAGGAATTTGTCTTGGTGCAGATGCTCTCAGCGTACATAAAAGAAAAAGATACATTTGTCAAGAATCATGTGGTACAAATAGGGGTCAAATAAGCAATGAAGAAACAATCAATATTAATAAAAATCTTCAGATACACGCAACAAGTTACAGTCATACAGTCCTAAGTGGGAGGAAAGGGATAGGAATGATGAGAAAAACTAGTAGAATAGAAGTGCAGACTTACTAAAAAGTTTGACAGTGTTGAGGGAATTATTTGTTTAGTAGAGTGATGGCGTTCAGGAAAAAACTGTTCTTGTGTCTAGTTGTCTTGGTGTGCAGTGCTCTGTAGTGACGTTTTGAGGGTAGGAGTTGAAACAGCTTATGTCCAGGATGCAAGGGGTCAGCAAATATTTTCCCCGCCCTCTTTTTGACTCGTGCAGTATACAGGTCCTCAATGGAAGGCAGGTTGGCAGCAATAGTTTTTTCTGCAGTTCTGATTGTCCTCTGAAGTCTGTGTCGTTCCTGTTGGGTTGCAGCACCAAACCAGACAGTTATAGAGGTGCAGATGACAGACTCAATGATTCCTCTGTAGAACTGTAGAAGCAGCTCTTTGGGCAGTTTGAGCTTCCTGAGCTGGCGCAGAAAGAACATTCTTTGTTGTGCTTTTTTGATGATGCTTTTGATGTTAGGTGACCATTTTAGGTCTTGAGATATGATAGAACCTAGGAATTTGAAGGTCTCTACTCTTGATACTGTGTTGTCTAGTATTTTGAGAGTTGGAACGGTGGAATAATTTCTCCTAAAGTCTACCACCTTTTGTACAGTTTTGAGTATGTTTAAGCATGTTTAACAAGATTTGCATGTATTTTTCTAAGATATTAGTCTGATACATATCCTTTGCAAGTCCAAACTATGTTTCTAGTGGTCATTGCATTGGTGTGAAGACAAACTTTAGCATCATTTCTTGAATCTATTCAAGTATCCGTGATATGCTTTCCACAGTATCTAAATTGAAAGCCAAGACCACTTAAAGGAGAAAAACACATAAAATGCCAAGTCCTGTTACTTACTGATCATATAGAGCCTTAAAACTCAAGGCTCCTAAGATTTGTAAATTTGCAAATTTCTTAGGTTGTACCATTTTGGTTTATTTCTCTGTCAGCAATTATAGTGCTTCTGCACACGTTTAAAAGTAAGCTGTTGCTATTTTTTTAGCTATTGCTTAATTCCCCTTAGAGTTAATCAACTTAGCTTGTAACAAATCTTACTACTACCATGAGTTTCTTTTTGTCTCTTTAGAGCTTGTCCTCCTCTGGAAATCTGTGGCGACTAGATCAATCTTTCATCATTTTGTCTCACTCATTAACTTGTCTCCCTCCCAGTTCTCTAAACCCACCAGAGATCACAATCTTGGACATGTTTTAGTTGGCTATCCTTTGCATTTTCCTGCTTTTTATTTATTGGACTTTGAAACACATGTGTGTTTTCTTTTTCTGCCCCTTTCTGCTCTATTTTATTAAGTAGAATATACAGTATTTTTCACTCGAGAAGGGAACATATAGTTTGCTGCATGGAAATGGGATGCATTTTAGTTGTTTTGCAACCTTCTGCTGAAGCCTGAATGAGAAATAGCAGTAATCAAATTTTGCTTATCAGTGTCAAAACACCATCTCTCTCCTGTCTGCTCTCACCTCTTGTTAACTCCCACTTTTCTTTGCCTTATTATTCTCAGTTTTCTCTTTTTCTCAACAGTTTTGTTCCTCAGCTCTCCTCTCTCAAGTTCCTCATTATCATTTCAGTTCATTCTGCATCATTTCTCAAGACTCTAAAGTCTTTCCTTGCTTCTTCTTCTTCTTCTTCTTCTTCTTCTTCTTCTTCTTCTTCTTCTTCTTCTTCTTCTTCTTCTTCTTCTTCTTACCTCTTACAAATGTATAATTCTTCCTTCCTTAAAGTTAAAAAAGAGTTCTATTCATCCATTTATTTACTTAGTTACAGAATGTGATTTATACTGTATTCTTAAATGTTGTGACTCTGATCATAACAGAAATTCTATATCTTAATATGTATCAAGGTAGATATTATGACAAATGGATATGATACTTATTGCAAATGAGTAATATAATGCATAGTTGGTAGATAGTCTATGCTGATTACTTCGTACTTGTAAAACTCTGATTTTAAGATGGAAAAAGCCACTACTAATGTGAAAAAATTGTTTGCCAGTCACAGCACCAAGCTGGCATTGATTTCTGGGAACACATAACAAGCATAAAGCATCCTGATTAACAGTGCTGAAATGAATACAATTATGTGTCATTTTTAGAAGTACAATATAATTAACATAATGGAGGCTTGACCTGAAACAAGGATGAGAAATGTCTACAGCAGAAAAAATACACACACAGGGTCAACCAAGAGTCACAGTCATTTGTTCTGATTGATCATGACAGATTAATGAATATTGAATGAAACATGTCCCCATTTATTGCTGATTTTAAATAATTAATGAGAAAGAGAAATAGGCACAAGGGTGTTTATTAAACATTACTGAGATGACTTGATTAATGTCCATTATTTTAAACTCTTTTCAGTGAAACCTCTGATGTGTCTTCTCTAGAGATAGATTTTTATCTTCAACCACCTTCCCTTATCACACAGCCAAGTGACAGGTCTATAATGGAAGTTCCCATGTACCCTTTCAACAAATTCTGCCTTATGATGGTTGATAATCATGCCAATTTTCATAATAATCTAGGAGCTTGGTCCTAACATATGCCGTACTTAGTTGTGTCATAATTGTGTTTTTCTGGTAATACTGAATAGCAAGTGTAGTATAGTAATTATTAGGATTTAGGAATACTAGTTTGAAGTCCAACTTCATCCATGGGACTCACTAGAAGACTTCAAATTGTCCACTGTCTCTAATCAATGTTTATTTTATTTAGCTGGGGTTGGGGTGGGAGATAGAGAAGGGAATTACATGTACTGAATTTAAAAATAACAAAAATCAGATGATAAACCTAATAATAATAATAGTATTAGTTATTGCCATAAAAACACCAACTAGTATTGTGACACACAATACTACAGAAATAAGCAGGACATATACAAAAAAGATTGGCACAGAAAAAGTGTCATTTGTAGCCTTGGCCATCTACCATGTTTTTTAAAAGATAAAAGTTTGGGGCATCATCTAAATATTTCAGCCTGATCTTCATGAACTCATTAAATCTCCTCAGAATTTCAAAGTACAGTTTGGTTATAAATTAGACTACTCAGCTTTGAGCCTATACCCCAAGTGCTGAATTGGATCCCCAGGAACATTGGCAAGATCAGCGCAAAGATGATTCATTTTTGTTGCAGAGATATTGTCAGTGTCAGCCCTTTGAAGTAGGGCATGTCAAGAAATGGATTCAGCAGGATTCTAGTCATGCTGATAAGGGTATTTATTATTTATTTATTTATTGGATTTGTATGCCACCCCTCTCCGAGGACTCGGGGCGGCTCACAATATATCAGAAACAATATAACAAATACATCTAAAAATCCAATTTATATGGCTAAAAATACTTTTAAAAGCTTTAATATGACTTAAAAACATTCATCACCATTCACTCAACTCAACTTACTAATACACTTTATTCTAATTTAGGGCATGGGTATATTAGCAAAATTTAGAAAAGCAATCCAAAACCTTGATCGCTTCTTCTTAAACAGAAAATGTCCTCAAATGAGTTTCTTTCTTCTGGTCTATTTTCCAGGACTAAGAAATTGTTTTTCTTAGTTTTCTTAGTTGTCTTTCTTAATTGTATTGCTGTTTTTGTTGTTTTTTAATTGGTCATCTCAAGATCAGATCTAAGAAGCCTGACAAAATATATGACTCTGAAGCAATGTTGACTAATGCAATGTTGCATTAGGAGAGATAGGAATCAAATTTAACATGATGAAATGCATAGGCCAATGACTCCTTTTTGTGACATATCATGTCAATCAGAGTTACCACAGCATTTTTCACATAAGGATACGATTTGGCCTCAACCACCTCAGAACTGAAACATCATCAAATCTACTAAAATGTCTGAAACATGATAAAATGCTTTGAGTGGGTCCCAGCTTTGATGCTGCTTCAGTGAGGTGATTTGATTGAAGCTTCGTGAAACCAAACCACTCCTTTGATGCTTTGCACAGCTGAAATGCTTCCACCTTAAGCCTTAGGAAATTGAAAAGAGCAATTCTGTACCATTTAAAATTTCTGGAATTCTACTGTAGCATCCAAAAGTCTGTGAGAACCAGTGGTGGGTTGTTGCTGGTTCAGATTGGTTCTTTAGAACCAGTAGCACTGACTCCAAGTCAAGAGAGAACCGGTTATCTGTATCCATGAAAATGGGCTCTCCTGCCGGCCTCTGGGTTATACTGACCTTTATTTCTGCTTCTGAAGCCCAACTGATCAGGGGATGCAGATTGAATGGCTGTTCCACAGCTGTTTTCCATGTTCATTGCAATGCTGAAGTTCTAATTGACTCAGCCTTCCATTCTTCCAAGGTCAGTAAAATGAGGACCCAGATTGTTGGGGACAATATGCTTATGCTCTGTAAACCACTTAGAGAGGGCTGTGAAGCACTGTGAAGCAGTATATAAATCTAAGTGATATAATGGTATTGCTATACAGTTATCCCTAGATTTTTGCGGGGGTTACGTTCCAAGACCTCCCGCAAAAATCGATTTTCCGCGATGTAGCGGCGCGGAAGTAAAAACACCATTTTTGGCTATGGACAGCCAAAAACTACCCCTCTCACCGGCTTTCTTCAGCCACGGGTCCTCCTGCAGCAGCGCTGGTGGCCACCGTTCCCCGTAGGCACTCGCCCGCCCGCCGTTTGCCGGTCCGCCCGCCGTTCGCCGGCCCGGCTGCCGTTCGCCCGCCATTCGCCCGCTCGCTCACTGCTCACCCGCTCGCCCATTCACTCGTTCACCCGTTCGCCCGCCCGCCGTTCGCCCGGCCATTCACTCGCCGCTCGCCCTTTCACCCGCCCGCCGCTTGCCCACCTGCTCCACCTCTCTTTCTCCTCTGCTGCAAGAGAGGCGGGACAGGCATTCTCTGGAGGCTGGTGGGTGCACGGGCCGGCGCATGAGAGAGAAAGAGGGGGGAGAGCAAGATATAGCAAGAGAGAGAGAAAGAGTGAGAGAAAGAAAACAAGAGAGGGAAAGTGAGAAAAAGAGAGAGAGCAAGAGGGGGAGAGATAGAGAAAGAGAGAGAAGGAAAGAAAGAAAGAGATGAGAGAGGGAGGAAGAGAGTGAGAGAGAGGAAGAAAGAGAGAGAGAGAAGAGTGGAAGGAAGAGAGAGAGAAATGATAGAAAAAAGGGGAGAAAAAAAGAGAAATGAGAAAATGATTGAAGCAGAGAATGACAGGAAAGAAAGAGAAAGAGACAGAGAAGTGATTCTTGGTGATGACATATGACGTCATCGGGTGGGAAAAACCGTGGTATAGGAAAAAAACCGTGGAGTATTTTTTAATTAATATTTTTTGAAAAACCGTGGTATAGCGTTTCGCGAAGTTTGAAGCCGCAAAAATTGAGGGATCACTGTATTCCTTCTGAATTGTACAGGCATGCACAGTGAAGCATGCAGTGAAACCCACTTGGAGAACCAGCAGTGATGAAAAGTGGAGCACACCCCTGGTGAGAACTATTCCTGTTTATTATAACATGATGTCTCATTGCTAGAAGATGGGAGGACAAGCTAACTTTAGAATAGAAGAGAAAAGATAAAAGGGTATAATAAAGAAAAAGAGATAAAAGGAACTTAGGTTTTTTCCTGCTTGTTCTTTTGTGCAGCTTTTGTTAAGCTATTATTCGACTTGCTTTGTTTTGGATTACCTAACTGATTTGCCTGTTTTGCTTGGTACATATAATAGGAACTCTGAAGTCATATTGACTAAACAATACTTTCAGCTGGAGTTTTCATCTATCAGAGTAAGGCTTCAGGCCTTTGAAAGACTTTAGGAGGCATATCAAGGACACACATAGGTTCTTTTGTTCAGAGAAGTTCTTTATCCATATGACAGTATCACCTGAACAAATGTCCAAGCAACAGAGATTTTGCTTTTATCATTTAGGAGTTAGAAACGTCTGTGTCACTGCTAATATGACTAAAGACTAGAAAACAGAAATGCACGAATGTTTTCTATTGTGAAATGTATTATATAATTTTCCAGTGTCTTTCTCCCTGCCGTTTATGAATTTGCTATTTTCATCTTCCTCTATGTCCCCATATGAAAAGCAATTTAAAGTGGATCTTTGATGGGCATAAATATCAAAATCGGTAAAATGAAGAGCCAATGATAAAAGTACTATGTCAACTTTTAAACTCAAGGTGAACGAGTTTGAGAACAATGACTCCGTACGCCAAAGGAAGTGTTTCGAGTAAATGAAGGCAAGGGTTACTATGGGATAATGATGGTTGAGTCATTTCATTCGTTATTGCAAGGGGAAGCTTCTATTGTGTGTGACATTCAGAATATTCTCACGCTGCAGAATCTGTTACTTTTTAAAGTCCAATGTAGCCTTTCAGCAGGTGACCTATTACAGTAGTTGGTGAAATATACTTCTTTAGATCTTTCTTCTTTGTTACCACAGCAGTTATGGAATATATTAAATGTGCAGCCCCCAGGAGGCTTAATCAACACTACAGCAGCACTGTACAGTTGTTCTGAGTTTGGCTTTTCTTCAAGGCTTTGTCTTTAGAAGATGAATTCCATTGGGATTCCATTTCCTGACTATCTTGATCCTCTTTTGATGGTCTATAGTTTACTTTTTATCCTATTTTTCCCAATGAGGGGCACGATAAAGTTGATATAAGAAGGCAGGATGTTATATACGATGTGCTGTTTGTTTCATAGGGAGAAAAAAGGAGATAAGTCAATATCATTTTAAGAATTCAGCCTTATTTTAAATTCCAGAAATAGCTTATTTGTGTGTCCGTTCCTCCATGCTGAGCATGCAACAGCCATCAAAATGAAATCTTGTCTGAAATACCGAGCTCCATTCTGAAGACAGCAGACAACTCTATCCCTCAGAGGGAAAGTGAGATGCCTACACTAGGTTTTATACCAGATTGCTTTGTTTAGTTATACAGAGGTAATTTTTGCTTGTTTTAGCTGAGTACTTAAGCAAGGATCTGTTTTAACAACTGCTGTTCCCATCTAAGCATGGTTCCACGGCCCTATAGAACAAGAGTGTCAAACTTGTGTCATTGAAAAGAAGCTGTAAAAACTTTTTTGAGAATGTTTGCACCTACTTAAGGAGCTGCTCTGAGACTAGCTATCAAATTACCTCTCTGACCCTTAATAGTTATATTAATCAAAGAGAGGCTGCCAGAGCAATTCCTGAAGGCATTAACTTGACCCAGGTGAAAATGATGGAGGCATAAATGAAATGATATAAAAATGCCACACTTGATTTTGTTTTTACAAAAAGTGCCAAAATTAATTAACTTTCTCCTAAAAATATTACGAGAATTGAAGGGGGGAAAAATACTGATGTGTCAATAGGCATTCTCAACTCCATTATTTGCGGTCAAATTCACAAGAGCTCCCATGGTTTTCAATGAGGATTCATTGTTATTTAGTGGAAGCATTTTGAATTAATTAATCCACTCCTTTGCCCTTCATGTCTGTTTAAAAAATAAAATGTCCCTGCATTTCCACCAAGAATGCACTTCCACCAGCATTTGTGTGCACTTCTCTAGCGATTTATAGAAGCAGGAGATATTTCAGCTCTTGAAATTCTTGATAAATGTTTCTTATCAGGAGAAAGCTGAAAACTTTCCCATAATTTCATATAAGCATGGAAATGGTATTTGTTATTCCATTAAGCTGATCACAACCAGAGCATAGAAAAAATCAAAGATATAGTGTAAGATCAGAAGACATGGAGAACCCTGGTCTATAGAATGATGAAGAGTCAGACTTCACTCTTATCATCATCATCATCATCATCATCATCATCATCATCATCCATCATACTACCATAACCACCATCTATTATTCATAGAATGGCAAATCACCTCCAGTGGGAACATCTTAGCATTAGCATTTAGACTTATATACAGTGGAACCCCGACATAAGAGCTGCTCTACTTAAGAGCAACTCGAGATAAGAGCTGGGAGGGGAGAGATATTTTTGTTCTACTTACAAGCCCAAATTCGAGATACAAGCGCCAAGGAGCTGTCTCCTGAAGCCAAACGCTAACTTCCGCGTTCGGCTTCAGGAGACAGCTGCGAAGCGGCGCACGTGTTTTAAAAGGTTGCAGCCGGCCTGGGGGGCTCGGGGGGGTGCTTGCAGCTTTCTTTCTTGCTCTTTTTCTTTCTCTCTTTTACCTTCCCTTCCTCTATTTCTTCTTTTCTTTCTCCTTCCCACCTTATTCCCTCCCTCCCTCCCTTCACTCATTCCTCTCTTACTCTCCCCTTTCATAAGTTTCCTTGCTTCCTTCCTCTGTTCCTGTCCCTTCCCTCTTTCCTTCCTTCCTTCCCACCCTCCGTCCATTCATTCACCCATTCCTCTCTTGATCGCTTAAAGCCGGTCCCTGGTGCAAAAAGGGTTGGGGACCTCTGTCCTACAGGATTGGGTGGCAGAGCAGTTGAACATATGTAAATTTAAAAGTTTAAGAAAGTTTACAAGTTAAGTGAAAGAAACTTCATTATTCATTTATATGTACATGTACATTTCTTCATTAAAAACATGTCTTTCTGCATAATTTAGACTAACTTTGTGAGTTTTTTGAGGGCTGGAACCAATTAAAATTATTTACATTAATTCCTATGGGGAAAAGTCGTTCGAGATAAGAGCTGCTCGACTTAAGAGCCCAGGTCCGGAACGAATTAAACTCGTATCTCGAGGTACCACTGTACTACTTAGTGCTTTTATAGCCCTTTAAGCGGTTTACAGAATCAGCATATCACCTCCAACAATCTGGGTCCTCATTTCACCCACATCGGAAGGATGGAAGGCTGAGTCAACCTTGAGCCAGTGGTAAGATTTGAACTGCTGAACTACAGCTAGCAGTTAGCTGAAGTGGCCTGCAGTGCTGCACTCTTTCCCAGTTGAATTGAAGGACTTTTTCCAATAATACAAAGTGGGCTGTTCCATCAATTAAAAAAAGAAAAAAGAAATGTCTGCTGTCATCTATAATTACCTGAGCAAAGAAGAATTTCTGGCTCTTCAGCAGTGAAGAAAAATCAGAATTTAAACATTTGAAATGAATCAATGCTAGCCTGCATTCAAAGTTTTGCACTTCACCAGGAATGTGTCCTACCAGAGGTGGCGCGGGGGGGGGAGTAGTTGACATAGAGCTTTGTAGCTATATTCTGGATAGTGTTTAGTTTCATGAATTTAGGTTGAGTAAATTCACATTAAACTGAAAAACAAAACTTGCCTTAACTTTAAATGTTAAATTTAGAGAAGCAAATGCAGTAGTAGGTCATCTTAAAATAAGTTGTTTTTGTGTTTTCATAGCTATGAATTGTGCAACATATTGTTTTGATTCTGTATCTCTATTGCTCATTAATTTATCATATCACTTTTAAGAGAAACAACATAAAATGTTCTAGAGGTGGCATTTAACACTGGCAAGATTGGCAAAAATGTATATTAATATGTGTATCACATGTGGTGGCGAAGTCCTAAGGTGAAGAAGTATTGGGAATGGATAAGGAGATGGCTATAAGAAATTATGAGAGAACAAATAGAATTTAAACTTGAACTATTTCTATTAAGAATCATTATCAAAAAGATAAAAAAAACCAACTCCAGTACATCTTTTTACAAATAGTAACTGCAGAAAGAATTGTATAAGCTCAATATTGGAAATTTGAAAATACACCAAGTGATGGATTTATCATACCACCTCAAGTCACCTTCCCACAGTGGAAGGCTGCCATCTGGGATTCCTCATTTATTGAAATAGTTCCATCCACAGCAATGAAAGGAAACCACAGGGGGAAAAATGTTATTGAAAAAGTAATACTGCATTTTTTATAGCCAGGTAAGATTACTTCTTTTGCTCTCTCGGTTCTAATCTCTCTGTGAAACCATCGAGATTATTAACTATTTTTTAAAAGATACAATTATACAATATTTCATCATTGCTGGGCAAGATGTGTTGTTAATTTTAGAAAATGAATTTTAAAAAAGATTTCCAGTTGACAACTTAACAGGCTAAATAATGAAATGAATGAAAGGATTAGGGTAAGACTGGAAAGTATAATTATGTGGAGTACCACATGTCTGAGAGGCTAACTATTGCTACAGTGTATCATTTACCCATCTTAAACAAGCATTTTAAGAATTTTGTTTTGAGGAAACTATTGTATCTGTTTCGTTTTCATGAACCCATGTTATTGTTTCAATAGGGATGACACTTACTGGAAAACATTTTCTTTTTATTGTTCTAAAGTGTAAGGCAGTTTCAGATTGGATTTTTACTTATTGTCATAATAAAGGCAATAGAGGCTTTCAGTAAAATCCTGACAGATCCAGAAATGATGCTCCATCTGCTATACTGTCACACAAGACATTCTTCTTCAAAAGCAGAACACCTCATGGGAGTCAATAAAACAATATGTGGAACTGAAATTCAAATTTGTGCTGCTGGATGACATGAGATCCTGAGCACTCCTTGCTATGCTGTAATTTAGGCGATGGGAATATATTCACTAAAAGAGAAATGTGAAATGTTATTAAACTTTTAATAACATTTGTTTATAATAAAAATAAAGTTTGATGGATCTCAGATTTTATTTTTGAAGATACCCAACTGTTAAATGTTGCATTTGATATGACAAGTAACCAACTCTTTATTTTCAATTAATAGCAATTACAAATCATTCAGGTTCTGCTGTGATGTCTCAACAAATCTGGGAGTGGAAGGAGAGAGGCGGCATACAAATCTAATAAATAAATAAATGAATAAATGAATAAATGAATAAATGGATAAATGAATAAATGAATAAATGAATAAATGAATAAATGGATAAATGGATAAATGGATAAATGGATAAATGGATAAATGGATAAATAGATAAATAGATAAATAAATAGATAAATAAATAAATAAATAAATCTGGGAGGGATGCATATGTTGAAAATATATACTCTCAGTATGGTCCTCAAAGGTTTGGAGATCATTCCAACTATGCAGCTAAAATAAGTATATCTATATTGGGTAACAGCTTGAAGTATCACTTACTGACAGTGGCAAAGGCATCATTTCATACTGCACAGGAGAAGACAATGCTTACCAAGAAATCTTCATGGATGGAGAGACAATATGAAGTAATTTATGATATGGGCCTCTTTCAAGGCAATATACTACTGAAGAATAGCTGAGGATTTTGGGAAGCATTGTGTTTTTGGTATGGCTAGTTTAGTGCTTCTGATGTTGTTATGCAGAAGAAGGAAAATTGAAGCTACAATAACAGCGGTGATCTGGAATATAAGAACATTCAACATGGTGAAAGAAATAATAAGAAAGAAATAATGTATTGATATCTGAAGCATCAGCAAATTGAAATGCATTAGAACTAAGAAAATCATGTTGTATATTATCTAGCACATGAAAAATGAAGAACAGTATTGCTTTTTAACCATCATAGATATGGCAAAGATGCTACTTCTATATAATGCAGTCAGTGACTGAATAATATTAATTATATATTTCAGACAACTCTTTAATATGATGGTTATCCCAATTTAATATACATCCATTGATATGGAATAAGAGGAGATTGATGGGTTTTATCATGAAAGTCAATCTGAAATTAACAGAACATGATCTTTCAAGGAGAATACCAGGCAGCCCTTCAGAGTCACAGGGATTGTGAAATGAAATAAAAGAAATTGTTAAGGCTGAAAGTGAAAACAGGGTTCCAAAGACTAAGAAACAGAAGGAAGCAAACCAGATGTCAGAACAAACAGTAGAAATTGCCAACAAGAGACAAGTAACCCAAACCAAAGATCTTAGGAAGGAACTGAATGAAGAACTTCAAAGAGGCATTAGAAGAGACAAGAAACAGTGTTACAATGACATGTATTAAGACATCAAAGGTGGAAATAAACAATAAGGAAGCATTCCAAAATTTTCCTAGACTCAGAAAAATGTTTCACTTGTTCTTTTTCTTTACAGACAATTGCCTTGTAGGCAATACTGTAAATGAATAATATGCAATCCCTACTAAGTTTCAGTTTACAGAAATTACAGTGTCAAAGGTTTTTTTTTTTTTAAATATTTTTTTCCACCAGAATATACAACTGAAGTTATTATTCTAATAATATGTAACATTAGCTTTTGCCAGCTGCTCTTACCTCACAATCAGGTGGTTGTGAGTTTGATCCTAGTTAGAGGCAATGTATGATCTTGTGCTTTGGCCGCGGATTAGTCTAGATGGCCTGCAAGGTTCTTACCAACTCTGTTAATCTGTTAGGTTTAATCTGTTTATTATTGCTGTCTTCATGCATCATCCCAGTGAATAAATGCATCTCAGATTCAGATGCATCATTTATGGTAATCATCGCATTTTTAAATGAAATTGCATTATATTTTTTTAAAAAAACCAGTTCCTGATCAGGTAAATGTGAATCTAAAATTGAAAAACTCAAGAGACAAATACTGTGATGGTTTAGAGCAGGGATGCCAAACTTGTGGCCTGTGGACCAGATGCGTCACATGCTGGCCACGCCCACCACCTGTTCTGACTCAGCTTCGAGTCCCCCAAAGTAATATGCACACCACCAGATTTAGTACTAAATGTTTACTACAAATAAAAGTCTTAACAGTTTTGAGTCTCTTCTAAAGCAAGTAAAATTTAATAAAGTCTTCACCACACTGCTAATAATTTCTTAGCAGCTGGCCAAAATTCCAAGAATAGATAAACACAACAATACTTATTAGATTGTACACAGTTCCTTATCATAAACTTATAGAGGTTGGCTGGAAGCCCAGAGCTAATTTATGCGGACAAGAATGGTTTTTTTAAAAATCACAAGCCGGAGACAATAGATACAGCAAGAATCTGGAACTGAAAATGGAAAATGAAGTTGTCCTCTGCATTGAAGTGTTGCATGACTTGCCTTAAATAGCCTGAGGCATGGCCCAGTAGCCAGCAGTTCTATTTATGAGTAATCCTCCTCCTGAGTAACCACTCTTGCCTCCTATAGGCCCTGCGAGTCCTAGCATCAAGAAGAGGCTCCTCCTTTTTTCCAGTCACTTATCTCAGGAGGTGCAGAAAGCCCTGGTTGCTCCTCAGCCTCTGACACCACATCCTCTTTGTTCTCAGGTTCAAGTGCCATGTCTCCACTGTCTCTGAGTCCTCTGGATCCATTGCTAATTGCACCAGAGGTGAATGGGCCACAAAATCCCCAGTTTAGCAAAGGAAGAAATAGTTGTGATATGCCACATGATGACAATGTGTCACTGTGAATTTGAAACCCCATTGTTTAGAGCAGGAGTGGGGAACTATGGCCCTTTTATAACCTGTGGATTTCAGCTCCCAAAATAACTGGCCCAGGAATTCTGGGAGTTGAAGTCTACAAATCATAAAGAGGCCAAAGTTCCCCACTTCTGGTTTAGAGAAAAGTGAATTTTAAATCCTGTTTAGAGGAATGAGAACTCACATATTGACTATTGTTAATAATTTATTAAATAAAATAATAGTGTACCTGAAAAATCAAATGTGCTTTTTATATGAAGACAATCACATCTGGGGTTTTTTTTCTGAAAAACAAAAAAATTAATGGGAACTATAAAAACCACAGAATTAAAATTCTTAGCCTATATGTTACTCAATTACTATTAGAATTACTCTAATTGTTTATTATACCTATTACATTTCACTAATTTCAATTTCTACATTTCTTTCCTTTTTCTTTTTGCAAAATACAGTGTTTCAGTCATTTCTGCTTTTCTTTTGTCCTCAAGTACCTGATGGGATTAGGATGAAGAATGAATGTGAAAAGGGAAATTGATTCTGTTGGAAATAATGGATGTCAAGAATGCTTGTTGACATGATTGTGTTCTATTAAATAAATACAAAGGATAACTAACTAGAGAGCTTGGGTTGCCAAGTGTTGCTGGGCAACAAAATTCACACTGAGCATGTGCCGTGACAAACTGATGACCCAGCATTGATTAAAATAGGGAAGAACTATTCAGTTTAAAGAAACAACAAATATGAGGAGTACAGCAAATATTCTCTTGATTGAATACAAAACAGTCTATCTAAGAGACATAAAAAGAATTGAAAGCTCAGGAATATAATCCAATATATTTATAGAAAATATTTTGTCAATTCTTAAACATCTTATTAAATTTAAATCAGTATCGAACAACTATTTAATTTCCTATCTACTTTAAAATGATAGAGACTGTCCTCAAATGATTATCTTCTATCTTGATTTGAAAAGACAAATTATTCCTATTCTTTTAAAACTTCATTTTAAAAGAGTTTGTTTTCTATCCAATGTTAAGTAGCATTGATTAAATAATTACAGAAATCCTTTATGCGTTTGAAATTATGCTAGGAAAATCACTTAAATATTACACAAGATTTTTTTACCCTTTCTCGTCTATCTGTCTGTCTGTCTGTCTGTCTGTCTGTCTGTCTGTCTGTCTATCTATCTATCTATCTATCTATCTATCTATCTATCTATCTATCTATCTATTTGATCTAATCTAATCTATCATCCCATTTATATGATACATATAAAGATATAAGAAAAGAAATTAAAGTTATATTGCCAAGCAGAGTTTTCAAGTTCCAAGCATATATGAACTTACTAATTCAGTCATATAAAATGTATAAATGCATAGCATAATTGGAATTAAATCTAACAATTGTCCAGCAACCTAAGACTTGATTTCTATATCTTATGTTCACTATTTTCTTCAAGATATTCATAAGAGTATTCTTCTGATGAATGCTAACTGACAAATCAACAGGCAATTTCTCCTTCTAGAAAAGTCATAGATATTGTTCAGTTCAATTTTGTCTACTTTTAATGTGTTCCTTGGGCAGGAGAGTGTTGGTTATAAAGATTTTTTTTTAAAGTGGCAATGAAATGACAGGAGTGAGCATGGAAGTAAATCTGTATTGTTTTCAATCTGGAATTTTAGCTTCTGCTATCTTTTTATCTCTGGACTGCATTCTTGGAATCTATTTATTTTATTTTATTTATTTGTTTTGTCAAGTATGTACTGGTAGTATACAAAGATATTTATATATATTTATATAGAACCCTGCATTCCTCTGCCCGTAACAGAATACCGTATGAAATTAAATTTACAATCCTGGGCCTAGAAAGCTTAGAACTACGCCTCCTTAAACATGATCTAAGTATTGCCTACAAGATCATATGCTGCAACGTCCTGCCTGTCAACGACTACTTCAGCTTCAACCACAACAACACAAGAGCACATAACAGATTCAAGCTCAATATTAACTGCTCCAAACTTGACTGTAAAAAATATGACTTTAGTAATAGAGCTGTTGAAGCATGGAACTCATTACCGGACTCCGTAATATCATCCCTTAACCCCCAACATTTTACCCTTAGACTGTCCACAGTTGACCTCTCCATATTCCTAAGAGGTCAGTAAGGGGCATGCATAAGTGCACTAGAGTGCTTCCGACCCCTGTCCTATTGTCTCTCCTGTATCCCATATATCTTCTCTTCTATCCCTTTACCTTTCTTCTATTCTCTCATTGATTTATTTTATCCTATACTCTCTCTTCTATTCCTTCTCTAATTTTATTTCCATGAAGGTGTCTTCTACTACCTTCATTGTGTATTATTGTGTATTGGACAAAATAAAATAAATAAAAAATTTAATTTAAAAAATGATACTAGTAAGAGAGAAACATTAGGACATTGCTTGTGAAAACTGTAAATACTTTTGAGGGTTTCCTAAATTGTCTTTCAACATAGATGTCAAGGAAAAGAAAGACATGTTTTATTTATTATTGTTTTTCTGCCCACATTTTCCATTACACTGAGGAAAATGTTGCCATAGATCCCAATGCTGTATATGACAAAGAAAGCAGTCCATGTCAACAAAGAATTCAGGAATTCTGGGAGTTGTAGTCCCAAAACACTTGAATGATGCCAAACCGGGGAAAGCTACATTAATCTTTTTTTTTTTTTTTTTGGCCAGCCATGAATGAAATGCACGTGAGAAATGATTGGCATATCTTGAAAAGCTGATTTAAACTCATATACACCTCTCACCATCTGTGAGTGAATATCTCCTTTTCTGGATATTCCAAAATTATTCCCTTTATTATTTTTGTTCTCCTTTGCACCAAGTAAAGCAGCTAAAAGCTATTCTTTGCACTCCTTAGAGAATGAAAGAAAGCATGAAATGCAATACTGGTTTTGATTATTCATATGTTCAGTTAGAAGGTATTTGCATAACAAACTTCATTGTTCATTAAATGTCACAAATTTCTATTACAGTAAAATAAATTGAGAAGAAGTAAACTACTATTCTTTATTCCACAAAAGCACTTCCTTCCATTTCAATCCAGCAGTTTCATAACACTATTTATTAACATTCATCTTGTGCTTACAGAGGAGGAAAGGAACTTTAATTCATGAAAGCACACCACAATATTCATATTATGCTGTCAGAAGGTCTTATGTATATTTCAGCCATGATATTCTTTTCCTTTTTGGTACCTGAAAGGTTATCGTTCCCAATTAACTTAGACATCTTTCAGGCCCTGGAGATCTTTCAGTCTTCATTTCACAACTGATTAAATATGTTCTAATAGAAAATTCCAGTGGCAAATGGAGCTAAGAAAACTGCAAATTAGAGTTTGCAAAGGTGATTTGGCACATGGGAAGAATAAACTTAGAACCCCGCTACAACTTTTTAAAACAGCTGCATCTCTTCCAATGATCAAGTGATTACCCACTGCAACTTCCACAGGATCCTAAAAAAATCCCCATTCAAGCTGTTTTAAAGAACCATAAATAGGTGCCACTCGGGTAGTTCTGACTTACCTCACTGCCAGTTCACTTCCTCACATGATGTGCATATGTGCAATGCGTGCATGCCATGTGTGTGCATGTGCAGAATTAAAACCCCAGCTTCTGCACATGCACAATAGCAAAAAACAAAATGGTGGTGGCATAGGCCACCATAGGTGAGAGAGCCAGTTCGGGGGCATGCCCAGCTGTCCATCACTACCGATTTGGTGAGCAGAGTGAAATTCCCAGTACTGGTTCTATACCGGTCTGAACTGGCAGGAAGCCCTACATGGCTTAGGACAAGATTACCTATGGGATTGTCTTCTGCCTCATTTATCTAAGCAACCAGTCAGGTCCCACAGAGTTAGCTTTCTCCAGATCCTGTCAGACAGGCAATGTCATCTGGTGGGGCCTAGAGGAAGAACCTGCTCTGTGGTGCCTCCATCCCTTTGAAACCAACTCCCTCTGGAGATTTATACCGCCCCCATCCTCCTGGTCTTTTGCAATGCTCTGAAGAGCTATATTTGCTGGCAGGCATGGGGAAGCATATAAGTGTTAAGAGTTAACTCCAGCTGATGCCATGACTGGCCAAAACCAGTTGGATGAATGTGGATGATTGCGTTTTTAGGAAAAATGGGGTTTTAGAAATATTATATTTCTCACATGTTTTGTATTTTGTATTTATTTTGTTGTAAGCCGCCCTGAGAGGTCTAGGCATATTCGGGTTTCTTCCCATGTAAGTTTCAGAGATTTCTGGTGACGTTTTGATGAGGTCCCACTCGTCATCTTCAGGCTGGTGCTTTTGTCCTTGTGCTAGGGTGAACACAGTGAGTCCTGTTTGTCAATTTGCAGCAACCATAAACACACGACCAGACCAGAAACTCGCGGCCAAATGAAAATTGTTATAACCCAGACACACATTACAAAACATCTAAGTAGTCTGCAAGCTCTCAGGATATCACCCCCAATCCACAAACATCAACTAATCAGCATACATCAATTACATAAATGACCCCAGGTGTTACCTCACTGACTCACCAGGAAGTTTCAACACAGCTTGCAGCTGCTGAGCCAGCACTCCACACCCACCCACCAGTATTTATAGAGGGAAGGCAGCTCAGGTCTCGCTGTGTTCGCCTTAGTACAAGGACAAAAGCATCAGCCTGAAGATGACGAGTGAGACCTCATTGAAACATTGCCAGAAATCTCTGAAACTTACATAGGAAGAAACCTGAATATGTCAAGACCTTCATACATGTACCCATGAAAATCTACGAAAACACACACACACACACACACACACACACACATATATATATATATCACATGTTTTTACTGAATTTGAAAATTAAGGGAGACTAGGATAGATCTATTTCAGCCTTATTTTGGCCTCATCAGGTAGCCATATTTTCACTGAGACTTGAACTTGCAACCTTGGCCTTGTAAGGCAGAGAATTAACCTCTAGGCTACAGTATCCAATCCCTTCAGCTCTGTACCAGGGAAGGGTTACATGTTATTTGTGTCGAACCCCCTGGTATATTGAAGGAACATCACAGCTCATTTTTTGCCTCTCGGCCCAACCGAGGGCCATACTATAATAGTATTTTGGAAGTGCCTTTTGGAAATCAAATTAGAAGCATTGTACAGATATAATGATTAGGATAATTGTAAATGATAAGGCTATACGTACTTAAAACTGAATTATTTCAGACCCTTAATGAGAATGGCAATTCTCATTAAGAGAATTCTGTCTATCTTTTCCATTGCTGCAAAAAATACATGATGTTGCCCTAAGATATTGTTAATCTGACTTTTAAAACAGAGGCTCTTTTCCAAGGCTGCTGAATTTCAAAGATATCCTTATGCTTGGAATACGTCTGAAATGCTTTTGAATAATTTTTGAGATGTTCACCTTAGCCTTAGGAGGTAACTTTCATGAATAGAATTATATACTTAAAGAAAATATTTTTGTTTTTTCACTCAGAGGAAAAGTCAGTTATGTGATAGGTTATTAATGTGTACTCCTAAATCACATCAATTGTTATAACACAGCAACCTAGAGGTAGCTTATACAGTATGTAGGTTTTATCAAAAGTAAATATGTAATAAATCAAGAGATGGAATTAAAGCAGTCGCAGAATGCTTGGAATGTCACAAAAGTGATATGCAGGTTTCATTCTTTACACTGAAATGTGTGAGCCCAATGTGCTTATTTTATGAAATGTGTCAAAAGCCATTCCCATCCATCTGAATTTAGATTATTTATCCTCTCTGCTTTGACTGCATTCCACGTATAAGTGTTGTAAAGGACTGTTTGACAAATATGTTCTAGGAAACAGCAGTACAAAAATAATCACAACCCTTGGAAATGTCACACAGCAATGTCTATAAGTCTACAAGGATATGGCACAATTGTCTGCTGAGTATTATTTATTTATTTATTCATTTATTTTATTCAACTTCTATGCCACCCAATCCCAAAGGACTCAGGGTGGCTTACAACAATATAAAAATACAATTTACAATAAAAAGAAGTCAACTATAAATATTAAAATGATAACCCCAGTTAATAAAACTCCCACAACTCAAACAATCTAATTCAACACACGCATACCATTCAATACAATTTGGCCATGAAAGATGTAAAATTCATGGCCCCCAAGCTTGCCTTCAAAGCCAGGTCTTTGGAGCCTTTCACAGCCTTTCAGAAGGCCAGAAGGGTGGGAGCAGTATGGACATTGGGGCGGGGGGGAGTTGGTTCCATAGAACTGGGGTGGCCTCAGAGAAGGTCCTTCCTCACAGCCCAGCCAACCTGCATTGCTTAGTCGATGGGATCTGGAGAAGGCCAACCCTGTGACGGTCCTGTAAATAGTCTGGACCTAAGCCAGAGTAAGTTTTTGTATATATATGAAAGCTTCCCTAAGCTAAATTCCATGTAATACAGAGTCCCAGCTAAAAAGGAACCATTCATCTCTGCATAAAAACTCCTTGCAATAAACAGCCATGTAGGGTGGTGCACAATCAACACTTCAGTAACATGATTTAAAAACAGGCTAACCACAACTCCTCAATATTTAAGCATATAATTTGAACATGTTTCCTCAGGAATGTTTACCTGTCAGTCAAAGTGTTTCATTTTGTTGGGCAATTTTTCTATTGGTTCCCCTGTTGGGGATTGACCTATTGTGGTTTGATAAGGTGTTAGGAAAACTATCCTATAATCTTCAATATTGCTAGGAAGCATGGAAGAAATACAAGGATTGGCAAAATGTGTGTTTTACGTTACATATGTGGATATTTCATTGATGAACAATAACCTGCACACACTGAACTCATTCTATACTGTCAATCCATGAAGAAGACTAGTCAAAAGACAAGACACTCCAAATATTACAGGAATGTTCTTTATTATTGTAGTATAGACTAACAGAATTGTGAAAGCCTGCCCATCTTATATTAAATAAAACAAGGGAGAGAATGCTCTGGATTTCTTTCTCATGCTTCTCTTTTTCTCAGAATTGTCAAATCACTTCTGTAGCCCTTCCTTAACAGCAATCTCATACCTTCCCCAAGGTCAGCTCTACATTCTTTTACATAAATTATGAATAAATGAATAAATTATCACCAACAAAATAATAGATATCTTTGGAGAGTTGTTTTGTTGCTTCTTTCCATGATTCTGATTTTTTTTAACCCAAATGATTACTTAAATAAAACTATGATCCACTGTTTACTGAGAAAGTTTCATATTGTATGCTTTCTATGATATATACTGCACAATGAACACAAGGACTAGAAGGGGGAAGGCAAGAGAAGAGATGAAATAATACCACAATGATTGCTTGAGTTATATTCCTTTGATGTCATAATTTCCAGTTTCATAAGCTGTCTATTTTATTGCCATGTAAAAGCTATCTGCATTCTTTTTCTACTCAGACCACTTCATCTGTGTCATATATCTCTACTTTTTATATCCTTTCAATTTTAAAATTAACATCTTTAATATCAACAAAGTCAATACCAGATATCTTTTTATCTTTCATTTCCTTTCTCTAAATCAGCAATATAATGCTGGAAACAGCAAAAGAACACATCATGTAAAATGTAATGTGTTTGAAGACATATCAGGACTACTCAAAAACTTGCTGGATATTTGTATGTGTTAAAAGTATGAAGTAATTTCTTCTGAAGATAAGACTAAAGCTGTTGACCACAATTACATTCCAAATGGTACTTTGTTGTATCATCATTGCTTATTATGTTAGCAATCTACAGCAAATGAAGTTCTGATGAAAAGGCCTGCCTTTATCACAGCTGTGTTAGATGCTAGGAACAAGGGAAAAGTCCCCTCAATGGAACTCACTGCCTATAGGTTAGGATGCTCTTTGGTTACTTTTGATGGATTGGTTAAGACTTTCCTATTTAACCCTGCTATTCTGCTCAAAAACACATCCTAAAGTTCTATTCCTGAGTCTATTTGACCCAGACTGAAAATTGTTCATTTTAGATACTTATATTTGGTCTTTTTGAAAGCTTTTTTCACTTGGAAACTAGTTTGAACATTTCTGCACACAATGAAATGAAAATTGAACTGAAAAAATTGATACTTATTGGTTTATTTTGCTCATAAAAGGCAGCCCCCATGCTTATACTCAAATAGGCTTATACTCAAGTAGGCTATGGTCTTATATTCAAAAATAAACCAATAAGCATCAATTTTTCAGTTCATTTATATTTTTCTTATGACCAGGAATGTTCAATTTTATATATCAAACCTTTTGGGGGAAAATCCCTTCGAGATTTGTAGCTTAAAAAAAGAATAAACTGACACGAAATGCTCGAAAATGGGGGTGGGGGCTTTTTGATCAAAATAAACCAATAAGCATCAATTTTTTCCAGTTCATTTATATTTTTCTTATGATCAGGAATGTTCAATTTTGTATATCAAACCTTTTGGGGAAAAATACCTTGGAGATTTGTAGCCTTAAAAAAAAAACCTGACACAAAATGCTCAAAAATGGGGGTGGGGGATTTTTGATCAAAATAAACCAATAAGCATCAATTTCTTCAGTTCAATTTTCATATCATTTTGTGCAGAAATGTTCAAACTAGTTTACCAGAAAAAAAAAGGTTTCAAAAAGACCAAATTTAAGTACCTAAAAAAATATTTTTGGTCCGGACCCTATATGACCCGAAACAGTAAAAGTGTAAGTTTTTTCCCCAAAAAAGAATTTGCCCCCACCCCCAAAAAATAGTTTTATGATGATCCCCAATGTTAAATTTAGTAAATCAATACCTAAGATGTTAAAAATATTTCGAATTTGGAGCGAAAATGAAAATGGTTGCAA
Source organism: Erythrolamprus reginae (assembly GCF_031021105.1). Classification (NCBI taxonomy): domain Eukaryota; kingdom Metazoa; phylum Chordata; class Lepidosauria; order Squamata; family Dipsadidae; genus Erythrolamprus; species Erythrolamprus reginae. The sequence goes on from NC_091950.1 coordinate 111,434,508, forward strand.
GCAGCTGGGAGGGAAGGGGGGGAAGGAGGCCTTATTTCTGATTAAAAAAAACCCAATAAGCATCATTTTTTTCAGTTCATTTATATTTTTCTTATGTTCAGAAATGTTCAAACTACCAATCCCACACCAACTTTTGAACGCATTTTGCAGGCTAAACTATCTATAAATTGAAAAAAATATCACAAAAAAGCGGGGACAGAGGATTTTTGATCAAAATAAACCAATAAGCATCAATTTCTTCAGTTCAATTTTCATTTCATTGTGTGCAGAAATGTTCAGACTACCTTCCAAGTGAAAAATGTTTTCAAATTGACCAAACATAAGCACCTCAAATGAAGAATTTTCGGTCCGGGTCAAGCTGACCCGGGAACAGAACTTTAGGGACATTTTTTCAGCAAAAAAGAAGCCCCACTCCCCCAAAAATATCATAGAAAGAACCCCTGAAATGATGCAAAGTCATGAAATTTAAAGTTTCAGATATGCAGGGAAATTTTTTTACAGGGGCTCAAACTCACAGACCCGAACATAACATGCAAAAGCTTGTTACCTGGTTTAAAGAAAAATGACTAATAACATTATATGAAATCATATTTCAATCATAAGGAAAACATAAAGTTGGAGGATTTATACATCTCTGAAGTGATCGAGAAAACAGCATTTTTTTAAACTAAGGATTTTTGAAGTTATTTGAGGATATGTCTACACTTCGAGATTGCCCGATCATGAGTACATCTCATCAACAATTTATTGAAGGTAGGAATCAATGAATTTGTATTTTGTTCACCTTCAAGGCACTGAAAATGTTATTTATTTTCCTGCTCTGAACTGAAAGTTGTGTTTTTTAGCTTTGGCCATCTCAAGCCTTACTGGCCAGTTTGCTTGATGCACTCAGCATTATTCTAGCCAAACCCCTGTGGTTTGATTGACTACCGCACTGAGACAGGAACATCTTTTGACTTAAGTCAATGGTTGTAAGTCTGTAATCCCATTGCAGCTATTATAAAATAGATGCAGTAGGGGGGAAAAGGAGTCTCAAAAGTTTAGTGGTTATATCAGCAAACTGTCATGTAGAACATCACTCATTTGAAACCAGGCTGAATTAAAAAACAGAACAATATCTTTATTTTTTTCTTTTGGGCTACTCACTTTTTCATGAAGCATTTGTTTTTTAGTCCACAGTGCACTAATTCCCTGTTCATGTTTTTGTTTTGTTTTTTAAAATCATTTCTGGTAGAAGGATTTTCCAGTGTTACTATGAAACAGTATACGATGTCTTGCAATCTTTTTTAAAATTGTTGTTTTTTAGTACATATCCCAGATTGCTACTTCTGATCCATAGCTACTGACAACATTGAACATTAGGTAAAAGATTAGTCATCACTTGTGCACAGCAATCAATCCATTCTTTGAGGAGAAGATGATTTTTAAAATTATTATTATTTATTAGATTTGCATGCCGCCCTTCTCCAAAGACTTGGGGCGGCTCGCAGGATGCAGAAACAAAACAACAACCAATCTAATTAAAAATTACTACTAAAATCCCATATATATTAAAATCAGTCAGCCAATTTATTCACAACCACACATTACATCTCGTAAACAGGGGAAGGGGGCTTGATCTAATTGCCCCATGCCTGGCAACATAAATGAGTTTTGAAGCTCTTGCGAAAGGCAAGGAGGGTGGGGGCAGTGTGAATCTCTGGAAGGAGCTGATTCCAGAAGGCCAGGGCCACAGCAGAGAAGGCTCTTCCCCTGTGCCCCACCAGACAACATTGTCTAGCTGATTGGACCCAGAGAAGGCCAACTCTGTGGGACCTAACTGGTCGCTGTGACTTATATTATCACAGGAATAAATTCTTTCCGGTAACAGGGTTGTTATTCCAGCTCTGACATGAGAAGAAGTACTGAAAAGAACTTCATGAAGGCAATCTAGAAAATATATTCTGTGGCCATGGCTGAGTCAAAATATTAATATCAGGCTGTGAACTTTGTCAGGAAACTATCACTTTTAAAAAAAAAAAGTTTATAAAATGCAACACAGATTATGGAAGAGAATTTAAGCTGATATTTGTGAAGTGGAATATTACAAATACTTTAGTGTGGTTCGGTTCAATTTAGTTTAGTTTATTGTCATTGCACCTCCTACAATGAAATTAAATGCCAACTCCGGTGTACATTATAACTATAAAAATAAAACACAAACACACATCCTTCACATACCGTACTATACAATGAATTGAAAATGCCTGGTATTGCATTAATTTTGCACTCTACAGTAGAATTCAACATAGTTACTGCTTTGGTTTAGAAGCTGTTTTTCAGCCTATTTGTCTTTGTTTTTATTATCTTATACCATCTGGCAGATGGTAATAATTAAAAAAAACGGTGCCCAGAATGACATGGACCTTTAAGACTGTTTTGAACTTTATTAAGACAGTGAGAGCTATAAAGCTCTTCCAAAGAGGTGAGAGGGCAACCAATGATCCCTTGATACTTCAAGTTACATATAATTATTTCAGATATCTAAAGATCTACTGCCATTCATTGCTTAAAATACAATGGGTATCATGATTAATTGGTAATACCACAGATAAAGATACCTCTTTTTCTAGGAATTGTATTTGGAGGGAAATAAAGGATAGGTTTCTTCATATTAAAATCAGCCATCATTCTCTACATCAATAAGGAAACATACTAAATATATTTTTATTAAAATGAGAATAAGCATATGACTTTATTGAACATTTGTAACTATTGTGTCAATAACTATTCCAGAAACTGCCTTTCCCCCTAATGAATTTTGCTGTATTGACTCTTCAGTGTTACTATATAATCTGCATGTTTTCAAAGAAAACTGCTTTGAAGTTGTCAAGAGGTAGTATTGCATTGGCATCCTTCAGCCTCAAAAGACCATGGTATCATGCTCTGGATTCCCCAGAGCATGAAGCCTGGATAGGTTATTTCAATATTCCATTGAAATATTTCAGAGATGTAGAGAGGAGGGATCTACTGCTTGGGTAATAATCTACAGAGGTAGTATTATACAATCCTCATATCTATGACCTTCACAGATTTATAAAGCAAAGGAAACCAGTCACAATTTCAGTTAGCAATTGTTTCACTTAGTGACCAATTTGTCCATCATAATTGGAGTCACTAAATGAGGGCTGCAACAAAATATATCTCTGTACATTATAAAAAATCATACACAAACAAAAGCTGGTCAATTCCAAATTATTGTAATTTTGTTAACTGGGTGAATGGATTATTTGTTTAAACTACATTTTGCATACCAAATAAAAATGCTAGATATTAAAAAATAATCTGTGATACTGAAAATGATGGAGCAATTCAAATGACAAAATAAATTCTAACACAGGAATATCCATTCACAGTGACAGAATAACTCTTATCTAGGTTATTAAATGTGGCCTGCTGATCATGGAATCGATAGCAATGAATTTCCTTTCCGAATTTGAAAGCAAGTCTATGTATCAGAGTCAACACCAACCTTCAAATAACAATTTGATCATTATCATGGAGACCATCCTTTGCCAGAATTGTATTCAGGATATGAGGCCGAAATTACTTTGGAAGCTTAGGAGCATCTGTGCAGGAACTGTATTCAACAAGTTGGTCCTAGCGGGTTAATTCCTTCTCTAATTTTCTTTTCTTTTTTTTCCCTTGAAGGTGTCCTCTACTACCTTCATTGTGTATTATTGTGTATTGGACAAAATAAAATAATGAATGAATGAATGAATGAATGAATAAATAAATAAATAAACAGATGAGACACAATCAGGAGCAGCAGAGGGTTAATTCCAGTAAAGCAGCAGAACTGAATTTCATCACTTGAAGAAGGGAAAAAGTTGTGAGTTATGATTTTGATAATTGAACAGTAGACAGAGGAAGACCCTGGAAGGAAAATAAACAGGATTTAATTGTGAAGTGAGGCTTCTACTGGGAAAGCAAACTAACACTTATAAATGGATTATCAATAACTCAGAATTATTTTTAACTGAAAATTTCAGTCCCTAGGATAAAGAACCACCAGATGTCATTCACAGCTTCTGGTGACTGATTAAGTATCCAGATCATGAAAACTGTGCAGATTAGTTAAAATGACTTAGCGTTAAAGCATGGGGCTCTACTAAGAAATTAGGCATTATGATAATAGTAAACAAAAGCAGACTGCTTTACAAAATTAAAGTGTGATTTATCTCTCAGTTGGAGAATTCTAAGTTCCCACTAAGTTTTTTTCTCTCTCTCTCTCTTTCTCCCTCTCCCTCCCTCACTCCCCCCCGTACCAGCCATTCAGTAAACCTACAACCTCTTTCCGTATAAGATCCCGGTAGGAAGTTGTTGGCCAGCAGGAGATGAAAGAAGAAAAGATGTGATAAGAAGTGAACAGGAAGGAATAGGTTGAGAAAGCAATGCATTTCTCTAAAAATGGAGCCAATTAACAAGCAAACACGACTTGGTCTTATTTTAGAATTTCATGACACTTTGTACTTTGCATATTTGTCAGGATCTCATGGGTCATTGATATCATTAGGTTGCTTAAATAAAGGAAGAAACTGCTAGTGTGTAGGAATTTCAGGTTCCTTTGATAATTGTGAATAATTCTTCATCTTTCACATTTCCCTCAAGGATTTCTAGCTAGTGGCTCACTTTAATTGCCTTTAGTAACTAAGTGTGTAAGTCATGTGAGACCTGCTGTGAGCTTCCTGTAAGATTGTGATCAGCATTTTCTACTGTCTGGATCCAAGAAATGTTTCTTTCAAATCACAGACAACAAAAGTAGAAAAACATGATTTTTCTGTTTTGTATAGCATTTCAGTAGTAACCATATAATTATCTCCCATTCACCATCAAAATGGCAAATTGCCATTTTTGAACAGCTTGTTAATTTCCCCCCCTACAATTTTACTCTACAATTGTTTTACAGACTATTTTTAATTTGAACAAAATGTGATTGTACTATGGATTACTACTGCAGCATACAGCTGAGCATTCTCCAGTAATAGCAGTTTATCTATAAGGCCACAAGATTAGGTAATACCTTATCCATTTACCTCTGTTTCCCTTTAAAAGAAAATGAAGCCTCCACAAATCAAATCAAAATATTTTTCTATTTTGTTTAAAGCATTCATGAAATGCTTCCCACTAGGTAGAAAATGAAGACAAATGGGAACAGTGTACAAGAAAGCAGGTAGCAGGCATGTCAACAAAGCATTATGTCGTATTGACTTAAAAGAAAGAAAGCAAACCCTGCTGAACATTTGCTGCCAATTCAAATATCTGGACTGCATCCTCTTGTTTTTCTTCTTATTTAGATTTCCTTTCTGTTTCCTCCCTGCTATCTCTGAAATACAATGAATAATGCTTGTCAAAAACATATGTTTTCATAAGAGGAGACTTTAAACCTGAAAATAATTTCAGTCCCATTATGGGCTACTACGAGGGATTTGGAAAATTATTCCCATGCCGTCCACAGATGAGACCATGGCATATAAGAGTGAAATTATCTTCCTGATACTGACGTCTATTTTATTGATTTGTATCTTGCCTTTGTAGTTTTAATAAATAATTCAAGGTAGTGAACCTATGAGTAATATTCCTTCCTCCTCCCCCTTTCCCCACAACAATAGTCCAATGTGAGAGAGAATTATTGGCCCAAAATCACTAGCCAGCTTTCATGCTGGGATTAGAAGTCACAGTCTCCTGGTTTTCTAGCCAGATGCTTAGTCCAAACTTGCTCTCACCACATTGCTTCACTAGGACAAGTAAATATCCTTTCAGTTTGTTTCACAACTCTAAATTTCAAATTTTCAAAAGATATTGGTATCTTGCATAATTTTTTTCTCAATCTTTTCTGGAAAAGGAAAGATTGGGAAGAAATGGCTTAAAATGCTAAAGCTTAGTCAAGTAGCTGTTGTCCTGCAAACATTCTGGCCAGATAGTTGGTACAAGGAAAACACTGGGATAATGTTCTTTATCAGACTCTAGAGTCACAGAAGGCAATCTAGAAGCTACAGCTGGTACAAAATGCAGTAGGGATAAAGAATAACACCAATACATTGGCAGCTGCATTGGCTGATGGTTAACTTCCAGGTCCAATTCAAGATTCCATAAACCTCTTTTGTGGCTTGTTTACTGGTTAATAGTATAACTGAATTGTATCTGTAGAGTCTGATGAACCTTTACTCTGGCTGAATAAGCAACTGCACTATTTATCCTCAAGATGTAAAAGGAGAAGCCTATTCTAAAACAAGCCCTTTTGGCAAGAAATAGAATAGAATAGAAAATAGAATAGAATAGAAAATAGAATGGAATGGAATATAATTCTTTATTGGCCAAGTGTGATTGGACACACAAGGAATTTGTCATTGGTGCATATGCTCTCAGTGTACACTAAAATATATATACATTTTTCAAGAAACATAAGGTGCAATACTTAATGATTGTCATAGGGTACAAATCTATTGTTCCCTTCCTAGGTTAGGACAGTTTCTTCTTTGTTAATATTCTTGAAATCAGTGAAAAAAAGTTTAAAAAAATATTTAATCCAATACTTTTTAAAGATGTGTCTTCATGTGATACATTTTGTTGATAAAACCATGTTCCCTGAAATGCTTTCATATTATAAGTTTTACAGATAAAAGAATGTTCCCTGAAGAAGTTATAAAATGAAAGAAAAGAAGTTACTCAGTTTTTCTATATTTAACAATATGTTGTTAAACAGAGATAATTTGTATTCAATATATTGATTAGCTGAAAAGAAATATTCTTATTCTTATTTCTTATTATTTATTTGTCAACAAGTGCAAGGAACCAGGACACATGAAAAAATGAATGGATATAAAGAAGCAAAACATAGCAATAAACACATAAAATGATTACATATAATCATTTTGTCAGTAGGACAAGGATGGTAAGCACACTGATGCGCTTATGCATACCCCTTAGAGACCTCTTAAGAAATGTGTAAGATCCACGGTAAACAATTTAAGGTAAAAGGTATGGGAGTTAGGTAAACTAACAACAGGATCAGGTAAAGTGTTACAGACACTTACTACTCTATTGCAGAAGTCATATTTTCTGCAATCAAGATTAGAGTGGATTACATTTAGTTGGTGTCTGTTGTGAGTGACCCATGGCCAGCTCAGCTGGTCACGGACTTTGAGGAGGATGAGCTGGGTCCATCTGGGTATCCTAAGCCAGTGTTTTTGCCAGCTGAGTCTGAAAGTGAGAGTGAAGGGGAGTTAGAACCTGGGGGACCTGGGGGACCATCAGTGACTGTAGAATCCCCAGCTATGGTAATGTCTGAGTCAGAGGATGATGGGGACATTAAGGACCCAATATTAGAGGCTAGAATTAGAAGAATGAGAGACAGGCACAAATATCTCTATAGAGGTAGATTTAGATATTGAATATCTCTATGTAAATTCTGCCACCTCGGGCAGGATAAAAAGAGAGGCTCATGGGAAAGGGTGTGTGGAAAGTCAACATTCCTAAAATGGAGAGCAAAGTCTAGAAGCAAAAAAGCCTCTCCTAATCTTCCCGGATTATGAAACCTGGTTTTGACGAGAGCTGAGTGAGTAAACTGTCAAAGCCAAGAGTTAATGACTGAAAATTTATGAGCCTATTTAGGCTGGCATTCTAGACTCTGCTGATAGCGGCCGATAGTGGCTGAATTGGCAGTCAGCCCTGCATTCTGATGAAATCATTTCTGTTTTTTAGCATGTTACTCTATAAATATAGTTGCCTTTGCATCCTAGTTTTAATTGTGGATTAATTACTGATAATTAGTGGGCTGGGCAGAGCAGTATCTATTGATAGCCCTTGTAGTTGAAATTAAAGTAGTCATTAACAAGTAGGACGTTCGTTAAGGTAGATGATCTTGTGTACTAAGCTTAGGTTGGAATTTGGGAAAGACCTTGGGAGAAGGATGGAGAGATGCTACCTAAGGAATGTTCAGATAAGAGAGTATAGTTTGCAACTGGATAACAGATAGAGAAAAAAGGCTCAGAAAGGACCTTTAAGTTTTCAGGCCATAAAAATAGGATTTGCTCTTTCAGATTTGCAAGATTCTGCTAATGTAGCTTTGCAATAAAATAGAATTCGTTTATCTGATTCTGCTTAATGTTTGGTCTACTGATAACCTGACACTGGTTTGTTGAGCTCCTGGGTCAAAGTTGGACCTAGCTAGCATTTGGATGAAAAATCATTAGAAAACAGTAGAACTGTAAACTAAATTTAAAAGTTAGGGTAGCGGAATCAACTTTTAATCATTTTGTGGTTGTTGCATGTATATGTATAGGTATATGAAATCAGGAGGAGTTGATTCATATTGGGAATTTTGTCATTGTCATTATGTTTGTTGAATATTTAACAAATATTGCAGTTGTATCACTTATTAAGATACCAAATGAAGCATCAAGAGGTGAAAATGATTAAGTTAACTCACAGTAACAAAAATGATTGTGCCATATAATTTTAATACATAAATATATGTACTACATGTTCCCTATGTATAAGTCAGTAATACATTTATATTTAATGTATATGCAGAAAAGCTGTCTATAACAGAACTAAGATGTATAAATACACACACACACAAGCACACACACTCCTAATGTCCATAAGCTTTATATTCTAGGCATTTTTTTCTATTATCCTTTCAACTTAATAATCTTTCAGCTGTTCTTTTTCCTAGCCTTAAATGTTGGAGTCACCTTGACCACGTTTACATAACAGTTCCACCTGGCTGGATAATTGCTGGTCCCTACCTAGTCAGCATTCTAAACAGCTTTGTAAACATTATAAGTCAGCCACCTCGAATGAATTGGATTCTCAGTCCAATTCAGTAAATCACTGTATCTGATCCCTTCAATATAAGGTAGATATAACTGGCACAATTTCGAAGTCCATAAACCAGAAACACAGTTATTCTATGGCAGTTAAGAGTATCAGCAGCAGCCTGCACAAATAAATGAGGTACCTATTGCTGCCAGAGCTTGATAAAACAAATATGCTTGTGCAAATGTTATTCAGAAAGTTGTAACAAGGAATTCTGCAGGAAAGAGCATCCCTGCCTGAATTCATAATAAAATCTCATTAAACTCAATGGGCCAAATCCATCTGTTGAAACACACTGCCTGCACAACAGCAGAACCAATGAACTTAGTGCCAAGCAGTGGTTAGGCATTGTTATGGTGTAATGAAACTACACTGGAATAGTGGGGGAAAACTGTATATGTCATGGTAAATTGATTTGAGCTTCTCTGAATGACTCTTTGCCTGCAAGCTAAACATCTTTGAACTATATTTGAGTTGACTAAGAAATGGATACTATATCAGTCAGTCCTTCTAGCGTCATACTAAGGACAATATCTCCTGATGGTTTACTGTGTTAAGAACAAAAATATATATTGCTCATGTGCCAAGCTATTCTTTTACTTCTGGGTGCATTTAAGTCTGTATGCCAGGAATAAAACTGCTGACATGCTTTTCACTTGTTTATTCTGATCGCAGGAGAAATTTAGGTCTCCTAAATCAGAGTTTCTTTACATTGAGCACATGGTGATCACAGCTGACAAAATATTTCTTACCAACCCCCCCCCAACCATCTAATGCAATGATTTATATTAAATATTATTAAATGACAACTTTATGTCAATATCCCAGTACTAAAATATAAATGCAGGAAATCTATATAATGCTGCTATAATTTTGATTATATTATAAAAATTGCAATGATTAGATATGGACAGAAAAACAAACAACAAAAAACAATAGGTATATTCTTGGGAAAGAAATATTTGTTGAAATTTTCTGTCTGGAGAAAATCCAAAGTGATCAAAGAGTCAGCTTTAATTGCTGATGACTGCTTTAAAATAGAATTTCTGGAGAGGGAGGAGAGTGTACAGAAATGAGGAAAAACAGACTGATAAATAGTAGTATGAAATAGGTGCAAAAATAGGATATTAAATCCAAATATGCCAAGACTTTCATACCTGACAAGGTCCCACTCGTCATCTTCAGGCTGGTGCTTCTGTCCTTGTTCTAGGGTGAACACAGCGAGACCTGAACTGTCTTCCCTCTATAAATACTGGTGGGTGGGTGGGTGAGGTGTGCTGGCTCAGCAGCTGCAAGCTGTGTTGAAACTTCCTGGTGGGTAACACCTGGGATCATTGGGGTAACACCTGGGGTCATTGATGTAATTGATGTATGCTGATTAGTTGATGTTTGTGGATTTGGGTGATATCCTGAGTAGTTGGAGCTTGCAGGCTACTTAGCTGTTTTGTAATGTGTGTCTAGGGTGTAACAATTTTTGTTTGACTGTGAGTTTGTGGTCTGGTCATGTGTTTATGGTGTTTGTCGTTTTGCTTTGTGTGCATGTCAGAGGGGGCTGCAACAGTTGGAGGCACTGTTGCAGTTTGGCTTCTGGGTGGTGGTTATATTTGGTCTGTAAAGTGGGTGTGGGTTTGGGTCTGGTGGAGGTGATTGATGGTAGTGTCCTGTGTTGTCTGGTTTCAGTTTGTATTCAAAACAAGAAAAACATTCACCGGCTTCTGCACTTTCCTTGTTGCTCCCCCACCCCAAGTCCAATGCTCGGCTCCTTTGCACGACCTTGGAAAAGGCTGCACGGGGGTTTTTCTTTGTGTGCGCAGCCGCATGACCACGCACCTTAGAGGGAACACTGGCCAGGAGCACCTTCTGTCACTCACCCACGGGCCAGATAAATGGCCTCAGCGGCCAAATGCGGCCCATGGGCTGTAGTTTGGGGACTGCTGCGTTAAGTATATTAACAGTTATAGAACTTGATATATATAATTAATCTAATTATTTTATTTAAGTAAAGAAATATCTCTGTTTTATTTTATATAAGCCGATATAGAATATTAGGATGAATTGATTAGAGTGATAGGTTAACATTTTGATTAAACATAATTGATCATTAGTTTTAAAGATGGATAATTAAATATTAGAGTGAATGGAAATAGAGCGAATGAAAAACTTTTATTATTTGTTTATTATCTTATACAGGAGATCGGTTCAGGTCTATTTGGAAAATTTATTATGTTGAGAGATAAAAAGTTAAATAACTTGATACAATGTTGATTAAAAAATTAAGTTATAAAGAACATCAAAAATAAAACTGTGATACCCACTCAGTCCAATCATTCTGTTAGGAATTATATGCCAGAAACTAACCAAAAACCCTATGTGAATATTCTAGAATCAAAGCCCATGTTTAAAAATACCCATTTTGACCTGATGGAACATGGAAGAGAGTTTTACCAGATGAACTCACCTAAAAATGTTCTAAGGGAATACATAAACCTGCATCTCTGCAGAGATAACCAGTTCAGACTCTCATCTTTTAAACAGGATATGTAGATACAAGTACTAAATGTAATACCATGCCTTCTCCCCAGTAGTTTCTCTCTAGTACATTTTCCCCCAATCTTATCAATTTTAAGATGTGTGGATTTGAACTCTCAGAATTCCCCAGCCAGCCAACTCTCGGACAAAATACAAGACACCCAGCAGAGCTTCTAAATACAGCTAGCTTTCACCTATTTTCAAATAACTCAGGGTGGCTAGAGCTAGATTGAGAATGTGTTGCATTACTGCTTTCATGGAATAACATGATTTGTGCTGCTTTTAAATACTAGCATCAAACAGGATTAATATAATATGCTTTTCATCTTAGCTTCAGCAACTATAATACTGAAAAGAGTCTCTAGAAAGACAACTTAAAAGTTCAAGTAAGGCTATCTAAGTCTGGGAATGGGGATGCATCCTCAATCTCTTGAAATGAAGAAATTGACAGAATTTCCCACAGAGATCTGCGGCCTGACAAGAGGAGTTTAGCATAGACTGAACAGCACAGGCAGAACATGTCTATCTCTTTTAAAAAATGGAACAGGAGCATCTGGAATTGTGCTGGCATCTGGGAACTATCTGAATCTTATTGTCATCAACACTGATACCCAAGTTCAGTTTACATATTATTTGAAGAAAGCTATCACCACCTGCATATGAATTATCCATATCACTACACTAAAGTACAATCCAGAATTGTTGTGAGTTGAGTGGTGATAAATTTGAATTGGAAATGGATAAATGAAGTAAGTAATAGATTTACAAATTAACCCAGGGGAAAAACTACCCCTAATAAAAAGTCTTGGTATAGATGCACAAATTATTTTATTAACAGAGTAGCAAAAACTAGAATAACAAAGAAAAAGAATTTTTTTTTTTACCACCAGTGAAATTACAAGGAAAGCTAGAATCACAAAGAAAAAGAAACTATATTTACATACATACATACATACATACATACATACATACATACATACATACATGTGTGTGTGCATACGTAACATATTTTTGCTGATAATGAAAAGGAAGGGATATATATATATTACACCCCAGACACACATTACAAAACAGCTAAGTAGTCTGCAAACTCCAACTACTCAGAATATCACCCCCCAATCCACAAACATCATCTAATCAGCATACATAAATTACATCAATGACCCCAGGTGTTACTCCACTGACTCACCAGGAAGTTTCAACACAGCTTGCAGCTGCTGAGCCAGCACTCCACACCCACCCACCCACCGATATTTAAAGTATTTATAGTATAGTATTTATAGAGGGAAGGCAGTTCAGAGTTCACTGTGTTCGCCTTAGCACAGGGACAAAGGCAGTTGTTAGCTTTGTGCTGCTTTGAATATAGTACTATATTCATATATATACTATATATATAGTATATAGTATTATATATATAGTACTATATATACTATATATAATACTATATTCAAAGCAGCACGAAGCTAACAACTTCATCTTGTTAATGGTGAATATGATTTCACTGAAACGTTGCATAGACACTCAAAATATTACATGGGGTAAAACCCAAACTCAGAACAAACTGCATATATGTGTGTGTGTGGGTGTATGTATGTATATATGCACATTTTTTTGCTGAATTTTAAAACTAAGGGAGACTAGGATAGTACTATTCCTGCTTTGTTCTGGCCTCATCAGCTAGCCATACCCTTACTGGGATTTGATCCTGCAGCTTCTGCCTTGTAAGGCAGAGAGGGGTGGACATAAAAATGGAAACACTTGACTTTGGGGCATCATAATGTTTGAATATGTTTAAATCAATCAAAACTTGTCATATTTTAATATTTTTTAAAATTCTGTTATTTGATATGTTTTTTTAAACTACCTTTCCCCCCCCCAGAAATTTAAGGAAATTGGTTATAACCTTCTAGAAATGGCAGACCTCTCAGACTTTCAAAGAAGTCAAATTATTGGTGCTCGAACGGCAGGCGCTAATGTAACAGAAAATGCCCGAATGTTTGGCATTTCAAGAGGTAATGTCTCAAAAGTAATGACTGCTTTTGAAAGAGAAGGGAAAACATCCTCAGCCAAGCACAGGTCTGGCTGAAAGTCGAAGTTGTCTGAGAGAGACCGTTGGACTCTAAAGCGAATTGTTAGAGCGGATCACAAGACCACAGCTCCTAAAATCACTGCAGAGTTCAATAGACACATACAGAACCCAGTTTCCAGAAAAACTGTTCGAAGGGAGCTTCAGAAATCTAGATTCCACAGAAGAGCTGCAATTAGAAAACCTCTGCTCTCTAAGACAAATATTTCAAAGCGTTTAGAGTGGTGTAGAAACCACCAGAAATGGTCCCTCAAGCAGTGGCAAAATGTTATTTTCTCTGATGAATCATCGTTTACCATTTTTCTGACCTCCGGCCATATTTACGTTTGGAGACAGCCAAAAGAATCATTTCATCCAGACTGCCTGCTCCCAACCATCAAACATGGCGGGAGTTAAGTGATGATCTGGGGTGCTATTTCTTAGAAATCTGCCGGGCCAATGATTTCCCTTCATGGAAGAATTAACAACCATAACTATTTAGGAATTTTGGCCAATCAAATTCATCCTATGGTTCAAGAACTGTTTCCAGAGGGGGATGCCACCTTTCAAGATGATAATGCACCAATCCATAGAGCAGGGGTCCCCAAACTTTTTACACAGGGGGCCAGTTCACTGTCCCTCAGACTGTTGGAGGGCCGGACTATAAAAAAAACTATGAACAAATCCCTATGCACACTGCACATACCTTATTTTAATGTAAAAAACAAAATGGGAACGTACTATTTGGGGGGGGAAAGAAGTCTGAGATTCATATATGTTTATGTTTTGTTTTTAATTTTCTTTTGTTAACATCTGATTGGTTATACAAGGTTTTCTTGGTTTATAGAAAAATATAGAAAAATATTTATAGAAAAATATATAAAGAAAGAAGAAAGCACTTTGGCATAATGGTTAAGTTAGAAATATAATTGGTGTTGTACTTTTAGAAGGAACATTAAGGAGGGAATTTAATTAAAAGAAAAGTATGTACCTGGATCACAACATTAGAAAAAAAAACTTTTGCAACTTTTTTGATGATTGATATTAGTTACTGACAAAATACTGCATTTTATTCAGGGAAAATTAGATGGTACATTGTATTGTTTGAATGTATGTTGAGAGAAATTTTTTAAAAAATTTACACCGCCCCCCCAAAAAAGTCCTTCCTTCCTCCACCCCTCAATTCATTTCATTCTTCCTTCCTTCCTTGTTCCCTCCATTTCTTCTTCTTTCCCTCCCTCCCACTTCTCTTCCCTCTCCCCTTTTTTCCTTCTGTCTCATTTGTTTTGTTTCCCTCTCCCTCGTTCTTTCCCTCCATCATTTTCTCATTTTTCTCTTTCTCTCTCTCACATTCCCTCCCCCTCTCACTTGTTTTCTCTCCCTCTCTCTCATGCTTTCCTTCTCTCTCTCTCTCCTTTTCTTCTCTCTTCCTTCCTCTCTTCTTTTTTTTCTGCCCTGCAACGCGCCGCGAGCCAGTCGGCTGCAAGCAGAAGCTCCAAGACAGTGGCACCAACGTCGGGTCGCAGTACATTGCTGGCGCTGCGCTGGGCATGGGCACGGACTGGCACTGGCCCACTGGCTGGGCCGGGACAGAGGTGCCAGCCCCATGCCCAGCGCAGCGCCAGCAATGTGCGGCGTCCTGCAACACATCAAGCTGCCGCCGGCGCCAGTGCCTTGCAGCCAACCGCCCCACCGCCACCCCACGCAACTGCTCAGTGCCCTCCCGCTCGACCCACGTTTGGCTGCGCCACCTTCGCGGCTTGCCCTGCTGCCCCGCGCCCGCCAGAGCTGCCCGGTGCAGACTAAGTGCGGGGCAGAGTAGGCGGCGGCGGTGGCTTCAGGCCCGCCCCCAAACTGAGCTTCCTTTGGCTTTCTTCGAGGCAAAACTGCAAAGCTCACCTGCCGCCTCGAAGGAAGCCAAAGGAAGCTCAGCTCAACGAGGACCGGCTGTTGGTCTCTCGAAGCTGCAGCCGCCGCCGCCCACCAAGGAGATCCCTTCGCCCGAACAGAGGCGGCGGCGGCGGCGAGCTCAAGGAACCAAGAGCCGGTCTTTCTCCGCGCTGAATTGTTGCAGCTTCTGAGGCCGCATCCGCCTCCAGGCGAAGGGATCTCCTCGGTGGGCAGCCTCGGTCCGAAAAGGACCGGCTGTTGGCCCCTTGGCGGAGGCAGAGACGGCCTCAGAGGCTGCAACAATTCAGCGCGGAGAAAGACCGGCTCTTGGTTCCTTGAGCTCGCCGCCTCCGTTCGTTTTTTTTTGCGTTTTTTTTTGCACCGGTGAGGGAGAGAGAGAGCGGGAGAGTGCTGCTTTTTTGCTTCTTCGCTGCCCGCGGGAAGAGCCGGTCTTGTTTACTGCCCCCTCCAGACGCTCTTGCAGGGCTTCCAGGCTCCCCGCGGGCAGCGAAGAAGCAAAAAAGCAGCACTCTCCCGCTCTCTCTCTCCCTCACCGGTGCAAAAAAAACGCAAAAAAACCGAACGGAGGCGGCGGCGGCGAGCTCAAGGAACCAAGAGCCGGTCTTTCTCCGCGCTGAATTGTTGCAGCCTCTGAGGCCGCCTCTGCCTCCGCCAAGGGGCCAACAGCCGGTCCTTTTCGGACCGAGGCTGCCCACCGAGGAGATCCCTTCGCCTGGAGGCGGATGCGGCCTCAGAAGCTGCAACAATTCAGCGCGGAGAAAGACCGGCTCTTGGTTCCTTGAGCTCGCCGCCGCCGCCTCCGTTCGGTTTTTTTTGCGTTTTTTTTGCACCGGTGAGGGAGAGAGAGAGCGGGAGAGTGCTGCTTTTTTGCTTCTTCGCTGCCCGCGGGAAGAGCCGGTCTTGTTTACTGCCCCCTCCAGACGCTCTTGCAGGGCTTCCAGGCTCCCTGCGGGCAGCGAAGAAGCAAAAAAGCAGCACTCTCCCGCTCTCTCTCTCCCTCTCTTTCTTGCGTTATTTCTCTCTCACACTCCCTTTCTATGTCTCCCTCTTTCTCTCTCTCTCTCTCCCTCTCCGCAGCAGACCCCCCACACGCCAAAAGTGCCCAAGCGCGCGCAAACCTCACCGGTACAAAAAAAAAAAAAGGCAAAAAAGCGGCACTGGAGGGACAAAGACGGTCTGCAGCTGAGCGTCTGGAGGAGGAGGAGGCGGAAAGCCAGGGGGCGGGGAGGAAAGCAATTGGCCAATTTCTTTCTCAGAGGAACTGTTGCTGCTCTGCCATAGGGTGCTTTCCTCCCCGCCCTCCTGGCTTTCCTCTTCCTTGCCGCCGCCAGACGCTCGGCAGCAGAGTGGAGAGGACATTCGGAACTTAGTATATTATAGATGGTAAAATCTCGTACGCTGCCACGGGCCGGGTAAATGACCTCAGCGGGCCGCATCCGGCCCGCGGGCCGTAGTTTGGGGACCGCTGCCATAGAGGAAGAATTGTTAAAGAATGGCACAAGGAACATTCTAATGAAGTTCAGCATCTCATCTGGCCATCACAATCACCAGTCCTCAACATTATTGAGCATTTATGGTCGATTTTAGAGATTCAAGTAAGAAGTCGATTTCCACCACCATCATCTCTAAAAGAACTGGAGGGTGCTTTAACTGAAGAATGGGCTAAAATTCCTTTGGAAACAATTCACAATTTGTATGAATCAATACCTTGGAGAATTGAGGCTGTATGTGCCGCAAAAGGTGGACCAATACCATATTAAAATATATTTTGATGATTTTTCAAAGTGTTTCCATTTTTCTGTCCACCCCAATGAAATTACTTGGCTTACAAGGAAAGCACTTTCAATAACTACTGTACTGTGTCAATATGTATAATACCCGTGTCTCGTAATAGGATACATTGTGTTATACCTCCTCCCCTTTTCTTGGTCATTATGAATCCATTTGAAGAAATATAGACAAAGGAGAACAACACTTGCTAATAAAAAAGAGCAAATAAAATATGTTCTTAAATTGAGGGCTTGTTGAAAGGGTTTCTATTCATTACAGGTAAAAACAGGTAAGAGAGAATGATAATACCTGAAAATAATTTAAGAATTGAGTCCAGGGTAATTCAAGGATGGAAATCAGTCAATAAAAAGCGAAAGGGATAATGCATAGAAAACATTCTCATCATCTCAGCTGTACAGCTATTTCAGAAGTTATTTATAGTACACAGTCTTGTTCATAATAGTAGCAGATTTATTTATTTATTTATTTATTACTTAGATTTGTATGCCGCCCCTCTCCGAAGACTCGGGGCGGCTCACAACATGTGATGACCATTGATCAATCTATTGAATAGATCTTTGCAAAGTGTTGTAAACATGTCACAGTTCTAGACAGTGAAGGGCTACAATATTTTTACTACCACACTGTGGGCGTGGCTTATGCAGGACGCCCTGCATTTTCTTTCAACATCTTTCAGTGCAAATTGGGTGCTCTGGGGTGGAGCTCAATTTTTGCTACCCCACTGCGTCCTCCCCATCCTAATCCAGGCAATAGCCCACCCCTGATTCTAGAACAAGAACCTGAAGTACAAGCAGCATACAATTTATGACTTTAGCTCAGCTAGATGTTGAATCACCCATATAATATATATGTATTAAACCTCACATTAAAAGTTAAAAACAAGGGTGGAGGAAGGGGAGGGGATTTTTACGTATGAAAGACAGAAAGAACAACACTGAACTTTCTGTGTGATTTCCTAACATTGAGCTATAAGAAGTCATTAGATGCCAGCAAAGGGCGTTATGTTTTTCTGTATTATATTGCTGTCACCTGGCTATTACCCTTATACAGATTTTGGTCCTCGAATCTGATAGCTTTACACCAAATAACTACAGAGTTAAAGCCTTGATTAAAAAATACTGTTAAAACTGACGGTGCAGCTTATATAGTTAAGGAAATAATACAAGCAGTGCCAAAACATATTACCACTTTTAATAGAAGTGGAAGAATTCAAGAAATCAAAATGAAATCACACTTTCTATGAGCAGGAAAAGGGAAGCTTAACTCTCCCGTACCAGACTTCTTTTTTTTTTTTTAATTTTTTTATTATTTTTCATAAAATAGACATACAGACATACAAACATTAAACATAAAATGGGGATGTATTTCCCCGCTTCTTTTGAAAGTATACATTCAGATAGAAAAAAGAATACATAATCAAACATTTGTTAAATGTTAAAGAGTCTAGTAAAAAATTTTCAAATCTTAAATGCAATGTTAGTACGGTATAGGTAAAAATTCTTAATATGTTGTTTATGTGTAATATATTCATCTAATCAAACATTTAAACAAATCTCAGTTACTAAACATACATAAAACAAAATTCTTAATATGTTGTTTATAAGTAAACTATTATATCAAAGTCATCAACAAATACATTTGAACTAATATTAATATTGTTATTACCTAAATAAAAACAGATCTATCTCTTATTTTTTCTTATCTAACCATCTATATACATTATTCCATGTTTCATAAAATTTAGTGTCTTCTTGATCGTTTAATCGTCTTGTCATCATATCCATTTCAGCGCAATCTAATATTTTAGCTATAACTTCTTCTTTCTTGGGGATTTCCTCCCCCTTCCAGTTTTGCGCGTATATTATTCTAGCCGCGGTTAATATGTGTATGATTAAATAAAGAGTTTCTTTCTTATAAGTCTGTTTAGTAATTCCTAATAAGTAAAATTCCGGGGTATTATCTATATCAAGCTTTAATATTTCTTTTAATATCTTCTCAATCATTTTCCAATAGATTTTAGCTTTACCACATGTCCACCATTGATGGTAATAAGTTCCTATATCTTTCTTGCATTTCCAACATAGTGGGGATGTTTTAGGAAACATTTTTGCTATTCTGTTTGGTGGGAGGTGCCATCTATAAAACATTTTAATTTGGTTTTCTTTTAATGAAACTGACTTGGTCATTTTCCAATTGTTAATCCAAACTTTTTCCCAAGTATCTATGTCTATTTCCTTACCTATATTTCTGCACCATCTTATCATAGTATCTTTTAAAGTCAACTCTATATTTTTGTGAGCGATAAGAAATTTATATAGTTTCCCTATCATTTTTACTGAATTGGTAATAATTAAATTACTTAGCAAATTCTTACTTTTATTAAAAATGTAAAGAGTTTTATCCTTCTGGTATCTGGATCGAATCTGGGCATAATGCCACCAGTCTATTATTATTCCTTCATCTTGTAATTTATTCCTAGGTTTTAACTTCATCTGATCATCTAATAGTTCTTTATATCTATAAAATATTTTCGTGTCTTTTATAGATTTTGGGTGTGTTATTGCTTCTAGGGGGGCTATCCATTCTGGAACGTTTAAGAAGTGATTTTTCTTTATGTCTTTCCAAACCTCTAGTAAATACTTCCTTAATGTGTGTCTTTTAAAATATGAGTGATTTTTTTCCCTGTCATACCATATGAATGCATGCCAACCCAACATGAGATCATGTCCTTCTAAGTTTAATATCCTTTTATTCTCTAAAGTTATCCAATCTTTAATCCATGTTAGGGCGGCGGCCTGGTAATATAATTTCCAGTTTGGAAGACCAAATCCTCCTCTTTCTTTAATATCTTCTAAACAGTTTATTTTTATCCTTGCTTTTTTCCCTTGCCATATAAATTTTTTAACTAAATTTGTCAAAGTTCTAAAAAAAGTTCCCCCTGGATTTATTGGAATTACCTGGAAAAGAAATAAAACCTTAGGCAAAATATTCATCTTGATTGTAGCAATTCTTCCTAAAAATGATATTTTCAGGCTGTTCCATGTTTCTAAATCTTTTTTAATTTCTGATAATAATTTTATGTAGTTATCATTTTTTAATGTTATTGTTTTCGCTGTTAAATTTATTCCTAAATATTTTACTTTCTTTACGGTTTTTATTCCAGAAATATTTTCTAATTTAGTTTCTTGTATTTTATTCATATTTTTAGTTAAGAAAGAAGTTTTGCTTTTATTTATCTTTAAACCTGCTACCTTTCCGTATTGTTCAATAGTTTGCAATAACGAAGAAACTGTTGTTATCGGTTCTTCAATTATAAACGTTAAATCATCTGCAAAAGCTTGAAGTTTATAAGTTTCGCCTCCTATCGTTAAACCTTTTATTTCAGAATCCGCTCTTATTTTAATTAATAAAGTTTCAAGTGTCATAATAAATAGCAATGGTGATATAGGACATCCTTGACGAACTCCCTTATTTATATCAAGTGTTTGTAATTGGTTATTATTTAATATTATCTTAGTCGTTTGTTTTGAATATATAGTATCTATTAAGTTAACAAATTTTGGGCCAAATCTCATTTTGTTTAGTTGCATTTTTATAAATGTCCAGTTGACGTTGTCAAAGGCCTTTTGAGCATCTAAAAACATTAAAGATGCTGTCTTATCTGAATGTTGTTCATAATATTCTAATGTATTTATTACAGTTCTAAGATTGTTTTTAATTTGTCGCCCTGGTAGAAATCCATTTTGGTCTTGGTGTATTATTCCATTTATAATTCTTTTAAGTCTATCTGCATAAATGGCAATAAATATTTTATAATCTACATTTAATAAAGATATGGGTCTATAATTTTTAATTTTTACTGGGTCAGTACCGGATTTGTGTATTAAAGTTGTCAACGATTCTGACCAAGATTTCGGAATTTTACCCTCAAGTCTACATAAATTAAAGGTTTCTAACATATGATTTCTTACTATTTCATTTTCTATCTTATACCATTCTGCCGGTATAGCATCCGGACCAGTGGCTTTGTTGTTTTTCTGTTTTTTAATTATAGATAGGAGTTCTTCCATTGTTATTGGTCCATCCAACATAGTCTGTTGGTCTTCTGTTATTTGTGGTAATTTTGAAGCCTGTAAGTAATTAAAAACTTCATCTTCACTAACATTGTCTTTGGCATAAAGATCTTTATAAAAGTTATAGACAATATCTGCCTTTCCTTCTGTATCGTATTTTATTGTACCATCTTTATCTTCTAATTTTTTTATCAATTTGGATTGACTCTGCTTTCTAAGTTTATATGCTAACCATCTGCCTGGTTTATTTGCATGTTCAAAATAATGTTGTTTTGCTCTTTTAATTTTTTCAGTTATTTGATTTTGTTCTATAATTCTAATTTTATGTTTAATTACATTTATTTCTGTTTTAAAATCTCTGTTCTTGGTGTGTTGCTGCGATGCAAATTCCAGTTGTTTTAATTCATTTATTAATTGTAGATACTTTAATTTATTTTCCTTATTATATTTTGCTGTATAGGATATTGTTAACCCTCTTATATAAGCTTTGAGTGTGTCCCATAAATTCTGTGAAGTGGTGTCTGGAGTTTTATTAATTTCAAGAAATGTTTTTAATTCCTTTTCGATCCAATCCTTATATTTCTTATCATTCAATATATTTCTATTCATCCGCCAAGTATTCTGTTTATTATTCATTCTTATGTAAACCACTATTGGGTTGTGGTCGGCCCATGTATTAACATCTATCTCTACTTCCCTTATTTGTTCTGCAACCATTTTTGGTGTCCATACCATGTCTATTCTTGTCCAGATTTTGTGGGGATTAGAATAAAACGTAAATTGTCTTTTATGGGGGTGTCTTTCCCTCCATATATCATTTAACAGTAATTCTGTTTTCATTTTTTGGAAAGTACTGGGTAGTAGATTTCTTTTTGTTTTTTTCCTTTTATTATTACTCCCCCCCCCTGAATGATCTAATTGCCTGTTCACAATAGCATTAAAATCGCCTATTATTAATACATTCTCAATTGCTAAATCTATTATTATTTGATGTAAATTTTTATAAAATGTCATTTGGTCTTCATTGGGAGCATAGATAGAGACAACCACTATAGGTCTAGGTTCAATATCAACTTGTACAATCAGTATTCTACCGTCATTATCTTTGTATATTTGTTTGGAATTTATAGAATTCTCTACATACATCGCCACACCTCTTTTCTTTTGATCTGCTAATGCAGCATACATTTTTCCAATTTTAGGATTCAACAATAATTTTTGATTATCTTTTTTAATATGTACTTCTTGTAATATTGCAATTTGAGCATTTTGACTTCTGATTTTGGAAAAGATTTGTTTCCTTTTCCTTGGTTCATTAAGTCCATTAACATTTACCGAAAAGATCTTTAGATCTTTAGTTGTTGTCATTTAGTAGGTTTTTTGGTTTCTCGCTGGGGTTGAACTCTTCTAGCGCCTTGGTCCTGCTCTATTGCCATAGCAGTGGCCCCCAAAAGTTCTTCTTGTTGGATTACTAATTTCTCCCCTGGTTGGTGTTGTGCTGATTGTTGTTGAGCCTCTTGTTGGTTATCTGAAAAGTCCATGTGGCTGATGCCACTATTTTCAAAGAAATATCTAGCTTGTTCTACATTTTCCAGCTTGTATCTTGTAGAGCGCCATGTCAGAGAAAGACCTTGTGGGATTAACCAACGATAAGTTATATTTTCTTTGATCAAAATTCTGGTAAGAAAATGGTAATCTCTTCTGCTCTCTCTGACACTTTTTGGAACTTGTTTTAATATTTTTATTTCTACTCCTTGATGTTGGAGTTTGGAGTTTCTTGCCCAGTGGAGTATGTCATCTCGCAAAGTTTTCCTGGTAAATTTGATGTGAATCTCTCTTGGGAGGTTGTGGCGACGGATGTAACTATTCGAAGTTCGGTAAACTTCATCGATTTCTTTCACTAGCGCAGCAGGATCCTCCTGGAGTATTCCTCCAATAGTTTCCGCCATAGTCATTTTTAAATCTTCATCTTTTTCCTCTTTCATATTCTGAAATCGTAGTCCATACGAAGCACGTTGCATCTCCAGCTGTATGATTGATTCATCATGTCTTCTATGTCTTGCATCAGCTCTACCTTCAAGATAATCTATTCTTTTTGCGTTTTTGTCGGATTTCTCTTCAACCTTTTTCACTCGATCATCACTTTCTTGTAGTGTTTGTTGAATCACCTTTATCTGGTCTTTCACCTCAGCCATATCAACTTTCAATTGGGCCATCTCCTTTTTAAATTCTGTCAAGTCTGCTTTTATAGCTTCTCTTTGTTGTGTTGCATCCTCTTTTATAGCCTCTCTTTGTTGAGTAGCATTTTCTTGAGATTTGAACATAAAGTCCTGCATGTTGTTTAGAGTTTCTTGTAGTGTTGCAAAGTTGGACTGCATTGTTTTGTCTTTTTCTTTATCTTTGGAAGACATAGCTGACGCCTGGTGCGTCGGGGAAGGACGCGGCGACACTTGTGGAGAAGAGATTGTTGCAGTGGTTTGTTTTTTGACCGTTTTAACAACAGTTGAAGAAGTTGACATTATCAATTTTGAATCCACAGTTTAAAATTCAAATTAATTTAAATCAATCTAAATTTATATGTAGTGAAAGAGAGAAAATTTCTATAAATTCCAAATCTATTCAATCTGTTTTGTTAACAGTTACCCTTAAATTATAACTATTCAGTTGTCAGGAAAATTCAAAGTTGAAAATCCAATATATGTTATTATTGTTATTATTGTTATTATCTTGGAGATTTAAAAATTTAAAAATATAACAGCACAGAAAACAAATGTAACACTTTTAGGAATAAGAAACAAATAAGAGTTGAAAATAAATGGTCTGGTAAGAAAACAGAGTAAATAACAGCAAAGAAAGAATAATAACTATTTTAAAAAGGGAGATTCTAAGAAGGTAAAAGGAAAAGAAAAAAGAAGAGAAAAGAGACTTAATAAGGCAGTAAAAAGGGGTGAGAAAAAAGGAGAGAAAAAGGGGGAATATTTCAATTCAAATAATTGGAATAGAGCAGGAAACCAAGGTTTGCTAACAGTGCATCAAACTTCTTTTACAGATAGGTGTAAAAAAAAAGGAAAATCAGAAGGGAATCAAAAAAGAATTAATTAATCAAAAAGAAAACACAATATATATAGTTATAGTCTTCTTATAAATCAAGAGATTATACTGAATAAATGAAGAATATGAATCCAAATGTCAGAAGATACAGTTATACTTAATCCCAGTTGCAGGTCTCAAAACAAAAGTCAAATTAATAATTTCCTTGTGATTAAAATGGAGTCTATGTTCTTTTCGAAATTCAAGACAAAGGCAAAAAAAGTAGATCCCAAAATGGAGTCAGGTTAGAAGTCAGAAGTTCATATAACCAGGCAGATGTGAAAAGGTTCTCAGAAAAAAAATAATCCCAAGAATAAAGCAATCAGCAAGTAATCCAAAGTAATCCAAAGGCAATCAGCAAGTAGTCCAGCTAGGTTAATCCAAAGGAAAGGTATCAGTTCCTTCTATTTCCCTTTTGTTTTCAAGTTGTTATATAATGTTATTATGTTGCAAAGACAACAGGATGAGAGAAAAAAAATATGGCAACAAAGTTATATTCCTCCGCTGTTGAGATGTCAACCCGGAACACAATGTTTTTAACAGACTATAAAAAAAGAAGTTTTACTCATCATTGCTGATTTCTTTTAAGCATCAAAATCTTCTAAATAGTCATTTCCAATTTAAGTTCTTTTATTAAAGCATAAGGTAGAAAAATGTTTTATAGATTCCAAAATTCACTTGCAAGATGGAAACAATGAAAATGGGAAGGATTAGTCTCGGCTGTTATTTGCGGATGAGACTCAAAGAGAAAAACTTTCACTTTCGCCTCGTTAAAGAAAGCTTTCCCTTGAAGCTTCCGAACGATCAAATCTTCAAATTTTAGTCTTGAAACAAAGAGGAAATTTTTTACCTTGAGTCCTTTATCGAATGTATTCTTTTTCAGTTGGTTAAATATAAACTTTCACTTTAAAAATTTTTCTCAGCTTCCCGCTGGGCGAGGGGAGAAAGCGCTGGCCGGTCCTCTTAAGCAAAGAGGATCGGTTCTCCCGTCTTCGAAGCTGCGGGGCGAACCGCTGCCTCCGGAGTCTCAGCGATGGCTCCTCGGGCAGAGGAGAGCCCCCTGTTCTGGGATCGGGCCATCCGAGCCCGATCCGATCGCAAATGCGACCTTCGGAGGGGGTAGAAGGGATCGCCTGGCAGAGCCCTGCCAAAGATGTCCCGCCGCGATCTCCGCCAAGCCGGAAGTCCCCGTACCAGACTTCTAATTCTGCCACTTGCATATCTGATAACACATCAAAGATAGGGATGAAATTCAGTAGGTTCTGTTGTCCCACACAACTGGTCATGGATCCAGAGGACCAGGAGATGATTATGGCATGGCCAATTCATCCTGTGCACCTGGCAGCTGAATCCGATAGTGAGGAGAGCTTGGTACCAGAGGCTGAAAGCCAACCAGGGCCTTCTGCATCTGCTCAGTTTGAGCTGAGTGACTCAGGAGAAGAGGAGGAGTCTCTGCTTGATGCTAGGGCATGCAGGGCAGCTAGCAGACATGACTGGCTTTGTAGGAGGAGGTCTCCTCATGAGTAGAGCTGCAGGCAAATTGGCCACGCCCTCAGGCTATTTAAGGCATAAGCACATAGAGTCACTTGCTGGAGACAATGTGGTTTATTCATTATACCTGGCTTTGCCGTGTTCTGGCCTTCCTGCTTTTTGAACTCTAGATTATCGCTCTGTGAAAATAATTAGTACCAGGCTGCCAGCCAACTTCTGTGAGTTTTGATAAATGCAGAGTTAATTGCCTGTTTACTTTGAGGGTTTGATATCGGGTCAGTTCTTAAGATGAGAAAGTAACACTTTGACTTAATGAGAAAACA
The DNA here is from genome assembly GCF_031021105.1 of Erythrolamprus reginae. Classification (NCBI taxonomy): domain Eukaryota; kingdom Metazoa; phylum Chordata; class Lepidosauria; order Squamata; family Dipsadidae; genus Erythrolamprus; species Erythrolamprus reginae. The sequence continues at coordinate 111,460,643 of NC_091950.1, forward strand.
ACCATTCTATTTTGTATGAACCTTCTATCACAGCCAATAAGACAATATATTTGTAGTGGATAGGATTGTTTGCCAAAAGTGGTCTGTGCGCCATTTCTAAGGGGACTCTGCACAGGTTCTGGAGAACCGGTAGCGAAAATTTTGAGTAGTCCAGAGAACCAGCAAATACCACCTCCGGCTGACCCAGAGTGGGGTGGGAATGCAGATTTTGCAGCATCCTTCCCCCAAGAGTGGGGAAGGGAAAGGGGATTTTGCAGTATCCTTCCCCTGCCATGCCCAATAAGCGATATCAACAGAAGTAGTAAGGAAATACTTTGAATTTCACCCCGATCAAAGAGTACATATTTGGAAGCTAAGGGTTAGGCTTTTAGGCAAAAATCAAACTTAACTAGGAGCTGGCCACATTAGGGTCCCGTATTGAATTAAACAGACAGACAGACAAACAGACATATGGCTCTGTTGAACCTGTTTGCAACAAAAAGGATTATAAAGATGTGATTGCATTTACTTCAATTTATTCTTGACTCAGATGATTCATGAAATAATAGCTTTAAGTTATAAAAGGACAGATACCCTTTATAACACATTTGTTGCATATTCTACTTGGATATGTGTTTTACAATATTGAATAGGATAAAATCCCAAAGAAGAAAATAATGCAATGTCTTCTTTGATTTTCATTGTAAATGTAGCAGACAGGCACTAGGGCAATGGCTTTTGATAATGACATAATGTAGAGTAAGAGGTTTTTTTTCTGTCTCACTGTTTAGAACATTTAAAAACCCATTTGAACTTTCTAATATTCTTTAACTGTTGTGTTTTCCAGAAGGGAAGATAACGGAATCAAAACTGCCAGTCATTCAAACTACAGAGATGTTCTAGGCTGAAACCTAGTGTCAACCTTTGTATGCATATAATGGTTTGAAGGAAGAAGAGGGAGGAGGGGGAAGCCTTAATACATATTATTGCTGTAGACATCAAGTTGGGATTTTAAACTGTTCGGAATATAAATTTAAGTTTGTAAGAGAAGGAGAAGTTTGTAAAAGAAGCAGCATCTTAAAAAGTCCTGAATTCAGGCTTGAATTTGGAAAATTATGGAACAGTTCTAAATCACTGAGAACTGAAATATCTTAACACGAATTAGAAATTTCAATACAGATTAGAAAAGGTTACTTCTACCAATGATGAATACCTGTGCCCTGGTGGCACAGTGGCTAGAATGCAGTACTGCAGGCCAGTGTTCCCTCTAATTTTTTGGGGGGTGGGCGGAAAAGTATAGTGTCTGAGCGGCAGTCCCTTCGGGACTGGGTGGCACAGAAATATTAAACAAACAAACAAACAAACAAAAAACCCACCCTGTTTTGCCTCAGAGAATTTCAAAATAAAATACTGTACTGTGTGTCTATAACAGTGAGCTCATAATAGGGCAACTCTATCAATATCAAAATGCCACTTAAATAGTTGAGCTAGTTTCAAACTAGATTTTGATTTTCTTTCTCTCTTCCTTACTCCCATTTTTTTTCTTTCTCTTTTCCTTCCTCTCTTTTTTCTATCTGTTTCTCTCTCTTCCTCTCTCTCTCCTTCCCTCTCACTCTTTCCCTCTCGGCTTCTGGGCAGGTTTGAAAAACTCTGAGTTGACGATGATTTTTAAGTGAGCGATTGCTCACTGCTCAGCTTAGAGGGAACTATACTGCAGGCTACTTCTGCTGACTGCCAGCTGCCAACAGTTCAGCAGCTCAGGTCACTCAACCCTTCCATCCTTCTGAGGTCAGTAAAACTAGGACCCAGATTATTGGGAACAATATGCTGACTCTGTAAACTGCTTAAAGCGGTCTGTAAATTTATTTATTTATTTATTCATTCCATTTTTTTTTAATGCCGACCTTCTCCTTAAACTCAGGGTGGCTTACAACATGTTAGCACTTTTTAACAGAGCCAGCATATTGCCTCCACAATCCGGGTCCTCATTTTACCCATCTCAGAAGGATGGGAGGCTGAGTCAACCTTGAGCTGGTGATGAGATTTGAACTGCTGACCTGCTGATCTATAGATCTACAGTCAGCTTTAGTGGCCTACATTACTGCACTCTACCATTTACTGTTTTCCACATTTGGTAATACATCAGTTCTCCCCCAAAAAAGCATATTCTTATTGGAATAAAAACAATAAATCATCTTTAATTATAAGTAGCCTATTGGCAAATTTTGCTCTTTTGTCATCTCCAAAGATCTTCCCCTAATGATTAAATTTGGCAGATTGCTAACAATGGGAAATGTCACTTCCTGCTAGTTTTGTTGGTAAATTTAAACAAATGAAATGGACAAATACCTTGGGATGGATTCTACTGTCAAGCTCTGAGGAAATCGGGAGAATCAGATAATTCAATGAGTACCAAGATTTATCACAAGCTGAAGCTCTCTACAAGAATCTCAGCAACTAACGTTCAAGGAAAATTAGCAGGAGTTAAGAAATGTATTCAAGATGGGCTGGACTTCGATGGACTCATGATTTATGATGTACTTGACCCTCCTTTAGGCTCCAATTGGTCATCTCTTATATCAATACAGTGAAACATTAAAGATCTTCAAAGTCTCTACATGACAAAAAATTCATTCAAAGAGAAAATTAAGCAGTTGTATAAAGTAAAGCTGACCTCCATATATCTAAAGACTATCACAATTATTTGTACACAAAAATATATAATGTCATGGTTGTTTCTTTTATGGAAACTATTTTTTAATATTTCAACCTTACGGGTACTATTAAGTAATTCATTTTCTCCAGAAACTACTTATGGGAATAAAAGCAACTTATTTTGCATTTTCATTAAAAAAAAACCCCAGCTCTGAGACTGTTCTGAAAACAAATATAGAAAAAACACACAACAACTATCACATGTTATTTTCCCAAAATGATTAGTATTATTTCATGGATACACATTTGTTTGTATAATGTATAAGCTGTGCTGATTGGCTCAGCCTTTGTTTGACCCCATAATATCTTGGCACTTCTGGCAATGCAGCTGAATAACTATAAAAATCATTCAGTTTTGCAACTGTTTCAAAAAATAGACAGAATCATTGCATTTATTCTAAAAATGTGAATGGATAGATCATTAATGGAAAATAACAACTTGCAATCCTCCCCACTCCTAGATTCAGGGTTCCAGAGTTTCTACTCTTTCCTTTAAAGGTCTTATGGTTCCTTGTTTAAACTTATATATATGTGTGTGTGTGTGCATCTTTGCCCACATGTACATTATAGTAATTTTTGCTCCTCTGAAGAACTGACTGAATGGTTTTCTTGCTTGACCTTTTTTCTGACCCCTGAAAGAAAATGCAGCAGAATTACATTAGTTAACTGCTGCTTTAAAGGTTTGTCCACTGGTGAGTTTACAGCAACATTGGTTGGCTCAAAAATTGAGAAAATGAGGACTGTTAAAGAAAAGTTCACATCCATTTGAATATTTTTGTGATAGTTTTGGATCAGGGAGAAGACCTTGGTTAGGAACTGGATGTCAAAGTTCCGACCGATGAATCCAACCAAGCAACCATTTTCATTTTATGATTGACACACTCATGCTCAATTGCATATCATCTTCTTGAGAAGAAGGAATATCTGATGAATGTTGATCAATTGTTGCATATTAGCAGGTAGCTCTTAGTCTGATTTTATGTAGACATTAATCTGTCCCTCCCCTGACAAAGGAGGAGGAGGAAGCGGAGGAGGAGGAAGGAAGATAAAAAGCAGAAATACACTACCTGTGTATATGCCATTTATGGTCTTAATGATCTTAATGAATTTGCGTTTGCTAAGTTCATTTGTGAGAACCACTCTGCAGAATTTGGGGGCTATTGAACCATCTCTATATTTGTATTCCGGGCCATCTCTGGTCACTTCAATGATTTTATCAGCTGGAAAATTGGATGCGATAATTTTTCAAATTTGGTCTATATCAGATTCATTAGTGACTTCAAACCCAAATACAATGGCATTATTCAATTTGGAATAGAATGTTATGTACATTAAAAGCTGACATGCCATTAAAAAAAATATGTGGGTAAACACACACAAAGAATTTGGCAGATAGCTCTTTGAAACTGAATTGGCTGACAGCACATAAAAATAAAATGGAAGAAGTGTCTTATTAAATTTACCAATCCAGAGTATCTGCCTTTCCTCTTCCACTTAACAAGTCTGGTCCCCAAAGGGTTAGCTTATAGAGTTTTGCTTTTCAGAAGCTGTTTCTTCTGTGTTTAATAAAGCACCCACACAATGTTTGAATACTAAAACAGCCAGATCAAACTGTTTCCCTACACTTTTTCATGGAATAAAAATTCTATGAATAAAGAGGTTAGAAATAAAAACAGAATATAAAGGACCTATTTTTTTTTCTTTTCCCCATCACGTGCTGTGAATATATAACTTATTGATATTATTTTTATATATTTGCCCCTCCCCTTTTCCTTATAAACTTAGAATCATCTGCCCTTATTTTATTGAACTCTAAAATAAATAGAGAACTGTGGGATTCCTTAAAATGGAATGAAGTTCTCAAATTTGTTTCAAACTTATTGCAAATGTTTGCACAAGAAAAAAAAAAGTACTGAAACATAATGAGGCCTTCCTCCTTTCCAGAGACATAATTCCTATATGTCTGTCTAAAATAATTCCTGGTTATTATTTTTGATTGAACAGACATGTACCATGGATGGGAAAGAGAGCGTCAGTGGTGTAGTGGTTAGAGTAGCTGCAAGCTACTTCTGCTGATCATTGGCTGCCAGCAGTTTGGCAGATCAAATCTCAGTAGGCTCAAGGTTGACTCAGCTTTCCATCCTTCCAAGGTCGGTAAAATAAGGACCCAGATTGTTGGCGAAAATATGCTTACTCTCTGTAAACGACTTAGAGAGGGCTATAAAGCACTGTGAAGTGTTATATAAGTCTAAATGCTATTGCTAAAGTTTATGTTGAGAAGAGTGATGGTGAAGCTATGGCATGCGTGCCACAGGTGGCATGTGGAGCCATATCTGAGGGCATGCAAGGCCCTAGGGCAGTGATGGCAAACCTATGGTATGGGTGCCACAGGTGGCATGTGGAGTCATATCTGCTGGCACGCAAGCCGTTGCCCTAGCTCAGTTCCAATGTGCATGTGTGTGCTGGCCAGCTGATTTTTAGCTCCCATAGAGGCACTGGAGGGCACCTTTGGCTTCCAGAGAGCTTCTGGGGGGATGGGGAAGGGTATTTTTTACTCTCCCCAGCTCCAGGGAAGCCTTTGTAACCTGGGAAGGGCAAAACATGAGCCTACTTGGCCCACCAGAAGTTGGGAAAACAGGCTATTTCTGTCCTCCAGAGGGCCTCGGGGGGGGGGGGCAGGGGAAGCTGTTTTCACCTTCCCCTGGCATTGAAGTAATGGTGTGGGCACTCGTGCATGCACGATAGCATGCACGCAGGCTCATTCGGCATTCAAGGTAAAAAAGGTTCGCCATCATTTCCCTAGGGTATTGCCCTCTGGCATCTCTAGCACACATGTGCATGCTAGTCAGCTGATTTTTGGACTTTTTTGGTGATTTTTCGCTATCCCCAGGGCTAAGGAAAGCCCCCTGAAGCCTCGGGACAGTGAAAGATGTCCCAATGACACAACCAGAAGTTCATTTCCAAACTTTCATTTGGCCCGTTTGGTCATTTTTCACTCTCCCCAGGGTTCAGGAGGATTTCCTGAACCCTGGGGAGAGCATAAAACAGCCCAACAGGCCTACCAGAAATCCAGAGGCTTCAGTGAGGCCTGTGCATATGCGCAGGAGGGGGATTGTGCACATGCCGTGGGGCAGCACATCTGCACAGGGGGAGGGCATTGCATTATGGGTGTGGGCACATGTGCACACACTATCTCGTATGCACGCATCCTTTTGGCACCTGAGCAAAAAAATGTTCGCTATCAATGGTATAGCATTTAGGAAGCCATCCCTCAAAACCCACCCAACTACCCAAGAATGTCCTAAATTGGGGCATACCCTTTTCTGCTGTGATCAACAGAGAGGAAGACAATATTTCAAAATGGAAGAAAGATATATCAAAAGGAGCAAGAAGGAAGAGGGTAATTATCACAATTTCCCAATATCGGTTTAATTTCTCTTGCGAAGTTTTAGCGGTGACTGGTGTTCCCTCTTCATCTTCCTCGTCTGGAAACACGAGAATATTTAGCCATCTACTGAATGTATGTGGAAGGAAAACTCTCCTATTTCAGTCTTTCCCCCCCAGGATAATCTGAATGCATCTATACAAGGTATAGATTTCTGTATTTTTCGGAGTATAAGATGCACCAAAGTATAAGATGCACCTTAGCATAGAGGGGGAAATCTGCCTATCAGATATTCATCTGGCTAACATCCTTAGTCTGGTCGGCTTCAGCACATTATGTTATCCCTTGGTTAAGGCTTTTAAAAAAACTTATTTGGAGAGAGTAACAATGAAAGAGCTTGCAAGTCAGTAAGAGCTGGCTTGGCAACTGGTTGGGGGAAAAACATTCAGAGCAAGTAAAAAATGGAAAAAGGCTGCAAAGACTTAGGGCTTGGGAAAACATCCTTCACAGAAAGTAACAATGAAAGAGCCTGCAAGGGCAGAGCTTGGAAGATTGTTAGCACCTAATTAGGGCTTGGGGAAAAAAGCTTTAAAAAATCTACATTCAAAGTAAAAGACACACCCAATTTTCCAGTTCACTTTTAGCAAGGAAAAAGGTGCATCTTAAACTCTAAAAAATACGGTACCTATCATGATCAGTTCCTATTGCGTCATGTTGTATGCAAGTCTGATTCTTAAGATTTGATACTTAAGATTATAAGTGGCTTGATATATACCTAGGAGGATCTGGGATAATGACTAGGGAAACTTAAGTAGCAGCCAAGAAGAAGAGATTTCCATAAACAGGCAGAGTAGGAAATAATTGCAAAACTCAATTATATAAAGATTATAGCTGGATAACTGCAAAGAAATGCAAAAGCCTCTTTATTGTTATCTGATGGTCTTCGGGATATTTTAAGCTCCAAACCAAATGCCTAATCTTTTTTTAAAAATATTGTATTTATTAAAATACAATGTTACAAAAATTTAAATAGCATAGAAATATAGTAGAAGAAACAGGATAAAAGATTATAAAAGATAAAAAGATAAAGAGAAGAATAACAAAAAGAATGAAAACTCAGCTAGAAAAAGCTCATAGACAATTAGATTTATATATAGTAACTACAGTGAAGTTCTTAAATGCACACAAAGGGAAGACTATAGAAACATCAACAATGAAAGGATGATTGTGAAGACGGCTCCATTTTATAGAAATGGTAAATTGACTTATTTGTAGGAAACTACAATTATTTTTATAAATGATGAGAAACTGTTTAGAGACTTTTGCTGAGAATGGATAAAAATGAACTGGTGACTTGAGGATTTATTGATTAAAAAGGTTTGTTTGTGGGAAGAAAATTATTATATGCAATGTAAGAGGGTAGAAATAGTAATTGCTATGTTTGTAACTGCTCCAAGGGAGAAATTGTTTCTTTAGATATTTTTCTTTCTAATAAGAAAAGTTCTGGTTTTATCTCAATGTAAAGATTTAAAACTTTCTGCATCACTTTGTACAAGTTCATCATGCATGATAAAATATACATTCATGTTTTTTACATTTTCGCGTTTAATATTTTTCTTTTCTTCATTCACTTCTTTCCCCCCTCTTCCTTTCCATTTTCATATTTACGGTCCTATTTTGTATCTTATTTTATTTTATAACCCATGTTTTTCACATTTTAAGTAATGATTACAAGTATTTTTACAAAAGTTAGACAACTTCTCTCGTATCCTAAACCAATGGTATATTGTTTTTAAAAAGTTTTCTTTTAAATTGTAAAACAATATGAATTTCAAATCTTTTAATTATTTTTCTTCCATTGATACATGTGAACGTTATACTCCAATCTTTGCTTTTTCCTCATTAATGCAATGCACCAAGCCATCAAATTATCTCCATTAATACACTCTCCATCCTAAAGTGTTGTCCAAAATTAGGACCAAATGATTGGTGAATGTCCTTAATTTATAGACTTCTTTTTTAAATTTTCACTTCAGCAATTATTTGGCTTATGCACTCTTGTCTCTGTTCAGAATAAATAGTCGGAATAAATAACAATTCTTCCTTTCTGCATTTTACAGTGTCATTTCCCTATTCACAATTATTTATGCTTTTTAACAAGTATATATTAATTTCACCCATGTAATAACATTTATATTCCAAAATGGAACCTCTTTCAGCATCTGTACTTTTCAAATTTTCAACAGAGCAGTTCAGTTGAAATTGTTTAAAGCTTTCTCCGCATCAAGAAATATTAAGACAATTTGTTTCTTATTCTGGAGCTCCCAGTACTTTAATAAAAAACATTTATAATATTAGTTCTTAGGTTCACAACCCTCCCCACCACCCTCCGCCAACACGCACACATTGGTCTTCATAGATAAAATCTAGTAAAATGTTTTCTGCTTTCCAGCTAAAATTGTCATAAATATTTTACAGTATTCATTAATGATATTGGACTGCAATGTGACCTAACTGGTCAGTCCTAGAGGTGAACAACCCTGCCTGCTCTTGGGCCAGATCCTGAAGATGAAACTGAAATACTTTGGCAACCTAATGAGAAGGAAGGACTCTCTGGACAAGAGCCTAATGCTGGGAAAGATTGAAGGCAAAAGAGGAAGGGGGTGACGGAGAATAGGTGCCTGCATGGAGCCACTGAAGCAGTAGGCGTGAGCTTACGTGGTCTTCAGAGGATGATAGAGAACAGGAAGGCCTGGACAAACATTGTCCATAGAGTCATGATGGGTCGGAAATGACTTTGCAACTAACGACAACAACAACAACAATAATATTGGCTTGTTATTATTTAAGATTTAGTCTTCAATACAATTCACAGTCTGGGACTGGTAAAAATGTAACAGTTCAAATCCTAAACAATGATCTAAGAGCTGTTAAGGAAAAAGTCTGAGTATATAGGCAATTCCGAGTAAGGTGTTGGGGTTTTGTTTTGTTTTTTCAAAATCAGAATATTTAGGTATGATAAGTTCAAATTTTCCATGTTTCTAGCCTTGGGTATTGTTCCTATTAGTATTGGTGCAACATTGATTTCTTTCTCCACAATTGTTCAATTTCAATTTGCAGATTGCACTATTTCATTATTTTTTCTAGTTCTTTCTCTTCAATTCGTGCATCACCTGATATTAAAATATCAATGAACCAGACTTCCCCCCACCCCCCACAATAGTGATGTCAGGCAAGTTATGGAGTAGATGTCTCTCTATTTGGATTCAAAAGTTTCACAAGATCTTGACCTGTTCATTTTGAAGAACTTTGTCAATTTGCTGTTCCCACTAATTTTTGCTGCATTAGAACCCAAATATCTGGCAAAGCTTCCAGTGTATGATTTTAGAAACTTGATCATGATGTTGTAAATAATCAGTTTGTGAGATTTTGCTGCAGCCGGTGATAAGGTGATCCACTGTTTCATATTTCTCATTACATAAGTGACATTTACTGTTGTTACTGACATGTTGAATTTTTGCTTTCATGGAATTGGTCTGCAGGGCTTGTTTTGGGGTAACCCAAAATGAAGCTTTCATTTTTTTGCTTGTCCACCCCTGATCTCAACAATCTCCATATTAGCTTTCTTTCTACCTTTCCTTTAGTGTTCTTGAGGCATTTACTTTACATAGGTTTTTTTCCACTTATAGGTAATGACCTATTAAGCCCTACATGGCATCAGACCAGAATACCTACGGGACCGCCTTCTGCTGCACGAATCCCAGTGGCCGATTAGGTCAAACAGAGTTGCCCTTCTCCGGGTCCCATCGACTAAACAATTTTGTGTGGTGGGACCTAAGGGAAGAGCCTTCTTTGTGGTGGCCCCGGCCCTCTGAAATCAATTCCCCCCAGAGATTCGAATTGACCCCACCCTCCTCACCTTCCACAAGATGTTGAAGACGCATTTATGTTGCTAGGCATGGGGGGGGGACTAATTCCCTTCCCCTCCATTTCTGACTGTAGCTTTTGAGAGTGGTATGACTGTGTAGTATTGATTGTTTTTTTTAATATTAATGGGTTTTAATTCTAGTTTTTATTAATATTGGATTTGTACTGTTATTGTTGTGAGCCACCCCAAGTCCTCGGAGGGAGCAGCATACATAACTAATAAATTATTATTATTATTATTATTATTATTATTATTAATTATTATTTTCAATATTCTGCTTTCAATCTCATCATTTTCAAGAGGTTTCCCTTGTTTGCCACCTTCATCAGAGGCTCTTTCGGGGGTTTTTTAATACAGTGGTACCTCTACCTAAGAACTTAATTCGTTCCGTGACCAGGTTCTTAAATAGAAACAATTTTTCCCATAGGAATCAATGTAAAAGCAAATAATGCATGCAAACCCATTAGGAAAGAAATAAAAGTTCAGAATTTGGGTGGGAGGAGGAGGAAGAAGAGGAGGAAGACAGTCACTGTCAAAGGAAGAAGGTAAAGTGAGGGGAATCAAAAAATTCCAAAAGTTTAAGAAAAAAAAGAGGGACTCTGAAGTGGTGAGGAGGAGCATGCGCCTCCCATACACCTGGGGTGAGGCTGCCTCCCATACACTGCGCTGGAGAGAGAAACCCAGGGGAATGGCAGGAAACTGGCCGGCCTTCATGCGGCTCTCAAGTTTCATGGGAAATTTTTCTGGGCTCGGGTTCTTAAGTAGAAAATGTTTCTTACTAAATCTTGAACATCCGGTTCTTATCTAGAAAAGTTCTTAAGTAGAGGCATTCTTAAGTAGAGGTACCACTCTACCACTCACTTGACATTTAAGCTGTGTTTTTTCTTCTTTCACAGTAAGTTTCATTTGTCCAGAACATTATCCATTGTCATTAGTTTTCTTGTCTTTCAATCCAAGTTATCAAGTTCTAGCTGAATCCAATTAATTATTCCAGTTGAGTATCAAATTACAGGCACTGCCCATGTGTTAATTGTCTTTCTAATGTTTCCTCCACTTAGATTTGATCTCAAGATTTACCTGACTTGCTTTTATGTATTTTGTTGTTCTGAACATATAAAGTACTTAAAATAGGAGTTATTTTCTAATTTTTCTTAATACAAAGTACCAAATAATGCCATTGATTAATTCCACAAACACATCCTATCAACAGACAATATTATCTTTCTCCTGCAGCAATAAACCTCTTTAAGGTCAAAGTATCGAGCCTTTGCCTTCTGGCACACAGCATTACTTGTACAAGGATTTAAGAGGTTCCAGATTAAGAGCAGTATTAATTTGATAAGGAAAACAGTTGCCTTCAGCCAACAGGCTTTCTTCTAAGATAATCAGGAAAATTGCTAAATTCTGTTCAGGAGCAAGGACTGTTGCATAGTCTTAAGTTTAATGCTTGAATTGTTAAATGGAAATTTGTATTTCTGTTAGATTAAGCATTGGTATATATTTTATTATTTTATATTTTATTAATATTCCTTTGTATTTATTTTTCAATCTTGTAATGATTGTCAGCATTGACCATACATTTATATTGTGTATAATGTAATGTGTGGTTGTGAATGAGTTGGCTGACTGATTTTAATATATATGGGATTTTAGTAGTAACAAGAAATTAGATTTGTTGTCGTGTGTTTTTTTTTATTCTGTGAGCCGCCACGAGTCTTTGGAGACCTCCATCTCATTGGCCATGCCTAATTTAGCTGTGCTAAATAAATAAATGAATAACCCTTTATTCTCTCTCTCTCGTGTATTGATATATTTTTTCCAAACCTAAGCTATTATGGGTTATTTTTAGGAAGGAAGGAAGGAAGGAAGGAAGGAAGGAAGGAAGGAAGGAAGGAAGGAAGGAAGGATACAAATAATTCCAAGGATAGTTTCTGGTATAGTATTTTGAAATGAAGGGAGGGAGGTAAATCATTGTGTTTGTCCAAGTCAAATTAGCAAATTAAGATATAAATTCAAAGTTCTCCTTATTACATTCTCTGAATGTAAAATACCATGAAGATAAACCTCACCAGGATTTGTGATGCTATTATCTAACACTGTGGTAAGATTAAAAAATATAGTGTGGCTTTAAAACCAGTTTATGTGCATTCATTTATAATCAAGCACATGAATAAATGTATTTATATATAGGCAGAAATTGTTCAATTATATATATATATATATATATATATATATATATATATATATATATATATATATGTTTTCGTAGATTTTCACGGGTACAGGTATGACGGTCTTGGTATATTCGGGTTTCTTCCCGTGTAGGATCTGGAAAATGTGTGGCTTTATATATATATATATATATATTTGTTTTCGTAAATTTTCACGGGTATATGTATGTAGATTGTTCTGAGTTCGGGTTTTGCCCTGTGTAATATTTTGCATGTCTATGCGACGTTTCGGTGAAATCACATACCTCAGCTACATCAACGACCCCAATTGTTACCCCTCTGACTCACCAGGAAGTTTCTACACAGCAGGCAATTGCTGAGCCATCAAACCACACCCAGCCACCAGTATTTATAGAAGGAAGGCAGCTTAGGTCTCGCAGTGTTCGCCTGAGAACAAGGACAGAAACACCAGCCTGAAGATGATGAGTATATATTTGTTTTCGTAAATTTTCACGGGTATATGTATGTAGATTGTTCTGAGTTCGGGTTTTGCCCTGTGTAATATTTTGCATGTTTATGCGACGTTTCGGTGAAATCACATTCACCATCATCAGGCTGAAGTTTCCAAGCTTCGTGCTGTTGTAAAATGTACAACAGCACGAAGCTTGGAAACTTCAGCCTGATGATGGTGAATGTGATTTCACCGAAATGTCGCATAAACATGCAAAATATTACACAGGGCAAAACCCGAACTCAGAACAATCTACACATATACATATACATATACATATACATATACATATACATATACATATACATATACATATACATATACATATACATATACATATACATATACATATACATATACATATACATATACATATACATATACATATACATATACATATACATATACATATACATATACATATACATATACATATACATATACATATACATATACATATACATATACATATACATATACATATACATATATATATATATATATATATATATATATATATATATATATATACAGTGATCCCCTGCTCGTTGCGAGGGTTCCGTTCCAGGACCCCCCGCAACGAGCGGGTTTTCGCGAAGTAGCGCTGCGGAAGTAAAAACACCATCTGCGCATGTGCAGATGGTGTTTTTAACTTCCGCAGCGCTAGCGAGGAGCCCAAGATTGGGGGAGCGCGGCTGTTTTAAAACGTCGCCGCCGGCATGGGGGGCTTCCTAGCAGCCCCCCAAACCCGGGTTGGAGGTCAGGGGGGTGCTGGCAAGCCCCCCATGCCGGCGGCGACATTTTAAAACAGCAGCGCGGCTTTCCAATGAGTCCCGAAGACAAACGTCAAACTTCCGCGTTTGTCTTCGGGACTCATTGGAAAGCTGCGCCGCTGTTTTAAAATGTCGCCGCCGGCATGGGGGACTTCCTAGCAGCCACCCAAACCCGGGTTGGGGGTCCGGGGGGTGCTGGCAAGCCCCCCATGCTGGCGGTGACGTTTTAAAACAGCCGCGCTGCCCCCAATCTTCGGCTCCTCGCTAGCGGGCAGGCAGGCGGCGGACAAGCCGTTCTCTGGCGCTCGCTCTCGCCACTTTCGAGCTGAGTCCTGAAGCGAATTGTCGGCTATCAATAAAATTAACTGCCTTGGAAATGGCCCTGGGTTGTGCCGAGAGGCAAAAAAGGAGCTGTGATGTTCCTTCAATATACCAGGGTGATTCAACACAAAATGTAACCCTTCCCTGGTACAGAGCTGAAGGGATTGGATACTGTAGCCTAGAGGATAATTCTCTGCCTTACAAGGCAAAGGTTGCAGGTTCAAGTCCCAGTGGGTATGGCTAGCTGATGAGGCCAAAATAAGGCCAAAATAGATCTATCCTAGTCTCCCTTAATTTTCAAATTCAGCTTAAACATGTGACATATATATATATATATATATATATATATATATATATATATATATATATATATACAGTGATCCCCCGGTTATTGCGTCCCCGACCATTGCGAACAGGGTAATTTGCGATTTTTGAACCCGGAAGTCAAAACACCATCTGCGCATGCGTGCCCTTTTTTCTATGGGCACACATGCGTAGATGGTGCCCGGCAGATCAGCTGCTGGGCGGCTTCCCTGGGTCTTCCCCCTCTTGCTGGCGGGAGGGCGAAGCCCCCCCCAGCACCCGCTCGCCCGCCCTTCGCCCTTCACCCGGGAAGTTCGCCAGGAGTCAGCGGAGAACGGCGCGCCTGTTTTAAAACGATCGGAGCCGGCCGGCTCCGATCGTTTTAAAGCAGGCGCGCCGTTCTCCGCTGACTCCTAAAGCGGGGAAGTTCGCCAGGTGTCAGCGGAGAACGGCGCAACTGTTTTAAAATGATCGGAGCTTTCCAATGAGTCCCGAAGACAAACGTCAAACTTCCGCGTTTGTCTTCGGGACTCATTGGAAAGCCGCGCGGGTATTTTAAAACGTCCCCGCTGACATGGGGGGCTCGCTAGCACACCCCCAAACCCCCAACCCTGGTTTGGGGGTGTGCTAGCGAGCCCCCCATGTCGGCGGGGATGTTTTAAAACACCCGCACGCCTTCACATCTGAGCCCTCAAGCCAAGCGCAGAAGTTCGCCTTTGGCGCTTGGCTTGAGGGCTCAGTTGTGAAGGCGCGCGGGTGTTTTAAAACGTCCCCGCCGACATGGGGGGCTCACTAGCACACCCCCAAACCTGGGTTGGGGGTTTGGGGGTGTGCTAGCGAGCCCCCCATGTCGGCGGTGACGTTTTAAAACAGCCGCGCCGCCCCCAATCTTCGGCTCCTCGCTAGCGCTGCGGAAGTAAAAACACCATCTGCACATGCGCAGATGGTGTTTTTACTTCCGCAGCGCTACTTCGTGAAAACCCGCTCATTGCGGGGGGTCCTTGAACGGAACCCTCGCAACGAGCGGGGGATCACTGTATATATATATATATATATATATATATATATATATATATATATATATATATACTGATGTTTCTGAATAGCATTGACAATTTTTTTATATGAGGCAAATTGGAAATTGAAATCCTACAACCAGAAATAGTGGTAATAGTAGTAGTAGTAAAAATAATAATATCCCTCAGTGAGATCTGTGTGTTCTGAGCTCACCCTGAGAGCTATGCCAGAAGTTCGCCCATACTAGGCAGATCTCATCAGAGGAGTCAGACAAAGAGTGCCTCTCCCATAAACAATATGATGAGGTGTATATTACAGAAACCCATATCAGCTTGTTGGCCACCTGGATCAATAAATATTGTATTAGATATTGAAATTTTCAAAGACGTCTGGTAAAAAATGATCTACAGGACTCAGGTCTGTTGGCTGAGCAGCCTAGGACAGTAGCTGCAAAATTACTAAAAGAAAAGGTGTTTACCCATGACAAATATACAGAAGTAGAAAATAGAAAACAAAGAAACAATTATCCGTTATTACAAATCAAGCCAATGAAAGGAGGAAAGCTGAAAAGAACACACCAGTTCTGGAAAGAACAATATCCAGGATCAGAAGAAACAGAGCAGATGCTAATGGATCAAGACTGAATATGAAATGAAGCATTAATACATTGGAAGGCTTGCAAAGGGTGTATAAATCAGTCTTGCCCAAAGTTGAGGCAAGCCAGGGGGAATCAAAGCTCTTTAACTAAAAACTCTCAAATGGAAGTTCTTGTGTCATGCGGTGGTTTCCTAAAGATGCAATTCAGTTGGTCCTGTCAGCATTTACTATCATTCAACTGGTATGTTTACCATTTTAAAATATTTTATTATTAAGACATTTTCTAGAACATCTTCATTGATATTCATTATTTATCAGTTAATGATGCTAACTTTAGCAAACAACCTATTATTGTACTTGAATTAAGATTTACCAAATTCTGCTGAACATAATTATTATTGTATGAAGGGATATAATATATGATAGATGAAAATAGTGCCTCTAATATATTGCTTATTTTAGAATAGCAGTATAGACATTAGCCACTTGTTTTGATAAAACTAAATTTCAGCATTCACATTTCCTGGAGACTTTATTAAAACTAGCCTTATCTATTTAATTAAAAGCAAACTTTACTATACTGAGGCAAACAGATTAACATAATATGTTTCAACAATCTTCTGGGATAATAAAAGTATTTATCCATTCTAATTGCTTCAGTTATATTTTTGTCAAAACTAATTGGTACTTTCAAAAAAAAAGTGCAGATATGAAAGATACAAGACAATGGTAAATAGTTCAACCTTTACTTATTCATATGAAGCATGTTATTTAAATGTAAATGCTTTTGTTGTTCTAATGAAGAGAAACAGTTTGGATAGCACGTTAATCAAATACTGCAAAATTCTTTGTGGAATTATATTGATTTCATAATCTAATGTATTATACTTTAAAAAAAATCATAACTATTTTTTTGTTACATGTGTTTAAACAAGAAGGATTAGTACCTTGACTACATAATGACACCAAGTGCATGGCAAACATTGTTCAGAGCTAGTAAATAAAAGCTTAATTTAAAAATATGTTAATATATCTCTGCCTATGGCACTGTAATTGTCAGTCTGGGTACATGTGCAACTAGCTGTTGCTACATCAAGTAAGAACTGGTGAAACTGATTTGGAAATCTGTGCACACAACTGTCTGCATAAATACACCTTTGCATATTTTGCTTCTGCCAAACTTGAAACCTGAGCCTTTCATTAGTGCAAGTTGGCTTGGGTGGAGGGGAGGAGAACTTGAGTTAAATATAAGGTATTTCAAGATGTAAAGGAAAGAGGAGGATTGTGTTTACCTGATCTGAAATTGTAGCCCAAAGGAATAATGTACATGACTGAGGGAAATTCTATTTGGGTCACTCTAGTTTTAGTTCAGGAGCTCAATTATGTGTATATCAATTACAGTTGAGTAAAAATATCTACATAGAAGTTAAACGCACTATCTTCAGAGGTTTCTGATTCAATATTAATCTTAAAAGATCTAAGCAAAGGTACTTACTTGTTCCTCTTCTTTTAAACTTTTGTATGAATTCCATCATTGAAGCTGTAACTAAAAACGAGTTTCTCCAACAAAGCTTTCCAAAAATCCATATCCATTCCCTCTGTATTAAAGATATAATCATCTTATCTCTGACAAAGCTGCCCTAAGGTGGAATATAGAAGTTTTAGAAGAATTTCTTTTTTCAGAAAAGAAAAATTGTCCATTAAAATGCTTTATTCATGAACAAGTGTATTACTAGTATTTACCTGAATTATGTTACATATTCTCTCTCACATATCTTAAATGGTACTTTGCATTGCAAAAGTATTATTTTATTTATGGAGCTTCATATGAATCTTGTCTATTAAAATATTAGCTAACATTAATGGAAAGAGTTTGTCCTAGTTAGCGTACTTATGACTGTACGACTGTAACTTGTTGCTTATATCCTTATAATTTATATTCATATTGATTGTTTCCTGATTGCTTATTTGTACCCTATGAAAATCATTAAGTGTTGTACCTTATGATTCTTGACAACTGTATCTTTTCTTTTACATACACTGAGAGCATATTCACCAAAGACAAATTACTTGTGTGTCCAATTACATTTGGCAAATAAATTATTCTATTCTATTCAGTGATGGGCTACCAAAATTTTTACAACCACACTGTGGGTGTGGCTTATGCATTTTGTTTCAACATCTTTCAATGCAAATTGGGTGCTCTGGGGTGGAGCTCCAAATTTTGCTACCGGAACTACGTTCCTGACCATTCCCATAGGAGCCCATCACTTGTTCTAGTCTAGTCTAGTCTAGTCTAGGTAGTTCTTAGATTGGCTAGAAATCACAAATGCTTTCTTCTAGTCTTCAAATGATTAGGAGACTAGAATCATTCTCCAGAAATGTCTGGAAGGATTCATTTGCTATAAGAGGGCCCAGGAAAGATTTATCTGGAAAGATTTATCAGATGTACATCAGGATATATTATTTTATTAACTTTAAGTTTTAATTTTAGCTTTATGTGATGGTGGTATCACAATAGTCTTTGTCCACAAATAAACTACTACTAAATGGTTAACCCATACATGTATACATGTATATATACCTAGTTACATATCAAATTGTAACTATCCTCCATCTGTGTTTAGCTATTGTAACATTGTACCCAAATTGAGTAAATTGGAGTGTGGTTTAGGTGTAGATATACTGAACTTTGTGCCATCGTGGAACTAATATTGAATAATCAAGTTTTCTGTTGTGTAAAACAGCATAAGCCATTTGATAAAACATTATTGTGCATTCATGGCCTGGTAATGTGGAAAGGAGAGAGTGAAGGGGAAGTTTAGAATAATAATCATCCTTGATTTTTATAATTTTGCAATGTGAGAAGCATCTAATAAGTCTCCTGCAGATGGAACATCAGTGTGTCTAGCAGTATGCACAGTTTTTTTGTCTCCATGTTAATTTGTTTTGAAATCTGTCCTTGAGTCTTTATTCTATATTGGTAAAGGAACACTGGCCCATCAGTGAAATTGCTTCCATTTATTTTAAAATGCATTATATCAGTGTCAAAATAAGGTGCAGCTGACAGTTTATTTACTCAAATGCATTGCAGAGATTGTTCTTTGTAAGTTCTTTGACCTCTAAAAACTTACAGCATATGTTTCTCCTCCTTTTGGAAAGAGGGTTAATACATTTAGGTGGGAACTGCAGCTGTCAGGAGCTGACAAGCTAATCCAGTGACCTCCTAGGCATGTGATTGACACTCAGTGATGATCTTGACAACACCTCTGGGACAAGGGTTAGTTTACACGTATCTGGCCAATCCATGCTATATTACTGCTGCAAGAAAACTTGATATTTTCAATTGCAAGTACATAAAGTGGAAAAGCAAAATATGTATAAAAATCAGTCATATGAGAATATACTTATTTT
This sequence comes from Erythrolamprus reginae, assembly GCF_031021105.1. NCBI lineage: Eukaryota > Metazoa > Chordata > Lepidosauria > Squamata > Dipsadidae > Erythrolamprus > Erythrolamprus reginae. The sequence continues at coordinate 111,479,757 of NC_091950.1, forward strand.
GGTTCCATCTTTTCATCTTCTTTAAAATTTTATATTTTTTATATTTTTCTTTAATAGTCTTTTTGATAAAGGAGGCAGTTTACAGATTATTGGCTATTCATCCTACATTCAAAGTTCTCCTGCAATCTATCTTGTCTGTCCATCTTGTCTGTCCATCATCCATCCCTCCATCCATCTACCCACCCACCCACTCACCCACCCACCCACCCACCCACCTACCCACCCACACACACACACACACACATCCATCCATCCATCCCCCATCTTTATTATTTTTACAAAAAACTTGATAGCGGACATATCCAACGCAAATTCCTCCTCTTCTTTTTCCCCAGAACAATACCTCTGTGAAGGGCTGAGAGACAGTGACTGATCCAACATAACCCAGCTGGATATCATGTCTAAGGAGGACTAGAATTAGTCTCTTGTTTTCTAGCCTGGTGCCTTAATCACAATCAGGGCTATCAAACTCCCAGCCCCCAGTCCAGATGTATCACAGCTAGCCACACCTATGCCCAGTTTAGCGAAGGGAAAAAAGTCCTGATACATAATGTGATGCTGCCATAATGATGTGAGTTTGACACCCCAGAACTAGATTAAACTGCCTATTAAATAATGAGCTCATAACTTTGACAGTGAGAGAGGAATGACAAAATAAGTGAAGGAAAGGAGTGGTTTCAGATTCAATCACCTTTAGCTCTAAAGCTCTTCTGCTTGCATACAGCCTAATCAATCTTTGTCACAAGAAGGGGGAAATGTTTTTCCTAATACCACTCTTGTTGAACAATCTCTCTTTTCCTCTCTCCCTCCCTCTCTACCCCTCTCTCTTCTACTTTAATTTGTATATGTCTATTAAAATCATTCATATGTCCCCAGATATCACAGGACCATATATTCCAAATAGGAAATAGACTTCTAAGTCAACCAAAATGTGATCATGGAATAAGCTGCTGATATCAGGGTAAACTGAGCCTTTATCTAGTCTCAAAGAAATGGAAAGCTGTTCAGAACAATCAGTCACTCCCTTAACTTTCTTGGAAATGTTTAGTGTTTGTTTTTTTTAAAAAAATAACTTAATAGGATAGAGACATGAATCTGCAAAATAATATTTCTCTAGAAATGAAGAACATTCAATCAAATAAACCCACGTGATTGCCTAATATCTACAAAACTAAAGACATGTATTTAATTCAATAATAATTAGATGTTTGGGTAACCCTGATCCTCCCCCCAATTTTCCCCCCCAATTTTTGCTTTCAGGAAATAAATGCCCCCTCCCCAGCCAATGGATTATCTCTGACTTTTATTCATTTGTCAACACAAGTCTTGTTATACCTAACTCCATTGAAGTGTCTTAGTCTGGGCTTTCAGATGGCTGCAGTAAGATAAAAATATATGATGAATGTAAGGGAAAATATTAGTCCAATCAGAAATACCCTGATATCAGAATTTATTCTGGGAGGGGAGACATTTTTCTACTAGTTTCTTCTCTTGGGATTCACCATTAGCAGTGGTAATGATTGATCATGATGATTTTGTGCCATCAGGTTGTTATTGACCCTTAGCAACCACATAGAAAATTTTTCTCCTAGATGATTTATCCATTTTGGCCTTTGGTCTCTAATCTGTCTATAACCTGGTCTTTCAGGACTTCCAATGTTGCATTTATCACCATTGTGACTCTATCTATTTTGCTACTGAACATTTTGCAACCAGTGATCCTCTTGTATTTCCTTTTTCGAGCATTAAAACCTTCTCCATAAAATCAGTGGTAATAAAATAGTTCATTTTTTTCCTTGATGTTTTCAGGTTTTGTTTTTCCGCCTCTATACACAATAAGAAAATGTCTATTGGGATCACAATGAAAGAAAAACTGCATCAACCACAGATTGATGCAGAATATTAAAAATGATATGTAGGTATGGACTTCTTTATCTTGTTTTTAAACAACAGAATTTTTCAATCTACAGAGTCAACAGCAGAATTGACAGCTCTGTAAAAGAATTACATCTCACAATGGCAAGAACATTTAATGTAATTTTAAGAAATGATTTCAAATTCTACTCAGAGATCAATTTAAAAAATAATTGCAAAACCTGATGTATACCAAACCTATTAATGAAATGTCCTATTAAACTAATATGTATGTAAACTGGTTTGATGATGTTGACTTTTTTCCTATTAATTTGATATGTTTTTCATCCACCTGAATAGGTACCATCTTTTTCTCTCTCCCTCGTTCATACACACATATGCACATCATGAGCATGCCCCTCCACACAGATATGCACAAATATATTGTATAGTCAGTGTTTGTGTAGAGTATATGTGGTGACGTTTCAACAAGGTCCCTTTGTTTGCCCAAGCACAAAGTTGAGGACAACAGCCTGAAGATGATGAGTGGGACCTTGTCGAAACATCACCAGGAATCTATCAACCTTACACAGGAAAAGACCCGAATATGCCTAGACCTACATATATATATATTTTCTGTCTCAAGTTGCAGTAATCCCAGTAAGGGTATGTCTAGCTGATGAGAGCATACACAAGAGGAGGAGAACCTGTGGTCTAGAGCAGAGGTCCCCAACCTTTTTTGCACCAGGGACCGGCTTTAAGCTAGACCAGTTTTCCATGGCCCGGTGGGGGGGGGAGCTAGCTGTCAGCGGCGCCATAAAAGGGGCGATCAAGAGAGGAATGGGTGAATGAGTGGACGGGGGGTGGGAAGGAAGGAAGGAAAGAGGGAAGGGACAGGAACAGAAGAAGGGTGCAAAGGAAGCAAGGAAAGGTGTGAAAGGGGAGAGTAAGAGAGGAAGGAGTGAAAGAAGGGAATGAGGGAGGAAAGAAGGGAGGAAGGAAAAGGAAAGCAAGAAATGGAGGGAGGAAAGGAAGGAAGGAAAGAAAGAAAGAAGGGGGGAAGGGACAGGAACAGAGGAAGGAAGCAAGGAAACTTATGAAAGGGGAGAGTAAGGGAAGAAGGTAGGAAGGAGAAAGAAAAGAAGAAATAGAGGAAGGGAAGGTAAAAGAGAGAAAGAAAAAGAGCAAGAAAGAAAGCAAGAAAGAGAAAGAAAGAAAGAAAGAAAGAAAGGCAACTTCAAAGAAAGGCTCACTGAGCATCTCTCACTCTCTCTCTCTTTCTATCCCTCTTTCTTTCTTTCTCTTCCTTTCTCTCTCTCCTCTTCCTTTATCTCCTCTCTCTCTCCCTCTCTCTTTCTCTCCCCCCTCTCTCCCCTTTCCCTCTCTCTTTCTCTCTCTCCCTCTCTTGCTATCTCTCCCCCCTTTCCCTCTCTCTTTCTCTCTCTCCCTCTCTTGCTATCTCTCCCCCCTCTCCCTCTCTCTTTCTCCCTCTCCCTCTCTTTCTCTCTCTCTCCCCCTCTTTCTCTCTCTTCTTCTCACTTTCTCTCTCTTGTTTTCTTTCTGTCTCTTTTGCTTTCTCTCTCTCTCACTCTTTCTTGTTTTCTTTCTCACGCTCTTTCTCTCTCTTGTTCTCTCTCTTGCTATCTCTTTCTCCCCCCCTTTCTCTCACTCTCTCTTTCTCACTTTCTCTCTATCTTGCTGTCTGTTGCTCTCACTCACTCTTGTTCTCCGTTCTTCTCAGCGGTGACGCGCGCACGCCTTGCCCGCCTCACCTTTGCGAGAGCACTTTCGCCCCGGGCTCTCAGCAAGGGGGTTTGCAGGAGAGGTGGGGCCGGCGAAGGTGATATTCAATGTCGGGGGCGCACAGGCGGTTGCACGCGCTCCCTATCTCCCTGCTAGCCCACTCGGAATATTCAAAATAAGAAAAGCCTTCGCCGGCAAAGGTTTTTCTTATTTTGAATACTCCGAGTGGGCTAGCAGGGAGATAGGGAGCGCGTGCAACCGCCCGTGCGCCCCCGACATTGAAGACCTCCGCTGAGAAAAGCCTTTGCCGGCATTTCCTCTCGGCGTCAAGGAGGCGCAGCGGCGGGCGGAGAGAGGGAAGGGGGGGCAGCGGCGTCCCTCCTGGCCTTGGCGGACCGCCCGACCCTCCCCACCTCCTGCAAACGCGGCGGGCAGCGGGGGGAGAGCGAGGAGCCGGTTCCGGCGGGCGCGGGGCTTGGCTGGCTGGTGGGGGGAGCGCCGCTGGTGGTGCGGAAAGGCTGAGGGGGCCCTGGCGCCGCGGACCGGCTGAAAACCCCCAATGGCCCGGTGCCGGTCCGCGGACCGGCGGTTGGGGACCTCTGGTCTAGAGGTTAGCTACTGCCTTACAGGCAGATTTCCCAGGTTCAAATCCCAGTAAGGGTATGGGTAGCCAATGAGAGCAAAATAGCTTGAAATAGAACTAAACTAGTCTCTCCTTTTCGTTATCAGCAAAAATATGTTACACCCACATCCACCCACTATATATATAGGTAAAATAGGTTATTTTCCATGGTCTTCTGTGCCAGCTCCTATCTGGACTTGTTTGCTTCTCTGTGTATGTCTGCATGTATTTATTTAATCATGGAGTTACAGCATACCTGCCCATGAGACAAGTAGTATTTTATGTTTCTTACTAATTTTCTATTTTCTCCCCACTATTTTCAGCCTTGAGGAAGTTAAAACATATTCCTAAACTTCTCATTGGAACTACTGTACTTCAAGGAACTCTTAAGAGATAACTTCAAAGTGTTCTGGAAAGACTGCAGGGTACATTTGAGGGTTGAAGCCACTTTCTCATTGTTTTGAATGATGAAAGCAGAATGTTATGATCTGGCTGAATGCATACTCTCCTTATTTAGAAAAAAGCGACTTCAAACATTGTATTGAATATTTAAAATGACATGATATGACTAAATTGCATACTGTCACAAAATCTGACCTTTAGAAAAAAAATATGCCCTATTCCAGTTAACAGATTTATAAATATGTATTCACAAGGATAATGAAAGAGGCTGAACTAATTTCTTTTGGTAGGACTGAAACGTCACTTTGGAAAAGCCACAAATCTGAACATTTCTTTTAAAAAACCATGGGAAGTGACTTTAAATTCAGGGAAGACAAACCTTCAAAGCTTCTAAAAGCATTACCTGTCATGGCCGGATATATTTGTTTCTTCAAGGTCAATTCTACAGCTTGCATTTTTTCCCCTTGCACTTGTTGTATTGCTGTTTCTTAGAACAGTGTCAGTAAAATGGGACCACTGACACCTGAATTTTCTTAAACAAAGCACGTCTACCTTTCCATGTAATCAAAATGCCTGAAGTGTGAATATTTTGAAAGTATTCACATCTTACTAAAGAGATTATCTGTACAGCTTGCTAGGAAAGGATTTCAGTTTTTCGTTCCCGGCAGAACCATGGTGGCATGATTGCTAACAGGAATGAATTCAGACTTGTGTTTATCTCTTTCCCCAAAGAAAATTCAACTTTCCCCTGCAAATTTATGAAATAGTTCTCTCCCTTTTCTTTTTACTCTTAATAAAATAAACATCTGGATGTAACTTCACCACAGATGCTACAAGCAGTAAATATACAAAAAGTATACAGTGAACCCTCGATCATCGCGAGGGTTCCGTTCCAGGACCCCAAGCGATGATCGATTTTTCGCGAAGTAGCGGTGCGGAAGTAAAAACACCATCCGCGCATGCGCAGATGGTGTTTTTACTTCCACCGCCGCCCGCCCTTCACCCGCCGTTGCCAGCTCCGCTTCCCAAGCCTGCTAATGAAATCCAACCCACGGCGGCCCTTTCCCTCTCCAGGCTGCGGGCGGGGTCTGGAGAACAATGCCTGGCGCCACGCTCCCGGCTGGGCTTTTTTCCCCCATTTCCCCTCGGGTGGAATTTCAGACCCTCCGCCGGTTGGATTTCATTAGCAGGCTCGATAGCAAGTTCTTCCTCCCTTTAGAAAGCCCCGCAGCCTCCTCCGCCCGGCGGGAGGAGGGAAAAGGCCGCCAGGGGACGGCGGGCAGGGGCATGAAGGATCTCTTGCGGGGGAAAAGCCGCTAGCCAGCTTTCGGAGCTCCTCCGCCATCACCTGGCTTCTGGTAGAAGCCTTCTCTCTTTTTTTTCGTGCGCTTGGCGAGGAAAGGCAGGCGGGGAGGAGGCGACGGGGCCAAAGGGGGCCGAGGGAAGCTCGGCTGCGGTCAAGAGAGAAACGGCTTGGGCTCGCCGCAAGAAAAAAAAGAGACAGGCTTTTAGTTTTGGCTGCGGGGGGAGGGAATCCCGCCGCAAGGTAAGCTTCGGGGCGGGGCGGGCGGGGCCCTTTTGTGCCAGTCGGGGAGGCGGTGGCGGCTGCAGCAGAGGCGGGCGGGGGAGGCCGGCCCGCCGGAGGGGCGATGCGGGCGGCGGAGACAGGCGAGGTCCCGGCCGCCCCCCGCCCACTTGGCCCCAGACCGGTGCAGCAGGAAAGGGACGGAGAAGGCTCACTGGCAGCCCTTGCCCATCGCCGCGCCTTCGCTTCCCCCCCTCCGTCAGGAGTTCCCTCCGGCTCAGCGGGGGGGGGTTTGTTTTGAAGGGGGGGAGAGGCCATGGGGCAGATGGGCAGTCAAAAAGGGCGGGGGAAGGAGGGTGCAGCGGCGAGGCGAAGGCAAGGGGCGCACGGCCGACCGGCTCCAAGGCGAGCGGCCGGAGCTGCGCCCTCCGTCGCCCGCCTCCTTTCAGGCAGCTCCCCGCACACCCCTCGCCTTCTGCCGAGGCTCAGCTGCAAGCGGCCAGTGAGGCAGACCGGCTCCGAGGCGAGCGGCCGGAGCTGCGCCCTCCTTCGCCCGCCAGGTGAGGCGAAGGCGAGGGGCGCGCGGCTGCAGCGAGGAGCCGAAGATCTGGGCGGGGAAGACCCAGGGAAGGTTCCTTCGTCCGCCTAGCAGCTGATCTGCTCGGCAGCGCAGCACCAGCGAGGAGCCGAAGATCTTCGGCTCCTCGCTGCTGCTGCGCTGCCGAGCAGATCAGCTGCTAGGCGGCCGCTCGAGAGCAAGAGGGGGAGAGATAGAGAAAGAGAGAGAAGGAAAGAAAGATGAGAGAGGGAGGAAGAGAGTGTGAGAGAGGAAGAAGCAACATAGAGAAAGAGGGGGAAGACCCAGGGAAGCCTCTGCCCGGCGGGGAAACTCCACCATCTACGCATGCGTGGAAGGGCACGCATGCGCAGATGGTGGAGTTTACTTCCGGGTTGAAAACTAGCGAAATAGCCCTTTCGCGATCCTTGAGGACGCGAAACTCGAGGGTTCACTGTATTTACAAATCATCTTATCTTGATTATCTATATTATGAACATAATCAACATACAGTGATACCTCATCTTATGAACTTAATTGGTTTCAGGATGAAGTTTGTAAAGTGAAAAGTTTGTAAGACAAAACAATGTTTCCCATAGGAATCAATGGAAAAGCGATTAATGCGTGCAAGCCCAAAACTCACCCCTTTTGCCAGCCGAAGTGCCTGTTTTTGTGCTGCTGGGATTCCCCTGAGGCTCCCCTCCATGAGAAACCCCGCCTCTGGACTTCCATGTTTTTGTGATGCTGCAATTTCGATGAGGTTCCCCTCGCTGGGAAACCCCACTTCTGGACTTCCATTGCCAGCAAAGCGCCTGTTTTTGTGCTGCTGGGATTCCCCTGCAGCATTGCAAAAACACAGAAGTCCGGAGGTGGGGTTTTCTATGGAGGGGAGCCTCAGGGGAATCCCAGCAGCGCAAAAACGGGCGCTTCGCTGGCAACAGAAGTCTGGAGGCGGGGCATCCCAGTGGCGGCGGCTTGGGTTTGTAAGGTGAGAATAGTTTGGAAGAAGAGGCAAAAAAATTTTAAACCCCAGGTTTGTATCTCGAAAAGTTTGTATGACGAGGGGTTTGTAGGATGAGGTATCACTGTATTTAAAAAATGGAGAGTAAAACAAAGTACAATTTAGGAATAAAATAATTCAAAGAATCTCCCAGGATCAACTTTTTATAATAAATTGATAAAGTCATAAAATAATTATTATTTCTCCTAAAGAAATCAATAATCCATCACTTACTGATAATTAACCCACTTATAAAAAGAACCCAAACCCGCAACTTTTCACAATTTTTTCTTTACCCAAAATATTTCACTATTAGTAAATTTACATTTTAATATTTCAGTTTTAATCAAAATCAGCAGGAAAATATGAATCTGAAAAAAGAATGATATTTATATAAATTAAAGAAGGGGTTATAATATTATTATACTCTGTTTACTTTTGCAGCTAGACAACCCATGATCTGTTCAGTCATTATTTCAGAGACATTTCTTTACTTTAACAGAAACAGAAAGAAGAGGAATGGAGGTGATTTCCAATTTCCTGTTGACTTTTCCATTGAGTTTCCTAGGAAATCTGAAATCCTTCCTTCCTTCCTTCCTTCCTTCCTTCCTTCCTTCCTTCCTTCCTTCCTTCCCATAGCTCATTTTAATGCTTTGGATCATTGTCATACATTGCATATTCTGTTTCCATGTTGTCATTTTTGGTGAATAGTTTGTAAATATACATTTTGTCCCCATCAAAATGGATAACCTACGTGGCCTTGGTCAGTTTAGAACAGTATTTTATAACCATGGCAACTTTCAGATACATAGATTTCAGCCATTTCCCAGTAACCCTGTCTGCTATTGACAATTAAACAAAGTCTCTGTCTGAATTTGGGGAATGATGATATCTTGGCTTTCTTTGGGATTCAAATCATCTGCCTTAATAGAACAAGGCTCCACATAAAAGCAGATTCTTTTGGCAGTGCTATGGCAATTAACAGGATAAAAAATAAAGTATAAAATATTACACACAAATCCCCAAATGTCTCTCTACTATGGAAGCAATAGTATATTCAAATTTAATAGATCCCACTAAAACTCTAACCTAGAAAGACATTTTACAATCAAATGGAGAATTGAAAACAAGACAAGAACTTGAGCAGCAAAATCATAAACTGGACTGGTGGATATACCTACAAATTAAATCAAGGTATAATAAAGATCGTGAAACCCCTGGAATTAATATCTTGACCCACACTTTGGATAAAATACTCACAGGATAGGATGATAAATTAATCACTAAAATTTACCAATATATGCTAGAAAAAGACAGGATACAGGAAATTTATTTATTTATTCATTCATTCATTCATTCATTCATTCATTCATTCATTTATTCCAATACACAATGAGGGTTTTAGTAGGTATATATCTATATACGCATAGTAAAATACATGATGAGGGTTATAGAGGAATTATTCATAGTAAAATATATCTAGGAAATAATAGAAAAGAAGATACAGTAATAGAACATATCAATGAAAGAATAGAAGAAGAGATATAGGAATAGAAGAAAGGTATAGGAGATATAGGAGAGCAATAGAACAGGGGACGGAAGGCACTCTAGTGCACTTGTACTCACCCCTTACTGACCTCTTAGGAATCTGGATAGGTCAACCGTAAATAATCTAAGGGTAAAGTGTTGGGGGTTTGGGGATGACACTATGGAGTCCGGTAATGAGTCCCATGCTTCGACAACTTGGTTACTGAAGTCATATTTTTTACAGTCAAGTTTGGAGCGGTTAATATTAAGTTTAAATCTGTTGTGTGCTCTTGTGTTGTTGTGGTTGAAGCTGAAGTAGTCGCTGACAGGCAGGATGTTGCAGCATATGATCTTGTGGGCAATACTTAGATCTTGTTTAAGGCGTCTTAGTTGTAAACTTTCTAGGCCCAGGATCGAAAGTCTAGTCTTGTAGGGTATTCTATTTCGAGTGGAGGAGTGAAGGGCTCTTCTGGTGAATTATCTTTGGACATTTTCAAGGGTGTTAATGTCTGAGATGCAATATGGGTTCCAAACATATTCGAGGATGGGTCTGGCAAAAATTTTGTAAGCAGTGGTAAGTAGTGTAAGATTGCCAGAGCAGAAGCTACGTAGGATTAGGTTTACAACTCTTGAAGCCTTCTTGGTTATATTGTTGCAGTGGGCTTTGGCACTTAAATCTTTTGTTATTAGTATACCAAGGTCTTTAACCGAGTGGGGATTATCTGTGATAATTTGATTATTCAGTTCGTATTTGGAGTTCAGATACTTCTTCCCAATGTGTAGGACAGAGCATTTGCTAGTTGAGATTTGGAGTTGCCATGTGTTAGACCACTCAGAAACAGCATCAAGGTCTTTTTGGACAGTAGTTGTGTTATCAGTGGTGTTGAAGAGTTTTACATCATCGGCAAAGAGGACCCAATGATTGCATGGGCCAAGAACATTCAACATAATATACATTTAACAGATTGGGAGAAATCATGGAACAATATTTGTAAAATCACGTTGTCGGCAACCTATAAGGACAATTTTTATAAACTCCTGTATAGGTGGTATTTACCCCCTCAGAGACTCGCTAAGATATATCCCAAACTTAAGGATACCTGTTGGAAATGTAAGAAACACCAGGGATCCTTTTTCATATGTGGTGGTCCTGCTCTAAGATTCAATGTGTATGGAAAACTATACATAAGTGGCTTACCAAAATTATGGAAGATGAAATTGAATATTCACCCGAAGGCATGCTTTTAGGGATCTGGAAACAAAATTAACCCAAGCAAAAACTTTATATTATGATGCATATAATTACCGCGGTCAGAATTTCAATAGCCCAAATGTGGAAAAAGGAACAAATCCTGTCCGAAAATCTAATTATTGAGAAAGTGTATAAATGCGCTGAAATGGATGAAATGACAAATGCAATCAAAGGAGTAAGAATCAAAGAAACTAAAGAGATATGGAAAAAATGGCACAAATGGATCCACAATAAAAATTAAATATATCAATATAAAGTATAAGGGTACATTTATTTAAGAAAGTTAAATATACTAACATCACAGGTTTTATTAACTTATGGAAATGTAATATAGTTTGCTTAAGACTCAGAAATATGATTTGTAATCTTAATGTGCAAAATGAAATTGTATTGGATCTGTAATAACAATTATATGAATTATCTTTTTTTAACAATAAAAGTTTAAATAAAAGTTTAAATAAAAAATAAAGTATAAAAATATTAAACTTATGGAAATGTATATAGTTTGCTTAAGACACAGATTTATTTATTTATTTATTTATTTATTATTTGGATTTGTATGCCGCCCCTCTCCAAAGACTCGGGGCGGCTCACAACAAGTGAAAAACAATCCAATACATAATCCAATTAATTAAAATATTTAAAAATTTAAAAAACCCCATATACTAACATACACACACACAAGCATACCATGTATAAATTCAATGTGCCCATGGGGAGATGTTTAGTTTCCCCATGCCTGATGGCAAAGGTGGGTTTTGAGGAGTTTACGGAAGGCAGGAAGAGTAGGGGCAGTTCTGATCTCCGGGGGGAGTTGGTTCCAGAGAGTCGGTGCCGCCACAGAGAAGGCTCTCCCCCTGGGGCCCGCCAACCGACATTGTTTAGTTGACGGGACCCGGAGGAGGCCCACTCTGTGGGACCTAATCGGTCGCTGGGATTCGTGCGGCAGAAGGCGGTCTTGGAGATATTCTGGTCCGATGCCATGAAGGGCTTTAAAGGTCATAACCAACACTTTGAATTGTGACCAGAAACTGATCGGCAGCCAGTGCAGACTGCGGAGTGATGGTGAAACATGGGCATACCTGGGTAAGCCCATGACTGCTCTCGCAGCTGCATTCTGCACGATCTGAAGTTTCCGAACACTTTTCAAAGGTAGCCCCATGTAGAGAGCATTACAGTAGTCGAACCTCGAGGTGATGAGGGCATGAGTGACTGTGAGCAATGAGTCCCGGTCCAGATAGGGCCGCAACTGGTGCACCAGGCGAACCTGGGCAAACGCCCTCCTCGCCAGAGCTGAAAGATGGTTCTCTAATGTGAGCTGTGGATCGAGGAGGACGCCCAAGTTGCGGACCCTCTCTGAGGAGGTCAATAATTCCCCCCCCCCAGGGTAATGGACGGACAGATGGGATTGTCCTTGGGAGGCAAAACCCACAGCCACTCCGTCTTATCCGGGTTGAGCTTGAGTCTGTTGACACCCATCCAGGCCCCAACAGCTTCCAGGCACCGGCACATCACTTCTACCGCTTCGTTGACTGGGCATGGGTTGGAGATGTAAAGCTGGGTATCATCGGCATATTGATGGTACCTCACCCCATGTCCTTGGATGATCTCACCCAGCGGTTTCATGTAGATGTTAAATAGCAAGGGGGAGAGGACCGACCCCTGAGGTACTCCACAAGGGAGAGACCTCGGAGTCGACCTCTGACCCCCCACTAACACCGACTGCGACTGGCCAGAGAGGTAGGAGGAGAACCACTGAAGCACAGTGCCTCCCACCCCCAACCCCTCCAACCGGTGCAGAAGGATACCATGGTCGATGGTATCGAAAGCCGCTGAGAGATCGAGGAGCACCAGGACAGAGGATAAACCCCTGTCCCGGGCCCGCCAGAGATCATCCATCAACGCGACCAAAGCGGTTTCCGTGCTGTAACCGGGCCTGAAGCCCGACTGCCGGGGACCTAGATAATCGGCTTCTTCCAAGGACCGCTGGAGCTGGAGTGCCACCACCTTCTCGACAACCTTCCCCATAAAGGGAAGGTTGGAGACTGGATGATAGTTGTTAAGTACGGCTGGGTCCAGGGAAGGCTTCTTGAGGAGGGGGCGCACAAGCGCTTCTTTATAGAGTGTTGGAAAAACTCCCCTCCCCAAGGAAGCGTTGGTAATCTCCTGGGCCCAGCTCCGTGTCACCTCCCTACTGGCCGAGACCAACCAGGAGGGACACGGATCCAGTAGAGAGGTGGCGGAACTCACAGCTCCAATGGCCTTGTCCACTTCATCAGGTGTCACCAGATCAAACTCTTCCCAGACAGGTGGACAAGTACGTGCCCCAGTCACTTCGACTGACTCATTGTCAGTCGACTCTGTTTTACAATTGGAGTCGAGGTCGGCCCGGATCTGAGCGACTTTATCAGCGAAAAACGTGTTAAACTCCTCGGCACTACTCTGCAAGGGCTCCCCAACTCCCCCCTGATTAAGAAGGGAGCGGGTCATCCTAAACAGAGCGGCCGCGCGGGATTCCGCTGATGTAATCAAGGCGGCATGGTACGCGCATCTTGCCGCCTTGAGCGCCACTTTGTAAGTCTTAATAAAAGCTCTTACAAGTGTTCGATCAGATTCAGACCTACTCTTCCTCCATCGCTTCTCTAGACGTCTCTTTTGGCGTTTCAACTCCCGGAGCTCCTCGTTGAACCATGGGGCTCTACGGGGTCTAGCGCCACGGAGAGGTCGCAAAGGCACAATCCGGTCAAGAGCCTCCGCAGCAGCCGTATTCCAGGCCTCCGCAAGAGACTGCGCCGAACTGTGGATGAGTGCCTCTGGAATAACCCCAAGCGCCGTCTGAAAGCCCTCTGGGTCTATCAGGCGTCTGGGGCGGAACATCTTCATTGGTTCCGCCTCCTTGCGGGGAAGGATTGGAGCCAGGAAGTCAAGCCGTAGTAGAAAATGGTCTGACCATGACAAAGGCACTGCTTCTAAGCCCCTTAGTCTCAGACCATTACTCAATTGCTCGGAAAGGAATACCATGTCAGGTGCGTGCCCCCCCTCATGAGTCGGACCCCGTACTACTTGAGTCAGGTCCATGGCTGTCATGGTGGCCATGAACTCCTGTGCCAACCCAGAGGTTTCGCCGAGTGATGGCAGGTTGAAGTCCCCCAAGACAATAAGTCTGGGGAACTCCACCGCCAACCTGGCTACCTCCTCGAATAGCACAGGCAGGGCTTTTGACATGCAGCTGGGAGGCAGGTACGTGAGAAATAAGCCCACCTGAACCCCTAAGTCCAACTTCATCAAGAGTGACTCGCAACCCGCAATTTCCGGAGCAATGAGTCCATGTAGGCAAAGGCTCTCCCTGGCTATAATAGCCACTCCTCCCCCCCTTCCCTGGGGTCGAGGTTGATGCCATATCTGAAACCCGGCTGGGCAAATTTCAGAGAGAGGAACACCTCCCTCCGGGCCCAGCCAGGTTTCAGTAATACACGCCAGGTCGGCCTCCTCATCCAGGATCAAATCCCGGATGAGGAGAGCTTTATTTACCACCGACCTGGCGTTAAGCAGCAGCAACCTGAGTCCAGGGCCAGAGTTACACTCATCACCAGTACCCAAGATTGGGCTCACAGAGCCAGAACAAGGGACTGTTATTAAGCAACGGTCTCTCGTTCCCCTGGAACGGCTAGCTCTGTGGCCCCCGCCATATCTGCCTCTCCCCAGCAACACAGGGATATTCCGACCCTCTGCCACCCCAGAGATCGGTGCCCCTTCCTCTCCCGTCTCCCGGGTGTCAGGTGGGCCAAATCTATCATTCACACTACTATCAAACCACTCATCCATGCCATAACCCCCACCCCACCCACCGACCCAATTATACCAATCATTCCATTCATACCTACAGGTATACTTATCCCAGTCATCCATTACTTAGCACCCCAATTATATTAAAAAACAATTAAATTTGTAACAGTATAAAATAACAATTGATAAAAATTTAAAACACTAAAACATTAAAATTATACTAATATAAATATAGGATAAAAATTATAAATTAGTAAAAAATGATTTTCTTTGATGGTATAAAATCAGATCTTAAAACATTTTATAATCATCAGTAATCAATCAGTCAGTCCAGGTACGGTGTTCCTTGGTCTCTATGGTCTAAGGTCTTAGTCTAGTTCAAAGAGTCTTGATGTTAAACCTCCTCTCTTCCTAGTTGTCTTTTTAAAATCAGACCACAAGGGGGCATAGTTCTTCAATCCATCCACAATCCACATAGTTCTTCAATCCATCCACAATCCACAAGGGGGCATAGTTCCTCAGCGATGATACACACAAATACACACAAATCAAGAATCAAGGTTAAGAGGGGAGGGGGAGAAGTTGGAGAACTAATCCTCAGTTCTTAGTTTTTTTTAATCTTGCCCCGGGCCCCCAGCAGCTCTCACCCATATGGGGGAGGGGGCTAAATTATTGCCCCTAGATGTCTTCATTCATCCATTGGCGTTGAAGCTGGTCACCGTCAATGGGCTCCATTCCTTCCCAAAAAAGCTGTCTCTCTCCCCCCGTCGTTCCCCGACACTGCCATCTCGACACCAGACCTCTCACCTCCGGAGTCGGGCTGGAGGTCTATCCCGGCGGGGACTCGGCTCCTCTCGCTCCCCTCGGCTCCTCTCATCGCCTCCCTGCCGGCGCTACGACCCTCCGTCCTCCATCCGGTTTGGTCCCTCCGCCCTTTCTCCGCATTTCTCCGCACCAGTAAGATGTTTCTCCAGTGCCATGCTCTCCCTCGGCTCTCCCACAGCATCTCCACAGCGGTGGCTCGCGTTCCTCCATCCTCTCCTTTCTCCAGAAGGCAGCATCTCCCAAAAGGCTGCTCCTCTGCGAGGCTCCATCAGACACCGCCGCCGCCGCCATCTCCGCGTCTTAACCGGCCACCTTTCCTTGCCGCGGTCTCACTCGGCGTCCCCCCCCAACAGGCGGGGACATTCCCAGCCCTCAAGCTCACAACAACAGGGGGACAAAGTGGCCCGTGGGCTCTGACCCAACGTCGACCGCCTCACTCCTGGACTGACCCATTTTTCTGATGATTTTCCGTTGTTTCAGAGGAGCAGCGGACCCACCATGCTCCTCACTGCTCGCACCGGAACCATGGTCATACAAGGCTCACATACATCAATTATTTAGCGTGATATATGATTAGTAATCTTAACATGCAAAATGAAATTGTATTGGATCTGTAATAACAATTATATGAATTATCTTTTTTTTAACAATAAAAGTTTAAATAAAAAAAATAAAGTCTAAAAATATAAAATATATAAAATTATTGTCTGCTCCAAATGAAATCTGAATTGGCAATAAATGACTTATCACATGCTGTAATCCCACTTGGGCCTGAAAAGCTCACATATTATTGTGATACTCTTTTTTAATAGAACAATTAATCATTGGAACAATTTGCCTCCAAAAGTGGTAAATGTTCCAACACCGGTAATTTTTAAGAAGATATTGGATAACCAGTTGTCTGAAATGGTGTAGAGTTTCCTGTTTCAGCAGGGGGTTGGAAAAGAAGACCTCCAAGGTTCCTTCCAACTCTGTTATTCTGTTCTGCTCTGATGATCAAGTAGGATTTGCAACCTAGTGCCAATTTTGGACTTCAATTTTATTTATTTATTTATTCAATTTTTATGCCGCCCTTCTCCTTAGACTCAGGTTGGCTTACAACATGTTAGCAATAGCACTTTTTAACAGAGCCAGCCTATTGCCCCCACAATCCGCGTCCTCATTTTACCCACCTCGGAAGGATGGAAGGCTGAGTCAACCTTGAGCCGGTGATGAGATTTGAACCGCTGACCTTCAGATCTTCAGTCAGCTTCAGTGGCCTGCAGTACAGCACTCTACCTGCTGCACCACCCCGGCAATTCTATAAGGTTTTATCAATAGTTATGTTGTTTATACTTTAAAGGAATATGGACCAGTTATGGGTTGCTACTTGTGCGGTAGGTGACTCACACTGGTAGCAGCCGCCAGATTGCGCAATTTGCATGGGACCACTCCAGTGCTGATACTTCAGGTACTGCCATCTTTTTTCTTGGATTTTTGGTCTTTTTTGCTTCCTGTATATGCACAGAAGCAAAATCTCATGAGGGGATGCGTGTGTGAGAGAGGATTTTGGAATGTGTGGAAGCCAAAAATCACCAAAATCTCTCTCCCCTCATGAGATTTTGGTGCATTTTTCCTTCCTGCACATACGCAGAAGAAATATCACACTAGGCTTGCGCACACATGTGCATGTATAGCGCATGCATGCACATGAGTGTTCTCATGCTGCACACACAGCGCACCACTAGCAGCAGGTAAGAGGAATCCACCTCTAGTATGGATGTACCATGTTTCTATTCTTTCAAGATAGATACCCAAATGATTCTTAATTGATGCTTGCTAAGGAAAAGGAGACCATTAAAAGAGGATGTTTTACTCTACTTTGCTGATTGGATCTAAGTCAAAAAAACATCCTCACACTGCTTTTGATAAAAGAGCAAAACAGATTTTTAAAGAAATGCATATATAAATCCATCAATAAAAATTGAGAGAAGTTGGATAGCATCTGGAAAAAAAAATACTACTAACCTGACTATTTCAGATATATACATTTAAAAGGACATTTTTTTCAATCATTACATATTTATATTCACCATAAAAGGAAGCAGAAAGAGAAGTGAAAGAGAAAACCATAGAAATAACAAAAACAGATTGCACATAACCTCCCACCTCCATCCCTGCTGTCTCGTTGACAGCTTAGTTTTCAGTTTATCATACGGTGAATATTACCAGCTGATTCTATTCGGACATAAGTATAACCAATTTTCAAATAACTTATGTTCTTTGATCCTCTTTCCCTATCTTCTCGCATACATAGTCAATTGTTACAAAGTTCCTCAATAAATGTAATACTTTTTAACCCTTTAAAATTTATTCACAAGTCTTTTACACAGCTTCCTTTTTTCTCCATTTTGTCAAACCATTCATAAAATTCTCTCCATATTTCATAATACTTTGAATCTTCTTGGTATTTAAGCTAACCTGACTTCCACTGAGGACCTGTGTCAAAAACAGGGCTGTAAAATATTTACTGACCCCTCACATCCCATAAATTGTTTCAACTCTTAACCTCAAAACAACTTTCTAGAGAACTGTACACCAAGACAACTAGAACATTTTCCCCTGAACAAATAAGTCCCTCACCACTGTCAAACTATTGACTAAGGCTGCATTACTATTACTATTAATCTTCTCATAATTTCTATCACCCATCGGCTCCCACTTATGACTGTATGCAGTGTTGGGTTCCACTTACCTGCATACTGCTGTACTGCCTGCACATCCTTGGCCAATTCTATTCTATTCTGTTCTGTTCTATTCTATTCTATTCTATTCCATTCCATTCCATTCTATTTATTCTATTCTATTCTAGTATGTAAGATATTAATGAATTATGCTAGTGTAAACAAATGTTTATTTTATGTCATTACATATAATTGATCATTGATCCAAGCAGATATGTATAGGATTAGGTAAGTGTTTTTATCATTTTGGTCTCATTCTCTGGACCGAAGTCAGTGTAAAAAAATTCATACATTAAAATTATAATGATGAGCAGTGACCACCTTTGGGTTTTTCCCCTATTCAGTTTCCCTCAGAAATCCAGGTCTTTATTAGTGAATTTGACAGGTCCAGAGATGTTTTATATTGTGTACTGAGTAGCATTGCTTTTTTTGCTTTGAAAATCATCTCAGCTGTTTCATAGACTGCTGCCTGGTAAATTGATAGTTGAATTTAGCCAAATGTCATCTGAACGAACACTACACATTTTGAAATCAAGGCAGCAAAATGAAAAGCTGGTAATGAGCAGTTGCATTATTAAAAACAACAAGGGAACTCCTGGGACTTTAAAACAAACTTCTCTAATTATCACAATTTAAATGTGCAGCATTAATACCCAACAAACCTATTATAAATAAAAGCTTAAAAGCTTTTAAGCAGAAAAAGAATTAAGCTCTTGAATTCCATTAGTGACATCTGATATTGGAAGACATTAAGAAAGTGAAACAGCATAGTGCTTGCTTATTCAGTTAAATCCATTTATGCTAAAGTGTATCAATTCCACCAGCTGCTCTTCTAAAGAAACCAAGACTTGAGGTCTAGCTTTCTGAATTCAGGGTTATGAAAATGAAAACAAAAAAGCCAATTACATACGGACTCACTCATTTACAATATTTGTGCTCCTTGTTGTAGCAGAAAGAACTGAACTTGTATAAGTGACCCTGGAAGCAAGAAAGGGAAGATACGTAGAATTTCATATAGAAGCTGAATTAGCGGTGAGTTATTCTATATATATTTTTCTTCAAAAATTTCAAAGGCATGGAGGATAGTGGACTGACAATTATAGAGTAGAGTAAGAGAATAACAGAGTTGGAAGGGACCTTGGTGGTCATCAAGTGCTCAGACAGAAAACCCCACAGCAGTGATGGTGAACCTTTTGGAGACTGGGTGCCTAAACCGCGACCCAAAACTCATGTATTTATCTTGGAGTGCCAATAGGGAAATTTACCCTATTTTTCAGACTATAATATGCACCAAGATTTAGAACAGGTAAGTAAGAAAAAAAGGTTTTGTCCTCACCAGCCTGCAGGAGCCCTTTTAGGCCTCTCAAACCCTCTGCATTTTTGCAAAAAATGGGCAAAAAACAGGCCCATTTTTGCCAAACATGGGCATGCAGAGAGGTTTGGGAAACCTGCAGAGGCCTTTCCTTAATTTTTTTTGCCTTGCCTTGCCCTGCCCCGCCCCGCCCCGCCTCGCCTCTATCTCCCTTCCTCTTTTTTGCAAAAAGGGGGTTTGGGGAAGTTTTTGCTGATTTTTATTTCCGTACATGAGCAGAAGCTGAGTTTCCAGCACTGCACATGCATCACCATCTTGATTCTGGCTTTAAAAAAAATTGCAAATTTTTGGCACTGCGCATGTATGCCTGTGTGGCCTGGCTACATGGCCCAGGGAGAAGCAAACTGCCAGTGAGCTAAGTTAGAACTCACCCTTGCTGCAGCACATATAGCTTCTCTATAAGAAGGAAGGTGAGTGCAGTCCAACAAGAAGCAGATACTGCAACTCTAAGAAAAACACAACAGCACAATTTCTTAACTTACCTTACAGTTAGTTTCAATAGAAGAGATTATTTGTAGCCCAGGGTTGAAATGAGAGCTCCTTGGTGTTTTCCTGAGCTTGGTTGTTTTCTTGCAGATGTTGCATAATGATGTTACCTAGTTTGGGTAATGAACCAATTGCAAGATCAACCAAACTCCCAAGAGTATCAAGAACTCCTTGCTTACAGTTAGTGTTAGGATATAAAATGAAGGAGAACTTTCCCATTAGTGCTATTTTGTCCTTCCAGAAGAAAAGTAGGACACTGATATAACCAACTAGAGCAACCAATGCCTTTTTCATCTTGTTTGTAAGCAGAGAAGTCAAAGGAAACATTTCATCCAATTTCCCCAAGGGCTAAATCAGTGCCAGAATTAATTCCCAACCATACAGTACTGTATGAAGAAAAAAAAATCTGACAGAAAGAGCCCTCAGATAAGCACAGAATACACATTCGTTTGTGCTTGTATTCTTTGTGCAAGATAAGTAAAGGAAATCTGCAGTGGGCAGAACTAGAAAAGTCTATATTCCTGGATTTTGTATTTTAACTATTGTCCCAATCTAATTATCTACTAGGCTGGTATAGCTAGCTATTGATTGTTACACACAATGATTTTGCTTGTTTTAGAGCCTATTTTCATACTCTGTGGGTTAAATTAGCTCCTTGGAGATCACATTTACTTCCTTAAGATAGAACTTTATTTACGCTTTTTAAAATTTCTAGCTGATTAATTTTCATTTATTTTTTAAGATTCCTTTTTCAGTTGGAAATGAAATAATGAATGATTCAATCAGCAAAACTGCCAATATATATATTAGTGTCTCCCAATCCAGCAGATCTCATGAAGACATTCAGGAGAAACAGCTGGAAAAGGCTTTCTTAGAGCATTCTGCTAATGAGAAGAGAAGGCCAGGAGACCACGGGAAATGCATGAAAGCCAGTTTGATTTAGTGGTTAAAGCACCAGACTAGAAATCAGTAGATTGTGAATCCTAGTGCTGCCTTAGACGTGAAAGCTAGCTAGGATAGTCACTCTCATTAAACCCTACCCACCTCACAGCATTGTTGTTTTGGTGGTGGGGGAATAGAAGAGGTAGGAATATTAGATATGTCTGCCATCTTGGGTTACTTATATAAATAACAGTGGGAAAAATAAGTTTTAAAAATGTACCCTCCTGAATATTTGCTCAAACTTCAAAATTACTGGCAAAGTAGTTTTTCTTACTATCTAGGATCTGCTAAATTAAGGTTATGGATAGTTTTACTGTCATGTTTTTAATATTTTCTATTGCAAACCCAATGTCAAAGTAGACTGCCATTTGATGATTGAGGAAAAATATGTATTTGGTCATGCATTGCTTTCCTACAACTGGGAATGGATTTTTCCATTAGTGGCAGCAACTTAAATCTCACTGTGGCACATGGACAGTGAATTTATCCAATTCTCCTTTTCTCTGCAAACCTGTCTGCCACTTTTAATTTAGGCCACTATCATTAGGGATTCACAGTCTTTAAGGAGCAGAATGTAATTAAGAATATGGTACTGAAAGGAGAAAGAGCAATTGATATGCTTGATATTTCCTATTACTTTTACGATATATTACAGTCTGCTTAAAGAGTGTCATTCATAAAGTATTTTGTAGGGTTCTTATTACTTGTTTCTTTATTAGTATATATCTATGTTAATGCCTTAGATCCTGCATAAAGAAGGCATTTATATTTTATCTTTAATTGTATGAATAGAATAGATATATACCTTAGATGTTAAGTGAAGTTATTAAGTTGTCAAATGAATCTGCTTGTAAGAAGTCTCTGCTTCTAAGAAGGTCTACTCTGCATTGGCTTTGTAAGAAGGTCACAAAAGACTTGAATTATGATACGGAAACAATAGCCCAAATTTGGATGAACACAACAAAATGTGTTGTGTTTATTTCTATTGACTATGTTAGGTTTAATTTAATTTGCTTATGTCACTGTTTGTCTAAACTTTTCTTTCTCGTTCTCTTCTACATTGCTACATTTACAGTAGGGGACACATTACGATATGTATCCTCCTAGAGCAGTGATTTTCAACCTTTTTTGAGCCGCGGCACACTTTTTACATTTACAAAATCCTGGGGCACACCACCAACCAAAATGACACAAAAAGACAGTAAATATTATTTATTTATTTATTTATTTATTTATTTATTTATTCATTCAATTTTTATGCCCCCTTCTCCTTAGACTCAGGGCGGCTTATAACATGTTAGCAATAGCATTTTTTAACAGAGCCAGTATATTTCCCCCACAATCTGGGTCCTCATTTTACTCACCTCGGAAGGATGGAAGGCTGAGTCAACCTGGAGCTGGGGATGAGATTTTAACTGCTGACCTTCAGATCTACAGTATTTCTACATGTATTTATACATAGAACATACAATCCCATGTAACATCCCCTTATAAATACAGTCAATCATCAATCATCCCTCCTCAAATTTATACTACTGTCTCATTTCTGTCTCTCCCCCCGCCCCTTATATGTCTGTGTGTACTCAAACCATTTCCAAAACCAGATGAGGGCTGGGGTTTTATTCTCTTTTATTCTTTTCAAAAACAGGTGAGGGCTGGGTTTTTTTTCTTATTATTTGGGTGCTTTTTACCATGCTTCAAGAATCACCTCTCTCTCTCTTGTTTCTCTCTCCTCTCATTCTCTGCCTCAATCATTTTCTCATTTCTCCTCCCCTTTTTGTTCTCATTTCTCTCTCTCTCCTTTCCTCTTCCTATCTGTCTCTCTTGCTTTCTTTTTTTCTCTCTCTCTCTTGCTTTCTTTCAGTATCTCTTGCTATCTCTCTTTTTCTCTCTTGCTTTTCTTCTCTCGTGCTTTTTCTTGTTCTTTCTCTCTCTCTGTTGCTCTCTCTCATTCTCTTATTTTCTCTCTCTCTCTTTTCTTTCTCTCTCTCTTAGTCTCTCTCTCTCTCTTGTTCTCTCTTATTTTCTTTCTCTCTCTTGTTCTTTCTCTCTCTCTCATGCTTTCTCTCTCTTGTTCATTCTCACTCTCTCTCTCTCTCTGTGTTGCTCTTTCTCGTTCTCTCTCTTCCTTTCTTCTCTGTGGAGGCCAGCGAAGGTTTCCCTTAGTTTGAATGTTCCGAGCAAGCAGCCCCTTTACTGACAGCCCAGTACGGGACTGTGAGAGGGGTGGGCGTTCCCACAGCGCTTGGAGTGGCTAGCGGCCAGATCGCCAGCGCCGCTGCAGCCACCACTGTGGAAGAAGCCGCACCCCAAAAAAGCCGGAGAGAAGGAAGGATCGGGTGGGCGGGGACAGCCACAAGTGGAAGCCTCAGCCCTGGAGCCCCCTCGCGCCCATGGCTTCTCGTCGATGTCTCTGCCTGCCTGATCCGCGGGAGTGCTAATAGCAGCGGCGGCGGGAATAGCGGGGGGGGCTCCTGCAAGTGGAAGCCTCAGCCCTGGAGCCCCCTCGCGCCCATGGCTTTTCGTCGATGCCTCTGCCTGCCCGATCCGCGGGAGTGCTAATAGCGGCGGTGGCGGGAATAGCGGGGGGGGCTCCAGGGCTGAGGCTTCCACTTGCAGGAGCCCCCCTGCTATTCCCGCCACCGCCGCTATTAGCACTCCCGCGGATCGGGCAGGCAGAGGCATCGACGAGAAGCCATGGGCGCGAGGGGGCTCTAGGGCTGAGGCTTCCACTTGCAGTAGCCCCCCCCCGCTATTCCCGCCACCGCCACTATTAGCACTCCCGATGCCACAAGGGAAAGCCTCAGCCACTGCTATTGCCATCCTGCCGAGTCCCAAGCTCACCTGCTGCAAAGAAGGCACGAAGAAGAAAGGCGCGAAAATGAAGGTGTGAAGAAGCAAGCCGGGACACTCAACTTCCGGTTTGGAAGCGGAACTTCACGGCACACCTGACCTTGTCTCGCGGCACACCAGTGTGCCGCGGCACAGCGGTTGGGAAACGCTGTCCTAGAGTTCAACTTTCATTATTCTGCTTTCCTTTTTTTATTTCTTGTTTTTATTCTTTTCTCTTTCATTTACTTTTCGAAAGCGGAGAGGATTTTACCAAGGAAAGCTATATTAGATTTCTCACAGAAGTTCCCAAAGACAGAAACCAAGTTGCTGTCAGTCTAGGAACAGTAATGATTGGTGGTGAAGGAATGACAGGAGAATGGGATCCTTAACTTCTCACTCTTTTTCTGCACAATACTAGAGTTTGATACAAAGAAGAATAGACCTCATTTTTAAAGGTTGTCAGAAGACAAACTCTCTCTGAAAAACTTCAATGTCCCAGGTCAGTTTTAATGATATAGATGCAAAAGAAGTAAAGGTTTGATGTTTTTAATTCTAGGACCTGAATAATATAGGAAGGCCAAGGATCACTTGGTTGCAATCATTGTCAAAAAAAGTAGGAAATTAGTTGTCATATGTTGTAGAAAATAGGTAAAAGTTTGATCTTAAACGTCGATTAATAACTCTGTAACAGCAATCTACTCCCCCTAGAAATTTCAGGGATAGCAATATACAGAACATTTTGAAGTATGTGCAATTACAAGCACAGATGATATGTTCAGGCAAGAGCATGGCTGGAAAACCAGAAAGGGCTTGTGATATGTTCAGAATTACCAGTTGCCTAGCAAAAAAGAGTATGTCCTCATATCCTCCATCTAGCAGATAGACTAAAAATAAAATATTGTCTGGATTTTGAGAGTCTTGGGTTCTCGGAGGTGTGGGTGGGAGGCTCCTGGTCCTGTCAAATTAGATTTCTTCATTGATGGAACTCATGACATTCACTTCCTGCTAGACCTAATGGGTCAGGTAGATGCATTTAGGGTAAGGCTGTCCCTCAAACAACCTGTCACATTCTATAGTTACCTGGATTTCACCCTAGTTTCCTGAAGATTCCAGCTATTTATCAGCCACTGTTTAAAAACTAATCTCATCTTTTCAGTATTGGTTGTAATATATTTTTGTGCAGGACTGATACTTTGTCTTCTTGCAATTTACTTTCATTCTTTTGGTTTAATATCTTTCCTTTCTTCTAAAAACATTTTCCCCCAGAATTTTTCTTTATGTTGTCAAATAATGAACCAAATAATAATTCATATTATTCAGAATATTCTATTCTTCAATAATTCTCTATTTCATTACAAACATTCAAATCAATCATGTTTTTATTCATCCCTTTTTCCACATAAATAATAATTAATAATAATAATAATAATAATAATAATAATAATAATAATAATAATAATAATAATTAATAATAATAATAATAATAATAATATTTGTATGCCGCCCCTCTCTGAAGACTCAGGGTGGCTCACAACAATAATAACAAGTGACAAATCCAATATTTAAAAAGCATCTAAAATCCCCTAATTAAAACCAGACAACACTGTCATACCATACATAAACTATATAAGCCTGGGGGTAGCTCAATTTCCCCATGCCTGGCGACATAGGTGGGTCTTCAGTAACTTACGAAAGGCAAGGAGGGTGGGGGCAGTTCTAATCTCTAGAGGGAGTTGATTCCAGAGGGCTGGGGCCGCCACAGAGAAGGCTCTTCCCCTGGGGCCTGCCAGAAAACATTGTTTAGTTGACAGGACCCAGAGAAGGCCAACTCTGTGGGACCTTATCGGTTGCTGGGATTCGTGTAGAGACGGTTCCAAAGGTATTCTGGTCCGATGCCATGTAGGGCTTTATAGGTCATTACCAACAATTTGAATTGTGACCGGAAACTGATCGGCAGCCAGTTCAGGCCATGGAGTTTTGATGAAATGTGGGCAAATCTAGGGAGCCCCACGATAGCTCTCACAGCTGCGTTCTGCATCATCTGAAGTTTCTGAACACTCTTCAAAGGTAGCCCCATGTAGAGAGCATTGCAGTAGTCGAACCTTGAAGTGATGAGGGCATGAACGACTGTGAACAATGACTCCCTGTCCAAATAGGGTTGCAACTGGTACACCAGGTGGACCTGTGCAAACGCCCTCCTTACCACACCCAAAAAATGGTACTCTGTTAGCTGTGGATCGAGGAGGACGTCCAAGTTGCAAACCCTCTCCGAGGTGTCAGCAATCCCCCCCAGAGTAATGGACGGACAGATGGGATTGTCCTTGGGAGGCAAAACCCAAAGCCACTCGGTCTTGTCAGGGTTGAGTTTGAGCCTGTTGACACCCATCCAGACCCTAACAGTCTCCAGGCACTGGCACATCACTTCCACTGCTTCACCGACTGGACATGGGGTGGAGATGTATAACTGGGTATCATCAGCATATTGATGATATCTCATCCCATGCCCTTGGATGATCTCACCCAGCGGTATCATGTAGATGTTAAATAGTAAGGGGGAGAGGACCGACCCCTGAGGTACCCCACAAGGGAGAGACCTAGAGGTCGACCTCTGACCCCCCACTAACACTGACTGTGACCGATCAGAGAGGTAGGAGGAGAACCACTGTAAAACAGTGTCTCCCACTCCCAACCCTTCCAACTGGTGCAGAAGGATACCATGGTCGATGGTATCAAAAGCCACTGAGAGGTCAAGAAGCACCAGGACAGAGGTGTTTTATCCTCATGTAGACACCTCTACATGAGGATAAACCCCTGTCCCAGGCCTGCTAAAATCATCCATCAGCACGACCAAAGCAGTTTCCGTGCTGTAGCTGCACCTAAATCCTGACTGTTGAGGGCCTAGATAATTGGCTTCTTCCAAGGATCATTGGAGCTGGAGTGACACCACCTACTCAACAACCTTCCCCATGAAGGGAATGCTGGAGACTGGACAATAGTTGTTAAGTATGGCTGGGTACAGGGAAGGCTTCTTGAGGAAGTCCTCCTTGTAGGGAGCCGGGAAGGACCCCTGCCCAAAAGAAGCATTGACAATCTCCTGGACTCAGCTCTATGTCACTTCCCTGCTGGCCGAAACCAGTCAGGAGGGACACAGATCCAGTAAACAGGTGGCAGAACTCACAACTCCAATGGCCTTGTCCACTTCATCAGGTGTCACCAGGTCAAACTCCTCCCAGACAGATGGACAAGGATGGGCTCCAGTCACCTTGACTGACTCATTGTCAGTCGACTCTGCTATTCAATTGGAGTCAAGATCCGTTCGGTTCCAAGTGATTTTATCAGTGAAAAACGTATTGAAATCCTCGGCACTGCTCTGCAAGGGCTCCTCAACTCTCTCCTGATTCAGAAAGGAGCGAGTCACCCTAAACAGATTGTCCGGACAAGATTCCGCTGATGCAATCAAGGCAGCATGATACGCGCATCTTGCCACCTTGAACTCCACTTTGTAGGTCTTAATATGAGCTCTTACAAGGGGATTTATTTTTCCTCCACCACTTCTCTAGACATTTCTTCTGGTGTTTCAATTCCTGGAGTTCCTCAATAAACCAAGGAGCTCTCCAGGGTCTAGTGCCACAGAGAGGTTACAATGGCGCAATGTGGTCGAGAGCCTCCGTTGCAGCCTTATTCCAGCCCACGGCAAGAGACTCTGCCGAACTGTGAACAAGTGAATTTGGTAAAACCCCAAGCGCCCTCTGAAAGCCCTCTGGGTCCATTAGGCGTCTGGGGCAGAACCACCTAATCAGTTCTGCCTACATGTGGGGGAGGATTGGAGCCATGAAGTCAAGCCATAGTAGAAAATGTAGTGTCTGCGGCTAAAACAGCTCTCACCACCATGGAAAACTGCCAAATCGGGGGGTCTCCAGAGTCAGGGGCAATTCACCTCACTGAACAGTTAGAACAAGTTTGCTGACTCGGATTAAAATGCCCTATATTCATGATGCTCCACAATAGTCCTGCGGAGCTGCAACTGCCTTGCTGCCCCATTGGAATGCATGGAAAGATATGTTTGAACTATATATTTGAGACAGACTTTTTCAATCATGTTTTTTATTCTATTTCCATTGATATGGATGAAATGACTTGATTAAACTATGTATTTTAAATATAGGCTTTTTGCTAAGCAGATAGACTCATCAGTCACAATTCTTATTCATTCTTGTATTTCCAAATGGTCTGTCACCTTTGCAATTCTCCACCGTCTATCCACTCATCCATTATTATCATCTAATGTAGTCACTTTTTAAAGAAAAATAATGGATCACAATCAATCAAAATGCAGTGCAAATTTCATGATTTTTTATGATTGAAATAAACTGATAAGTAGCATACAATTGTTCATGAACTTTCTATTGCTAAAATTTATATGATGTTATACCATTCTAGATGGCACCAATCCATTCATTATGACATATATTTAGCCCTGTCATTTATATGTAACTTATACACACACACAAACACACACACACACACACACACACACTCATTCAAATCTATAACATGTTTTTTTCTCCTATGATGTATTCAGACAGCTATTTTAACATGCATTCTTCCTAATTTCAGCAAACCAGATAACATTAAATAAATGTTCATGTAAACTGTGCTGCATCCATGGTTGAACTTTACTGATCTTAGCAGCAAGGTTGGTTGTTGTCATTGCCATTTTTAATCTACATCAATATATGGTGATATTTGGTAAGTTCCCTGCTGTCCTTTCCATCCAGTGACACTTGTTAGTAGAAAAAGCAACTATCGATATATCTACCTGGGACATTTGTATTTGTTCTTTGTTATAAGACTGTCATTCTTGTTAGAAATTAACAGCATAGTACTAACTGAAAGAAATACATAGAAATACATAGTGCCATTCACCTGAAATGCCTTGTGCAGAACAGCCAGGGATGTAACATCTTTTCATATAACTATTGATCTCCCAGGTTTACAGGAGATCTCTAGAGAATAGGAACCAGTGTGGTATAATAGTTAAAAGTGTTGCACTGGTCCCTGGGAAATCCAAATTTGAATCTACCTTTAGTCACAGTAATTGGTGTCTTTAGGCCAGTCATTCTCTCTCAGTGAATTCTATTTCATAGACATGTTGTAGGAAAATATATGGGGAAAAACTATGTACATTGCGTTAAGCACAAAAGAAAATATGACATATAAATGGATAGATGGAAAAAATACTTGCATACTTTCATCAGACCCTTTAAGGTGCAGAAGTCTGCACTCCCAGTGGTTATTGGTGCTAGGAGCATACCTGTTAGTACCTCTATCCAAACGGTTTGGTTGGTAATATATAAACAAGCCAACAATGTATGGTTATATGGATTCATGTAATATAGCTTTAAAATGTATGCTATGTTCTGATTTCCTATAGTGTTACAAATTGCCATAAGAGGGAGCTAGAAATCATGGCTTATTTTCCCTGTTGTTTCATTATTTCATTTATTTATTTATTTATTTATTTATTCATTCATTCATTCATTCATTTATTTTGTCCAATACACAATGAGGGTTTTAGTGGGTATATATCTATATACACATAGTAAAATACATGATGAAGGTTATAGAGGAGATACTCATAGTAAAATATATCTAAGAAAGAATAGAAAAGAAGATGTAGTAATAGAACATATCAATGAAAGAATAGAAGAAGAGATATAGGAATAGAAGAAAGGTATAGGAGATATAGGAGAGCAATAGGACAGGGGACGGAAGGCACTCTAGTGCATTTGTACTCACCCCTTACTGACCTCTTAGGAATCTGGATAGGTCAACCATAAATAATCTAAGGGTAAAGTGTTGGGGGTTTGGGGATGACACTATGGAGTCCGGTAATGAGTTCCACACTTCGACAACTTGGTTACTGAAGTCATATTTTTTACAGTCAAGTTTGGAGCGGTTAATATTAAGTTTGATTCTGATAATGACCTCTATGTTATACTGTTATTCTGATGTGTTTGTAAGCTATGATATCTTTGTTGGATGTAAATGACAAAGACAAAGATTATTGTTTTTCTAGAGATTGACTGATTTGAATGTGTATGACTTGGACTGTTTATTTGGACTGTGGTATTTGTTAAAGTATCTGTAAAGTGTATCTGTGTGTGAGAGACTGGATAATTGCTAATATCTACTGCAATATCCCATTTCTATGTGCATAGCCCTGATAACTCAAGGGTTGCTCTACATACACCTTAACAATCCCCAAAAGGAGGAAAGGAGAAAGGAACCCCTCCCACATATGAAGCAACCTATATTTACATCTTGAGCACCTCACTTCCTTGCTCCTTTTGCTGTGGTGTCCATCTCAGCCACCCCTGACTGACATGCCCTGTTTTTTCTCCTCACATATTTGGTTCAAAGTACAATTTTTGAACAGATCTGGCTGGAGAGCTTTTGCCTTCATTCATCACATATCCCTCACCAGAGGTGGGATTCAGCAGGTTCTGACCAGTTCTGGAGAACCAGCAGCAGAAATTTTGAGTAGTTCAGAGAACTGGTAAATGCCACTTCTCTCTGGCCCCACCTCCATCTATTGTCTGTCTCCCGAGTCACAGCTGATTGGGAGGAAATGGAGATTTTTGCAGTTCCTTTCCCCTGGAGTGTGGGGGGGGGATGGAGATTTTACAGTATCCTTCCCCTGCTATGCCCACCAAGACACATCACATTCCAAGCCACACCACATCCACCAAGCCACATCCACAGAACAGGTAGTAAAAAGTTTTGAATCCCATGACTGTCGCTCACTCAAGGCCTGATCTTGAAGTCAGCTCTGCTAGTCCCCTCCTTGTGTTAGGTTGTCTAACCTACATCTCTGGACAAGGAAGAAGACAAGGAAAGGTAGCAATAAAGAATGGTGAAGCTCTGATTGTCTGGAATGATTAGCCTGGCATTCCCTCCCCTAAAAAAAAATCATCTGGGGAATACTTCAAATGTTTTAATGTTTCCCCAGCGATTCAAGACAATTATTTTCTGTTCTATCTAATGAAGCACATTTATCACATCTCAAATGGGAAAACAGGAAACATGACCAAAAATGGCTAGGGTTTTTTTTTTTAGTTGAACTGATTTAATTATCAAAACTAAGCCTGGGGTTTATTTCTCTGCTTTCTTTCCCACCTACTTCCCCTTCTTTCAGTTGCCAAGAAAATTCTTGTTAGCTGTCTACAGTGGATGCAACTTTCTCATTACACATTTTTCATCCCTCTAAACTAGACCTGTTGCCTTTCTCTAAGATTTTAGTAAACTACAGGGAAGTTAATTATGTTGCAAGTGACCTGCTGAGCTATATTAACAGATCACCCAAGAGAACAAAGAGACATTTGATTGGGTGAAAGTGTGAATGGATATGAGAAAAATCTACACCATAATTTCACACCATCCCTACAGAGTCCAGTTTGTAGGAAAAATGATGTGAAAAGTTAAGCAACAAGTAAATGCAAAGGGGGAAAATACAGATCCTTTCAATTGAAATGCCCCACTTATAGAAGTCTAGGAGGGCAGTGAGCAATAAAAACTCTTTATCTTTGTAGAAGAATACTTCTTTCAAAAATGATGTTTTCATGGAAATATAGGTCCTTTTTCTGAGTTGCCAATCCTCATTTCTGTTATTTCAACTTGCAAGTGCTGAGGCAATGAGCCTATAGAAGTCCAATCTTTCTCACACCCAGAACAACATGGCAACAGAATTGTAGAGTCCTAAAACTGAAAAAGAAAGGAAAAATGCTTGCATCATTTATTTACCTAGCCAATAGACACCAAACAAATCATTAATTCATACCTTAGCATCCCCATGTTCATCAATGATCACTCCTAGATTGTGTACATGGCAAGATCTGTATATAAGAAAAAAGAGACAAAGTCCACTTCTACAGGGGAACAGCTAAACTGGGTTCTAGGCCACCATCTGAAACACAGTTTACAAAGAAGTCTCATGCTGTTTTATGAGGGATATGAGGATATGTTGCTAGTTTTACAAATGCACATTTTTGTCTTATTTTTATACTTGTCATTACCTTAGAAACTTTCTCTTTTTATACTCCAAATGGATTTTTCCACATATCAGGGTTGTCAACAGATGGACACCATGAATATGCACATCAAGGCTGTCATCTAATGCTTTTTAGAAAAAGAACAAGGAAAATATGCTACCAACCATACTCATTTCTCTGATATATGCATCATTTCCTACTATAACAATTGATAGGGACATAATCTCTGTCATTTTTGGCAGATTTTGGACAGAATGCCAGAAATTCAACAAAAGGTCAATATCACACCACGCACACATGTATATTATCCTATGCAAATGAGGATCTCTAATCTCAAGACTATCTTTCAATATTGTTGCTCCCAACCCACCAACTCAAATAACAAAGCTGGTTAAATATTCATGTACAGAGTTTGTCTAATGCAATTAGATTACGTTTAGAAATGTTGTCTATAAAGTCCTATCAATCTAAATAAAAATAAGATAAATAAAGCAATATACTCCTGACCATTTATTCTACCTTCGGTAGACTGAACTAAAATAAATGTTATTTTTTATTCATCTTGGGAAGGCACAAAATTGAAGAAAGCTGATATAGCTCAAAAACTCTGCATTATTTCAATAAAACATTAAAATATATCACATCTGGATATGAAGAACAAAATTAATTAATATGAATATGCCACTTAATGAACAATGTATATGTAATATAAATTGTAAAGCATTGTTTCTAATATTATAAAATGTAGAAAGGAATTGATTGGAACACCCTTTTCAATTTTATATTAGCTCATTTACTTAAATGCATTACTGATCCAGCTCCTATCATTACACCCACCAGCAAATTTTGCAATAGAACTTCACTTGTTTCATTATAAGCGGACAATGAATCTAACCTCCCTATGACATGAAGTATGAAAAGTATTCTACATATACTAGACAGATATTTTTATAATGATCAACCCATTGCTGAAACATCACATATTCTTTACTCTTTCACCACCATGAATAATGGATAGATATTAAAAAGCAACAACATTAAGAAACAACTCTGTCCTTAAAGGAATAGTGAGGGAGACATCATGGACCATGTAATATGTACATTGCAATAATCTGGCAGTATTAATTGTACCCTTTTGGAGAAAATTTATGGACAAGAAGTTCAAATATGTCTTCTCAGATATACCTATCTCTATCACCTGAATAAAGTTTTGCATCAGCACCAATCCTCCTACATCATCAGCAAGACATAAGATGCTTCAACATTATAAAGTTTATTGATCTTTTCGGGTTTTATTTTGATTTCATAGTATTAGAATTTCATAGTATTAGAAATAATTCATAAATCATGCTTATTACTGTACATATATGCCTATGCACAAACATGCACATTTTAAATATGTTTTAGGGCTGCTACTGTGATCCAATATTATTTTTGATACTGATTGCTTAGCTTTCTTCATTATTCTCCATTTTTATGGCATACTATGAAAACAAAACAATGCAAGCTCAATAGAAAAACAAACTAGTTAATAAAACAGACTATATTGTGTTCATTAATGATACTTCCATGTTCTCTTCAAATAAATTTTGTTTAATTAATTGAATGGTACAAATCATTTTAGCTATGCTGAAAGTACAGATTTTTTAAATGTATGACACTATTGTCCCCAGGTTAACAAAATAAATATTTTGAATGGATATTTTTGTAATTGCCAAACAACAGTAGTGTGTGTTAGATTCATTCTGCCTTTCAGTATGCCAAACTACTAGAAATAATTTGACATTAAGGTGGGCACTATATAAAAAAATTGAACAAACAAATATTGTGAGAGAAAGTTATCATAAATAGACTGATTTTTCCCGAATGTTTCCATTCTTCTTCTGTTTCTAAAACACCAAAGCACAAAGCACAAAAAAGAATTCACAGTTAAGGTACTCATGATACATGAGATTTGACAGATCCAGCCCAAACTGCTAGTGATATAGTTGCCAAGGCTGAATTACATTGACAATATTTATATAGCATGACTTATTCAAGAAAGAAAAAGAATCCTATGTGAAAACACAGAAAGCACTCCTGGGAAATATATTGACTCAGAAAATAATATACAATAATTTACTATGTGATGTAAAAGGTCTGATTGTTTTTTTATTACTGCACCACAGAGGATCATACATGGTAGACTATTGTCTTGACTTTGAAAAAAACAAAAACAAAAATTGTTTTGAAAGCTTTTACACAAGTTTCTCTAGGAACTGTGTTATTCACTAGATAGTCTTCCTAGAGAGAGTAATTAGGAGACTATTACATCTTGTTCCTGAACTTCTTCTATTTTTCAAGCAGTATTTATCACAGCACATTCTGTCTCAATAAAGTTCAGAGTTTAGCTGTCTTTTAATTGGCAAAATCATTAATGTGGGCTTTAGAATGCATACATTTCTGTGAACAATAGTGATGTCACATATCACCTATTTTTGAAAGAAGAAGCAGGGCTTTTGAAAGAAACTTTACCCATTGTCAAAGAGCTGACAAAGAATTTGTGGGAATGTTGCAGTTGAGTCAGAAAGCAATAAAAACAGCTGGAAGTAACCTTTTAGCTAATCAAGACACAGATGAGCAATTAACAAAATTGGACTTGAAGAAGGTTGGCAGATTGCCTACCCCATGAGGGTAAAAGTGCCTAAAAGTGGAATCTCAAACTTTTTGGTGCATGGGGCTAGAGGAAGGTGAGGAAAAAACAACAACTTAGGCACTATTTTTCTAAATATCAGTGGTGTACTTTATCAGGATTTTCAAGTGTATACGTTTTTAGTATCATTAATGCTGTGTTACTGATTTCAACAGCTATAGTTTTTTGGTGTTCTTATACTATTTCAGTTCCTATTACAGCTCCTTGAAACTGCAAACTAGCTGAGTTTACAGCATTTGGTTCACAATTATCTCAGGCTTATCAGTTTACTTCAGTGTAATTACTATTCTGTAAATAGAACTTTGGCCTTCCTTATGGTGTGCCTCTTAGTTAAACACTCTCAGAGAGCTCCAACTTAGGGCAGGATAAAAGCCAAAAGAAATAGCACATCCTTAAAGCCTAGAAAGCTCCCTGTTCAGGAATTGAACCATCCATCTATATAGTCTATTGTTGTAGACACAAACGAACATCAATCTTTCATGTTTTCAGTGAGGAATTTTCTTAACCAATCTGGAAATACCATAAGGATGTCTTTGGGGTTTCCAACATAGAGTAGATTTTATAACGTTGACTATGATTCAAAGGATTGAGTTTCAATGGGGAAAGAAGCGTACTTTGATTTGGCAATACAGTGAATGAAAAACAAGACCACATCATATCCCTTCTGCAGATAGAACAGAAGAAAGTTCAGCAAAAATGAAAATACCTGTAGAAACAAATGCTTTGTAGGGTATAGATAGTTCTTGTGGAGGAAATTTGTCATAGGAATAAAAGAAAGGAAACAGAATGTGCCACTGAAATTCTCTTGTTTTTTAAGGAAAAACGTAAAGCACATCTTTTAATTTTTTTTAAAAAAAGGTGTATCATTGATTTATCTCATTTCCATGAATAACACTTGCTTCTCAGATGAGAGTAATATGAAAGGAAATGGTTTGGAGATGTTGATTGATGTTTCTTATTGATCATGAAGGTTTGATTTAATTGACCAAATTCAAGCTTTTCATCATACAGTAGTGTTGACTGCATAGAACCTAAAAACAAAACCACCTACACTTTTTAGCATCAGATTTCCGATGAAACTTAAGAATGCAGAGGAATGTGACCTAAAGCCATAGCTGCATATTATGTTCTCTCTTTCTGCTGATAATTTGTAGAAAAACAAAAAACAGTATGATATAGTTGTGCTATTTGGTTTACTGTTGTAAGAAGTAGCCGCTTGGTGCCAGAAGCATATTGTCTTGCCTGCAGGCTACATGGTTTATAGATGGAGAAAGTTTATTTTAGGTGCCTACATGAATAATATAAACTTTAAAATAAATGAAGCTCTTCTATTTATAGTTTAGTTTGGATTATGAACAAATGCATGGACATTACAACTAGGCAATCTGTTTGGTGCAGGTGCATGGCTTGTGATGGCTTCATCAATAAAGCATTGTACAGCAAACAAAAAGGCTGTCATAGTTTGTTGGTGCCCAACAAAATCAATAACAAAACCTGAGATGTAACTATGGATCAGTGATGGGCTCCTATGGGTACAGTCAGGAACGCAGTACAGGTAGCAAAATTTGGAGCTCCACCCCAGAGCACCCAATTTGCACTGAAAGATGTTGAAACAAAATTTATTTATTTATTTATTTATTTATTTATTTATTACTTAGATTTGTATGCCGCCCCTCTCCGAAGACTCGGGGCGGTTCACAACACGTGGAAACAAATCATAAATAATTTGACAAATTTAAAAATATTTAAAGATTTAAAACAGACCCCATATACTAACAGACATACACACAAGCATACCATATATAAATTAAACATGCCCAGGGGGAGATGTTTCAGTTCCCCCATGCCTGACGGCAAAGGTAGGTTTTAAGGAGTTTACGGAAGGCAGGAAGAGTAGGGGCAGTTCTAATCTCCGGGGGGAGTTGGTTCCAGAGGGCCGGTGCCGCCACAGAGAAGGCTCTTCCCCTGGGGCCCGCCAACCGACATTGTTTAATTGACGGGACCCGGAGAAGGCCCACTCTGTGGGACCTAATCGGTCGCTGGGATTCGTGCGGCAGGAGGCGGTCTCGGAGATATTCTGGTCCAGTGCCATGAAGGGCTTTAAAGGTCATAACTAACACTTTGAATTGTGACCGGAAACTGATCGGCAGCCAATGCAGACTGCGGAGTGATGGTGAAACATGGGCATACCTAGGTAAGCCCATGACTGCTCTCGCAGCTGCATTCTGCACGATCTGAAGTTTCCGAACACTTTTCAAAGGTAGCCCCATGTAGAGAGCATTACAGTAGTCGAACCTCGAGGTGATGAGGGCATGAGTGACTGTGAGCAGTGAGTCCCGGTGCATAAGCCACGCCCACACTGTGGTACTAAAATTTTTGGTAGTCCATCACTGCTATGGATGGGCAAGCTGGCAAAAATGACTCATCAAATTAGGATGGCAATTGAATGTTTGGTGGACTAGAAAAGGAAAGGAATGAGAATTTTCCAGGTTGCAGAATCTGAAAATATCAAAGCAGGGCTGTGGGAGAATAACAGCTTGTTAAAGGGGAACAAGATGAAAGGACACTGAATGAAAGCAAAAGCTCTCTGTAAAAAAAAATACAGTGAGTATAAAGGTTATGCATGTCATCTAGCAATAAATACATGCATTATACCGAAAAGGGCAAAGCAAATGGATAGAGAAGTGCAAGAACAATCCAAGAATAGAGGAAATATCTAGCAGTTGTTATTTGAAGCACTTGGGCTGCACTACACTTGTTGAGCAAAATACAAACACAGCTAGAGAATCAAATGACATTAATATTTCATGGATGCATATTCATGGGGAGGCTGAATAATGAGGATTTGATTTAATGACAAAATAAACAGTACTGAAAATCAAATCCAATGCCAGCTTAATGTTTGGGGGGGAAATACAATTTCATCCTATAGACAGAATTGTCATATAATTCAACATCCATTTGGAAAGCACATTAAATTAGACTGCACGTTTTAAGCAGCATGACCCAATTTGGCAGGCCTGAAGGCCGGAATGAAGGGTATTGGTGATAAAACAAAGCAAAAGGAATAGAGAATGTATATGAGGGCTGAAAACAAATGTTAGAATAAGATAGCAGTTGCTTGCTTTCCCATCTGTTCCTTGTGGAGCATCTACCAAAGGATGGCATTTACCTTGTCATTTAAGCAAGCGCTTCTCACATTTTCTAAGAGAACAATATATATGTGTGTGTGTGTGTGTGTGTGTGTGTGTGTGTCACATGTTTTTTTTGCTGAATTTGAAAATTAAGGGAGACTAGGATAGATCTATTTCGGCCTTATTTTGGCCTCATCAGCTAGCCATACCCACTGGGACTTGAACCTGCAACCTTTGCCTTGTAAGGCAGAGAATTATCCTCTAGGCTACAGTATCCAATCCCTTCAGCTCTGCACCAGGGAAGGGTTACATATTTTTGTGTCGAATCACTCTGGTGTATTGAAGGAACATCACAGCTCCTTATTTGCCTCTCGGCCCAACCCAGGGCCATTTCCAAGGCAGTTCATTTTATTGATAGCCGACAATTCTATCTGTATGTATCACATGTTTTTTTGCTGAATTTGAAAATTAAGGGAGACTAGGATATATCTATTTCGGCCTTATTTTGGCCTCATCAGCTAGCCATACCCACTGGGACTTGAACCTGCAACCTTTGCCTTGTAAGGCAGAGAATTATATATATATGTGTGTGTGTGTGTGTGTGTATATAAATCCCAGTGAGGGTATGGCTACCTGATGAGGCCAAAATAAGGCCGAAATAGATCTATCCTAGTCTCCCTTAATTTTCAAATTCAGCAAAAAAACATGTGACACATACAGATAGAATTGTCGGCTATCAATAAAATTGGAAATGGAAACCGCCTCACAGCTGACCACCCTGCCGCCGCCCCATGGCTACTGCCCAATGCCGCTGCTGCAGCATGGTGTACGAGAAAGAGAGAGAGAAGGAAAGAGAGAGATAGCAAGAGAGAGAAAGAGATAGCAAGAGAGTGAGAGAGAGAAAGAGAGAGAAAGAGAGAAAGCAAAAAAGAGAGAGAGAGGGAGAGAGAGGGGGAGAGAGGAAGAGAGAGAAAGACAGTGAGAGAGAGAAAGCAAGAGAGAGAGAGAAAGAGGGGGGAGGAGGGGAGGGAAAGACATAGAGGGAGGGAAGGAGGGAGAGAGAAAGAGAGCAAAAAAGAGGAAGGAAGGGAGAAACAAAGAGGGATGGAGAGAGAGAGGGAAAGAAAGAGGAAGGAAGGAAGAGAGAGAAAGAGGGAGAGAGAGAAATAGAGCGAAAGGGAGGAAGAGAGATTTTTTTGTCCAAACATTTTTTAGCGCCCCCCCCCCCCGCTCAATGTTCCCCAGGATTTTGTAAATCTGAATAATGTGCCGCGGCTCAAAAAAGGTTGGGAAACACTGGTCTAGTTGACAGGACCTGTAGAAGGCTGAATCTGTGGGACCTAACCGGTCACTCGGATTCATGCAGAAGGAGGTGGTCCCGTAAGTAATCTGGTCCCATGCCATGTATGGCTTTATAGATCATAACCAACACTTTGAATTGAGTCTGGAAACCAATTGTTAGCCAGTGCAGACTGCGGAGTGTTGGAGAGATATGGACATGTCTGGGTAATCCTATGACTGCTCATACAGCTGCATTCTGGACTATTTGTAGTTTCCGAACACTCTTCAAAGGTAGCCTCATGTAGAGGGCATTGATTCATTATTAAGTTCTCTTAAGTTTTCAAAATAAATGGAAAAGCCAACTATAAAGACAAATGGTAAAGTTGATATAATATACAAATATGTGATTCCTCCTCCTCCTCCATCAATTCTCATTTTTCTCCAAAACACTGCAGATTATTTGACCAAAAATATGCTTACTGGTGGCACAGGAAAGTCTGTGAAAGTTAGCTCTTAAAATGAAGTTTATCCTGGATACTATTCCATTATAACTAGAATCTTATTGAATCTGGTATAGTTGAGAGAGCTTTTAAGGGAAACGAAAAGTGCATAATCTTCTCATGAACCAAACTCTTTAGAAACTCCTAGGATTTATTCCTTTGAGAATCAAACAATGTTTTGATTTCATTTTTTTTCAAAGCTCTTTATGGTGCTTCATTAATTCTATCTTTAAGTGGTTTAAAGAACAACATTATAATCAGCATGTCAGAAAACATAAACAACCCCATCAATGCCATCCACATATACTGTAGTATCTTTTAAATAATACTATGTTGTTATCAACTGTTCCAAATTGTAATCAAAACATCTCAAGTGGTAAGTACTAATTGCATTTTATTTTATTATTTGCCAATTCCCTATTCTCTCTGCATCATTTTTTATCATAGATTTAGTCCTTCTAGAAAGTCCTGGAACATGTCCAGAATCACTAAAAATAAACACCTAAAAATGATATGAAGAAAGTTGAAAGAAACTTTAATTTTAAAGGTATCTGTGTTACTTATTTATCTGTGTTATAAAATGATTCAGTTTACATAAATAAAATGAAATAGACAATAAAATTATATTGTATCACTATTTAATTAAGAACAGAAGACAATGTGCCATGTCTATATTAACTTAAGAAAACACTTCGCAAATATCACATGGGAAGTGGTAGCTATCATTGAAAGGGCTCTAGCTTAAACATCTAACATTCTGTTCTAGTACTAAGTATCAGAGGTGAACAGCAAAGTACTTTTCATTTCTAGAGTTAAGTGAAGGACAGTTTATGTTATGGAGAAGGCATTATATCTTGTATCCTGAATAGTTAATATGCTCCCATATTTAAAGGAAGCTGTGGATAGGAAGTTGCTTGGGTAGGAAATTGCACACCTATCTTTTCCCATCATTAAAGAAACTTTGGGGTGTGTTGCAAATAGTTTAGAAATACAATGGATTACACTGGAATGTATTAAATGTGGTAATTATGGTAAATGCTTCTTGGGCACTTTAAATTTCAGACTAATCTTGTTCCAGGGAAACATTATGTTATAATGTCAACAATTTAACTATAATTACAGGATCTATTTTTGGTCCCTAACAGGAATTTATTTCATATGTATTTATATTTATAAATTTCCTGGGAGCTCTCATTAATCTGTGGAAAAAAACCCCATTGCTTGATTTGCTTTTATTTAATAAACTGAAAAGTTAGCTATGTTGGGAAGAAAATATACTTTTATTATTAGAATAGCCCACCAGCATTTTTGTTAAAGTTTTGTTATAGCTTAGTGTTACTCTAATCATCATAGCTTATCTCAATTGCTTTATAACTGTGCTTAAATTATTGCCAATTAGTTAATTATTATCTTATTCAGCTGATTAATTAGTTGAAACATTAATCACTTTAAAAGCTTCCCAATGCTTGTGAATATAGGATAAGGAGTTGGTGGGACCTGGCAGCATCCAAATGGTACAGAACAGCAGTATGGAATAGCAGGTTAACACCAACATGACTTGAAAGGTTTTGAAGGTCTGCTAATATAATGAACAAGTCAGGATTCAGAGAAGCAATTGTGACTTTTCACTTTTGCAGCTTAAATGACTAGCAAAAAGTTAATCTATTTCTTCTGCTTGGTTAGGTGACCTATAGTTCATATCTGTGGCAATGACATTCTTTTTTGTTTTTTATTAAGCTTGTTGGTACTATGTACAAAACATTTGAGTTTGCAATACTCAAAACATTTGAGTTTGCAATGTTACAAGCTAACAATGAATATTTGTTTGTACTGAAGTACTATAGCTTTAAGAGGTAGTGTTGCAAATTGCCATAAGAGGGAGCCAGAAAGCATGATTCTTTCTCTCTGCTGTCTCTGCTCTTTCTGTTGATTCACTGTGACTAATGTAGTAAGCTCTGTGTGTTCTATAATAGTTTGATGTATTTTGTAAGCTGTAATGTTTGTCTGATATGTGAGGCAAAGACAGGCTTGTAATATTATTATTATATTGAGAGTTATTGACTGATTTGAATGTGGATGACCAGACTGTTTAACTTGACTGTGCTATTTCTAAAGTAAAAACTATTTTATAAACTTTAATGTATCTGTTTTGTATGACTGAATAATCACTCTTATCTCCTGGATATCTGCTGGAATTCCACATTTCTTCTGTGTATGTCCTTGATACCTCAAGGGTTCTGTATACCCATTAAAAAGCCAAATAGTTGTTCACAGAAAAAAAAGTGACAAGTTTATCTCATCTTATCTGCATTCTAGGAGATTTTCATCCTTTCTTTTATTCACTTTTGTCAGGGGTGGGTTCCACTTACATTCACCACCAGTTTGCATCACAACTCTTAGTGTGTGCGTTCAATCTGCTCATGCTCGCACGTATCCTCTCATGCAATTTGGCTTCTTCACATGCTCAGTAACAGGATTCAGCCTGAAACACAGCTGAGGAGCTGATCAGCTGTGCTTTGAGTGACAAATAAAGATCAGTATTAACCCTGAGCCAAGTAGGAGGGCTCTTTTTCAAGCAATAGAAGAGGAGAAGGCATCCAAACATAGAAAAGCTTGCAAAACATTCCCCAAAACAGATGGGTGGCATCTACAGAATGGCACTGACCAAACCAGATCCATGATGCCATCATCACATCATCAGCAGGTCACTAATGGTTCGGGCAGTCTGGTCCAAACTGGGAGGAACTCACCCCTGATTTATGTAGATTTAGTGGTCTTTTAGATATAATGCAACCCCATCTCCTTTGTTAGATCTGTTTCTTTTGAACAGTTTATATCCTTCTATCAGTAAGGGAAATCTATCAGGCAAACAGCAACAGAGGTTTTGTTCATTTCAAGCATGTATATATTGCTGAATTGGACTACAGAGACAACCTTAAATAAGGAATGAAAGAGTGGCTAAAGAAATGCCATCCCTGTAAAAGGGGAGGGAGGGGCAAACTCAAGGCTGTGTATCTTTAGGTCTGTTTGGTATAAGAAGAGGCAGAGAAAACTCTTTCAAACTTTCAAGACTATTTTATTATGCCTGACTATGATAAAGATTGTATAGTCTTTGGGGCAGCTGTTTTGTGACCAATCCTACCTAATAGTTGATAACAGCTATATGTCATCAAATAGCATTTCTATCTGAACTTATCTGACTCAAATGATAAGCAAAGAGTCAAGCTGATCATGAAGGAGACTTTATGTTTTTTGAAAAAAGTATGAACTATGTTCAATGATATCTCTATGTCTGAAGGACTCACTGAAGAATGTTGGGAAAGAGTGAGGGCAAAAAAAGATGGGCACACCAGAGAATTAGGTGGCTGGATTTGTTTGTTTGTTTGACTTCTATGCCACCCAATTCTGAAGGACTCAGGGCAGAGTCACTGAAGCAGTAGACATGAGTTAAATGGACTCCAGTGGATAGTAGAGGACAGGAAGGTCTGAAGGAATGTTGTCCTTGGGATTGTGATGGGTTGGACACACCTTCACAACTAACAACAAATGTATTTATATTTTATATTTCTTAACTGCCCACCTTTTCAAAGATGGGTGTACAATATAACCAATAAATAATGCAATGCATATGTCTACATGAAACAATAATAAACCTAATAATTGTTATATGAATGTTTTTGCAGCCTGCTTTCTGTTAAGAGATGAATCTTTCAAGTTAGGCTATTGTACAACAAATGCTAAAATGATTATCATACTACTGAATTGCACCCAAGAGCAACTGGATGTCAGTGCAGTTCACCCAATAGTGGTGTTACTTGAATGAACCAAGGAGCACCCAAAACCACATGTGTCATGTCATTCTGAACTAGTTGCAGCTTTTGGATGGTCATCAAGGGCAATTTCAAACAGACATGTATA
Source organism: Erythrolamprus reginae (assembly GCF_031021105.1). Taxonomy (NCBI): domain Eukaryota; kingdom Metazoa; phylum Chordata; class Lepidosauria; order Squamata; family Dipsadidae; genus Erythrolamprus; species Erythrolamprus reginae. Next base: position 111,522,780 of record NC_091950.1, read on the forward strand.
TTATGCTATTGTTATTGGGTTAGGGTTTGGTTTTGGTTTTGGTTAATTTACACTGTATTACTATTTTTTTTCTTTTAAGCAATTCTCCCCTCCTCTTTTCCCTCCTTTGTAGATTGTCGAATTTAGTGCTCTTTTAGGGATATAAATTCTTACTGAGTAACTTACATTGAAATTAATGTGTCTCATTTTTAATTATTTATAACATTCAATAAGAGTTATATTAAAAATGTATTAACTTGTTCAATATTATTCATAACTATGTTCCCCAGATAACTGCATTAGGATTCTAACATCCTTTGGAATTAAAAAAAAAGAAAAGAAAAGAAAAAAATGAACAAACTTTTTCATGATGCATTTCAAAGTGATAGTTACAAGATTGCCACTTATGTTAATATTGGTTGATCCTTTGTGTATTTTAAATCTTGTATGTCTAAGACTTTCCCAATAAAATAATCCCATTATTTATTAATTACAAAAGCTAAATCATTGGCAATTTGCAATCAAAATTTGTAGTCCGTACATTTTTTTTATATTGCTTTGGATCCTTTTGATACAATAATAATAGCCATATAACATCCCAAACTTAACAATTGCCAATAAGAAAGACAAAATGATCTGGATAACATATGTGGCAGTACTTGAGACAGCAGAATAGAAAAGAAAGAACTGAAGAAAATCACAAAATACAAAGATTTGCAAATATAAGTAGGATGACTGTGACAAGAAACACAAAGATAGTACCAATAGTAATTGGTACCTTGAATGCAATCTGAAAACATCTGGAACATCACTTATTAATACATAAGCATCAAACAGTGGCCATTAACTGAAGACCAAAATTGTTGGAGTCAATATGCTGATTCTGTAAACCACTTAAAGAGGACTGTAAACGCACTGTGAAGTGGTATATTAGTTTTGGTCACCATGATGCAAAAAGGATATTGAGACTCTAGAAAAAGTGCAGAGAAGAGTGACAAAGATGATTAGAGGACTGAGGCTAAAACATATGAAGAATGGTTGCAGGAACTAGGCATGGCTAGTTTAATGTAAAGAAGAACCAGGGGAGACATGATAGCACTGTTTCAATATTTCAGGGGTTGCCACAAAGAAGGAGTCAACCTATTCTCCAAACATCGGAGGGTACAACAAGAAGCAATGGGTGGAAACTAAACAAGGAGAGAAGTAACTTAGAACTAAGGAGAAACTTCCTGACAGTCAGAATAGTGCTGAGGGTCTTCATCCCCGGGCGCCTTTTGCTGGAGGCCCGGGAGACACTGGCACTTGGCGGAGCCGCCATCTTGGTTATCGGCCGAGATATCGTGAGACTTCGCGAGATCTTGGCCAATGATCAGGCCAGAATGGCCTGATCAGTGACGTGTCTGGGCGGGGCCAGCCAGGGCTGGCTGGCTTGGATTGTGCCTTTTCCCCGGACATCGTACAGCAGACACCCGCCCGTCCTCCCTATCTTTCAGTGTGCCACTTGGGGTCGCCCTAAGGGGCCGAATAGGAATTTTTGGTGGCCCTGGTGTTTTAGCAAGGGCCGTTTTTTCGCCTATTCCACACTGCGGAGACGGATAATCGGTTAGGGGGTGCTCGCACCTGTTTTAGGTTATTTGGCTTACCTCTGGTCATTTGGGTAGGCAGGTTAGGGGTGGAAAACTGGGTGGTGGTTTAGCAACTGCGTGTTCTCCGTTGGGCATCTTTGGGGATGATTGACAGGTTCTCTCCAAAGGCTTGTGGTTCTGACGGCCTGAGCAGTTGGGGGGAACCTGTGTCTTTGGGTCCCGCCCATGTTATTCCCCTTGTACGGGTTAGCCAGCGGGACCTCCCACATGCAAGTGCATGGCAAGGTCTCAGGTGAGGGAGTGGTCCCTCACCTGGATTAGCATGGAGCTATGCCCATAAGTTTCCCCGGAAGTTTATTATACGTCATTTTCCGCCCCGGAAGTAATTGTTTGACCCTGCGGGTCCTTGTTAGGGTTATAGTTAATTATGCTAATTATGCTAATTTATTTAAAATAAATTATGCAAATGTATTTTAATAAAAATGACCCAGTTTTAAATCCATCTCATTGTGTCTGTGTTGTTACTCCGCCTCTCCTGCAAAAGTTGATCAGTGGAACAGCGTGCCTCTAGAAGTTGTGAATGTCCCAACACTGGAAGTTTTTAAGCAGATGTTGGATAACCATCTATCTGAAGTAGTGTAGGGTTTCCTGCCTAAGCAATGGGTTGGACTAGAAGACCTCCAAGGTCCCTTCCAACTCTGTTATTATCATTGTTGTTGCTGCTGTTGCTGTTATATAAGTTTAAATGCAATATTTTATCAATATTGCTATTAACAAAAAATACCACCAGTCAATTGCAACATGTAGCTTTATTTGGGTTGGATTTCTATGCTGCCCTTCTAAATAGATTCAGGGCAGAGCTTTATTTGGAATAAATATTATTCTTAATTATACATTTAATATAATCAAACAGCATCTACCTATCTCAGGTCTTTGAGAAGGACTCTTTAGAGAGATAAAAATGTTAAATCCTGTGCAAATAACTACCCCTTTCTGCAAAGACCTATTAGAAAAATCATGTGATCATTTTGTGAAAACAAGTTACTTTTTAGACATTTTATTTAATTTATTCTGCTTCAATTGTTTTGATTAATTTTCTGACAACTGCTGGGTGACATCATATAACCTAAGCGTATAAAAAAGATAAAACAGATTAGTTTTATTGATCCTTTACTTCAGTCATTTGTGATGCTTAATCATTGTGTCATTCCATACACTTAATCTGCCCATTTTATTTTCAGCAAAGGCTCTCAATAAAAGTTTACTTGCCTCTCTAGCTACTGAGGAGTGCTTGCCAAAAATCCTTTGACACTGGAAGTCATTATATTGGACCATAGAAAGATTGTTAGTGAGACTCTGAAGTCGGAGACAAGCTTCCTCTTTCTTATTGTCCATGTCCAATACACAGCATACATTTGACAGAATGAAAATTATATATAATATATCTCCCACTTGATATTGATCAGAACATAAGATCTGTTATTGGTGTCCTCTAGATAGCAGAACAATGCTTTCAGTAGTAAATCTGGGAGTCTGATAGAAACATAGAAACATAGAAGACTGACGGCAGAAAAAGACCTCATGGTCCATCTAGTCTGCCCTTATACTATTTCCTGTGTTTTATCTTAGGATGGATATATGTTTATCCCAGGCATGTTTAAATTTAGTTACTGTGGATTTACCAACCACGTCTGCTGGAAGTTTGTTCCAAAGATCTACTACTCTTTCAGTGAAATAATATTTTCTCACGTTGCTTTTGATCTTTCCCCCAACTAACTTCAGATTGTGTCCCCTTGTTCTTGTGTTCATTTTCCTATTAAAAACACTTCCCTCCTGAACCTTATTTAACCCTTTAACATATTTAAATGTTTCAATCATGCCCCCCCCTTTTCCTTCTGTCCTCCAGACTATACAGATTGAGTTCATTAAGTCTTTCCTGATACGTTTTATGCTTAAGACCTTCCACCATTCTTGTAGCCCGTCTTTGGACTCGTTCAATTTTGTCAATATCTTTTTGTAGGTGAGGTCTCCAGAACTGAACACAGTATTCCAAATGTGGTCTCACCAGCGCTCTATATAAGGGGATCACAATCTCCCTCTTCCTGCTTGTTATACCTCTAGCTATGCAACCAAGCATCCTACTTGCTTTTCCTACTGCCCGACCACACTGCTCACTGATAGTTTCCAGATGCTTCATTAAAGTCCCTGTTACGTATTCTGAAATTGTTGATCCCATGATTTATTTGCATGTTTGTCCATAAAACTGAAAGTAGCTGGAGGCTGATAAGGTCCATGATTCTGAGTATTTCAACCTTAGTGAATTTGGTTAGATCAGAAGTATTGTGTAGGACTGCTGTTCTTATCTATGGATACAAATAGTCTTTTGAAGTCAAACAAAATCACATCTTCTATTTTTAGATTTTTGATTTTCTGAAGGGACTGTAGTGTGAATTGACACAATATTCACTCCTTTTGTGAGATGTCCAAACTCTTTTAAAAGTTGTTTAAACTCTGTTTAAACTTTAGCAAATGAGAGTCCATCATATCCTATGATAGTTTGTTCCATAGTTAAATAGTATTTATCTCTATGAATGTTTTTCTGATGTTAAACTGAAATCTGCTTCCTTTTAATTTAAATCCAATTTCTTTTAGTCTTGTTTTCTGGAAGAGCTCTGAACAATTTTGCTTCATCTTCTATATGATAGCCCTTTAGATATTTAAAGACAATCATTAGAATAGAATAGAATAGAATAGAATGGGATGGGATGGGATGGGACGGGATGGAATGGGATTGAATAGAATAGAATACTTTATTGGACATACAAGGAATTTGTCTTGGTGCATATGCTCTCAGTGTACATAAAAGAAAATATAGATTTGTCAAGAATCATGTGGCACAACACTTAATGATTGTCATAGATGTCAAATAAGCAATGAAGAAACAATCAATAGGATACAAGCAACACTTACAGTCATACAGTCCTAAGTGGGAGGGAAAGAATGATAGGAATGATGAGAAACAACTAGTAAAAATAGAACTGAGACTTATTAAAATGTTTGACAGTGTTGAGGGAAATATTTGTTTAGTAGAGTGATGGTGTTCGGGGAAAAAACTGTTCTTGTGTCTAGTTGTCTTGGTGTGCAGTGCTCTGTAGTTACATTTTGAGGGTAGGAGTTGAAACAGTTTATGTCCAGGATGCGACCTCTTTTTGACTCGTGCAGTATACAGATCCTCAATGGAAGGCAGGTTGGCAGCTATTTTTTTTTCCTGCAGTTCATCTTACATCTCTACACAGTCTTCTCTTCTCCATATTAAATATACTTCATATTGCAACCATTACTCAGAAGCTTTTTTCCCCTCTAGGTCTCTTACTATCTTTGTTCTTCTACACAGCTTGATAGTGCTGCCTGAGTGTGTATGATATTCACTTTCATTGTGAGTATTAATTGCAAAGGATGGGATACTGTTCTACTCGTGTTGTTTTCTTTCCTGTAATAAATTCTTAAATCAAAGTGTCTTAACTTCCTGCAGCAGCAAATGATTTAAAAGAGAAAACCCAATCCCTCTTCTCTCAAACCAGGTCAATTTGGCCATTGGACATAAGAGACATTTGGGCAGAAAGCTTCTTCCTACAATGTGGTACTCAGAACAATGCAGTTCTATTCTAAGCAGGTTCTGGAGAACTGGTAACAGAAATTTTGAGTAGTTTGCAGAACTGGCAAATACCACCTCTGGCTGGACCTAGAGTGGTGTAGGAATGAGGATTTTGTAGTATCCTTCCCTGGTATGGGATGGAATGGAAATTTTGTGGTACCCTTCCCTTGACATGCCCACCAGGCAATGCCCACCAAGCGACGGCCACTGAACCAATAGTAAAAAAAAAGGATTTCACCACTGATTTTCCCATTTCTGCTGGCATGCGAGCTGTTGCCCTAGCTCAGCTCCAATGTATATGTGTGTGCTGGCCAGCTGATTTTTGGCTCACACAGATGCTCTGGGAGAGTGTTTTTGGCTTCCAGAGAGCCTCTGTGGGGGAGGGTGTTTTTTACCATTTTACCCCTGGCTCCAGGGAAGGCTTTAGATCCTGAAAGGATGAAATATGAGCCTACTGGGCCCACCAGAAGTTGGGAAACAGTCCATTTCCAACCCCCAGAGGGCCTCCAGGGGGCAGGGGAAGCTGTTTTCATCCTCCATAGGCACTGAATTATGGGTGTGGGCATTCGCACATGCACGATAGCACATGCCCACTCTCTTTTGGCACTTGAGGAAAAAAAGGTTCACCATCATTGCCCTAGTACTTCACACAGCCTGCCCATTAATTGCTCTTCTGATCCCCCTAAAATAAAGACATCATTGAAGTAGGGGACCACTCTGAGGATGCTATGTAATAAGCATTCCATCATGCTCTGGAACAGACCCGGGCCCACACTGACTCCAAATTGCAGATGGTTGCATTTAAACACGCCCCTGTGTATCACTACTGTCTGGGTTTCTGCTGTGGCTGTGTCCACAGGCAGCTGCTGGGGTGTCTGGGCCAGGTCAAGTTTGGCAAAAAAAATTCCATCCCCAGCAAGTGAAATAGACGTTGCACAATGGGCACAGGGTATGCATTAGGTGGTAAGGCTTTGTTTATGGTCCCCTTATAGTCTGTGCAGATGGGAATTGAGCCATCTGGCTTCATTGGGGTCCCAATGGGGGTCTCCCACGTGATATGATTAACTGGTTGCAAGGCAATTTATTTGTCCAGTTGTTCATCCATTCATCGACTCCTTGGCCAGAGCATGAATGGGACTCTTCTGGGCTTAAATCTTAAATCTGGTTGCAAGGCAATTTATTTGTCCAGTTGTTCATCCACTCATCCACTCCTTGGCCAGAGCATGAATGGGACTCTTCTGGGCTTAAATCTAACACTGGGGTCTAGGTTAAATGATATGGGCTATTGAAAATGGTCTGGAGGTTTGCCAGAGGTTTGTCCAGTTTGTCCCCCATGATGTTAGTCATCCTAGTGATGTTGATGCCAAGTAGCTTGAGCGATTCCACTCCCAGCAGGGTCGGTCTGTGTCCTTCTACATTGGTTAAGGCTAGCTTCCCTCTGAAGTCATTGAAGGTAATAGGGATTTTTGCTTGGCTGAGCACTCAAATGGGATTTTCTTGGCGACTGTTTAGGCAAATATTTTAGGGTTATTGCCTTGGGATGGTTGGCATAAACTGCTTCAAGGTTTTCCAGGCCATAATGGTGAACACAGAGCCAGTGGCTAGCTCCATGTCACATGGAAGTCCCTCAATGGCTATGGTCATATGAAATTTCTTCCCTTGCCCAGTGTTGGAATGGCCCACAGTGGTATGGGAGATTCCCCTGGTATCTTGAGCATTTTGGTCATATCTTCACCTGCCCCATTGTCCCCCTGGATGATTCTGACTTTGTCTCCATGATCTCATGTGTGGGATTGGGGAGGTTGGTATAGGGATGGTTACATTGCTCTCCAAGCCTCTGCTATATGGCCCTGCTTTTGAATTTTCAGGCTGCCCTAGTATGACCCCCTAGGCAGTCAGAACACATTGGCTGCCTTTGTTCAAAGTCTCTGGAGCTCACCTGTCTTTCTTGTTGGATGAGGTGCATACGGTCATCATCCTCTGCTTCCTCCTCTGCATCCAGGACTTTGGTCAACCAATCAGTTTGGTGATGGGTGCAATGGATTCCACTGGTTCTCCAGATGTCAGCTGCTGAGTTGTCTAATGATTTGGTAGCTGTTGATTCTTTGATCACATCTTTAAAAGTTGTTCCCCTATGGATCAGCAATTTTTTATATAGATTGAGGTTCTTCATTCCTAAAATAATCCTGTCCTTCATAATCTTCTACAGGTTTATGAACTGGCACTTGGATTCGATTTCCTGGAGTTTTACCATGAAGTCATTGATGGATTCACCTTCGTGTTGGCACTGATGGTAACACACATTTCTGCTGATCATCATAGGGGCTGAGGGCTTGTAGTGTTCTTTCAATGTGGTTCATAGGGTTGTCAAAGAGATGGACTCAATGCCCGTTGGTGCCGCCAGTGTATTTTTGTGCCATCTTGTATGTTTGTGGCTCAGAGTAGGTGAGGAAGAGAGCCCTCTTCTATTGTTTGGTAGATTCTGGAAGTTGTTTGCCTCCTGAAACATGAGGAAATGAGACATGTAGGTTCACCATTATTCTATCTTCGGATCAAAGAAGGCTGGAACTGGAGATATTTGTGCAGCCATCCTCTATTTTGGCTGGAGCTGGTTTATGCTTGCTTCTAAGATGGCCACAGATGCCACAAGGTGCCTTTGTCCTGTAGCCTTTCTCAACCACCTTTGTTGCCAGGCCAGTGTTAGATTTGCATGCAAGTGAAGAGATGAGATGTGACATAGGAATTGTTCATTTCCTTTATTGTCTATTAGCTAGAACTAATGTGGACTTCCAATAGGTTGCAGGGAAGCCACTTTTAAGGGATTCCCTGAAAACTGCTAGCCACTGTCAGCAGTTTGTATCTCCTGCTGCTACATTAGCTAATCAACAGCGGTTATACAAGTTCATACTCCATACATCAGTACATAACAATCTTATACTAACAGTTAGGAAAACACTAGCAGATAGGGAAACCATCCCCCAATTTTGAAACAAAGGAGCAACATTTGCTTTTCTTTACTTTTCTGGTATGGTGTACATCTATCTTGGCCTCTCAAAAATGACAAAATTGTTTTCCAAGATTACATCTTAAAATATGTTATCAGATGTATTTGATTTGGCCTTGAAAGCTTAAACTCATTCATGATAATAGCACTTACTTCATTTACTTGTTTGCTATCTGCATATCATTTGATACCATCCTTATATTTTCTTCTAGAAACAAACCACCTCTTCCTTTTTCAGAAGGAGGAGGAGAAGAAATGATTTTCCCCTTTAATTTAGTTTTTCTTACAATTCTAAATTCCTATAATGATTTAGATATTAGCTACTTACTGGTAAATCTCCTGCTTGATCATTTCTTACATTTCCTTTTTTTCCAATCTAGTAATGTACCTGCATGTAACTGCATGTTTATTTTCTAGAAATAGCTTTTTATGCTCCCTGCCATAGATTTATGTACATGGGTTCCTATTTAAGATGTATCTTAGCTTATGATTTAGGAGAGAGAGAATTCCTCTGTCACTTCTTCCTTTGTCACTTCTGGAAAATAGGTAGGAAGATAACGGGAGAGTTGTGGAAATTCCTCTCAGTATTACTATGTTCTTCCTCCATGAAAGAGATGGTGTAAGAGCAGTTATCTTCATTCCATTTTGGCAAGAAAGAGCACATCCCCAGAATAATACATTTGTTGTTGCCTTTTGACTAAATATCAATACATATATGCACTCTTTACATATAATGTCCCTTCACTTCCCCACTCCTGTTACTTTTGAATAAGTTGTACCCATCAACCCTTCATGTTTCAGTAATGCTTGATAAATCATTTTTGCCTTTTCTGCATTACAATGCCTAGTTTTTCATGTTTCCCCCCCCCCCACACACACACACACTCTGCGCATACCCATCAACTTTTGCATCAGGCTGCTGAGCAGGGAGAGACAGGAGAAAAAGAGGCATTAGATCACTTCTTGCTGAGAGACCAGCTGCCTTTAATTCTTTTCAGCCTACATGAATTGTTTCAATGCCATCTGGTCGTGATAAGATCTATATCTTTAAAAAGTTGTGCAATGAGAGAGAAATTGGAGAAATGCTAACATACTGAGCCTCAAAACACCAGCAAGAATTGAGAAAGGAATTGGGGGTGAAGAGATTTTTTTAAAGTATCTGGGGTGGATTTGAGTACTGCTAACAGATAAACTGCGACTTGAGTTATATCAGTAGGGCACCACAGAAGTTTATAATTATAAGTTTATAAGTTCATTATAGGGATGTTTGGAAAACCATAGCTATATATTTCTATTTCATATGATTTTTTTAAAAAAAATAATTACATGGAATTGTAACAAGATCGAAGAAGAATGGAATGGAGTGGAGTGGATTAGAGTAGAGTAGAGTAGAGTAGAGTAGAGTAGGGTAGAATAGAATAGAATAGAATAGAATAGAATTTTATTGCCAAGTGGGATTGGACACACAAGGAATTATTTTACCTTCCCTCCAATGTGGTCCCTATTTTTTTTAACTTGCATTTTTACATGCTTTCAAACTGCTAGGTTGGCAAAAGCTGGGGCAAAGATTGCCTTGTTACTGATACTTGTAAGCCTCTCTGAGAAGCCTCTTTAAATTTATTTTTGATTATCAGAAGTGTTTATGCAACTGAACTGATTTTATTAAAATAAATTCAGTCTATACCATCAAATTCAGTTTCTTTCTCCATTGTTATAAATAAGCCAATTTGAGAGCTACACACACACACACACACAAATGTGTGTGTGTGTGTGTTTAACATATTTTTGCTGATAATGAAAAGGAAGGGAGACTACTATAGATCTATTTCAGGCTTATTTGCCCTCATCAGTTAGCCACACCCTTACTGGGATTTGAACCTGGAGCTCTGAGATATATACATATTCTCCCTTATCTTTGTGACTAACATGTATTTTTAAGTCAGAAGAAAAATATATGCCAACCTAATTTTGCTGCCTTGATCGGTGGACAGTAATCTATCTCAGTAGCAGAATAATAGAAAAACATGGTTTGGAAGCGGTCTCAGAGGAGGGGTGGGCTGCTGCCTGGACAGGGGGTGGGGAACGCAGAGGGGTAGCAAAAATGGAACTTCACCCCAGAGCACCCAATTTGCACTGAAAGATGTTGAAAGAAAATGCAGGGTGTCTTGCATAAGCCATGTCCACAGTGTGGTAGTAAAAGTTTTGGTAGCCCTTCACTGCCTCAGAGGTTTTCCAGTCCAACCCACTTCTCAAGCAGGAAACTCTATGCTAGCAAGGCTTACAAATGGACTGAGGCCAACCACTGTGATCAATTCAATTCAATTTATTAGATTTGTATGCCGCCCCTCCCCGAAGACTCGGGGCGGCTCACAACAATAATAAAAACAATATTCCAGCAAAAACAAATCTAATATTAAAAAGCACATAAAACCCTATCATATTTAAAAAGCAAACAACATATACATACCCAAATATAAATACAAAAAAAGCCTGGGGGAAAGGTGTCTCAACTCCCCCATGCCTGGCGGTATAGGTGGGTCTTGAGTAATTTACGAAAGACAAGGAGTGTGGGGGCAGTTCTAATCTCCGGGGGGAGTTGATTCCAGATGGCTGGGGCTGCCACAGAGAAGGCTCTTCCCCTGGCGCCCGCCAAACGACATTGTTTGGTCGACGGGACCCAGAGAAGACCAACTCTGTGGGACCTTATCAGTCGCTGGGATTCGTGCGGTAGAAGGCGGTTCCGGAGATACTCTGGTCCAATGCCATGCAGGGCTTTAAAGGTCATAACCAACACTTTGAATTGTGACCAGAAACTGATCGGCAGCCAATGCAGGCCACGGAGTGTTGCAGAAACGTGGGCGAATCTAGGAAGCCCAACAATGGCTCTCGCGGCCGTGTTCTGCACGATCTGAAGTTTCCGAACACTTTTCAGTGTTGATCAGTGATTGGAAGATTCCCCAGGTTTCATTTTACCTCCCTTCCAGGGTTTCCAGCTGGCAGAGAAGAAGACCAGAAATCTCTTTTCAAAGTGTGGAAGATAGGTTTTCAGGAATGTGAAGAAATACCTGGAATGGTATATTTAACTGGCTTTCATATTCTTCAGGACAGTGGTGGGTTCTAACTTACCTTGCTGCTGTTTCATTGCATGGCTGTACCTCATGGGCATGTGCAGGCTTTGCACAGTGGCAAAAAATCCCCCCACTCCAAAAAATTTTTTTTTAAAAAAAACTGAAAACAAGATGACCACATGCACAGTGCTGGAAACTGACTTCTGTGCATGTGCAGAAAATGAAAACTGGGAAATTTTTTTTTTTTTTTAAAAAAGTCCAAAATAATTCAAAATAAAAAGATGGCAGTGCCTGTGGACCGGCACCAACTGAACTGGTTTCATGACATCATTGTGACATCACCAGTAGGTCACTATTGGTTTGGGCAAACGAATCCGAACCAGGAGGAACCCACCTCTGGTCCAGGAGCAATGCCCAATGGGTCTACTACATCTATGCATGGTCCATTTGACAGATCAGTTGGTGGTGCAGCGGGAGTGAAGAGAGTTATCTAGGATACCTTTGAGCAGAGACTTACTAGTTTACTTACTTCTTTGAGTAAATTGGAAGAAGTTTTAAATTCCATTTCAGTCTCCAAACATTGTTTGTTCATAGGAGGGTAGTGCTGGCAATAAATGGCTACAATTGGCAGCATCTTGAAATATCCCACAAAGTACATAAACTAGCAGTACTCCCAGTGAAATAAAAATGATTGAAAGGATAGTGCAAAACTTCTTAGCAGGAGAAGCAACTGAAAACCTTCAAGGTACTCATCCATAGCAGAACCAATAATATATCTCTTTCCCAGTTTAAATCAACAGCAACCCTTATATTATTGCAACAGACAGGCCTAAGGGTCTACTGAAGGGCCACAAAATTGGTGTTTGATTATGGACTAGTGGTTTTCCAGAAGACTGGTTTACCTAGGAACATAAGGAGCTTGTGTTGGTCTAGAAATTTGTGAAGTATGAGTCAGGCATTAAACAGGTAGATATATCTATGAAAACCAGGTGTCTAGTTTCATATACAGTTCAAATTAAAATAGAATAGTAGACGGGAAGGGAATTCTCATAGCAGTCTCAGTTGGCCATCTGGAACTCAAAAGTGTCACAATCCCTTGACTACATCATAGGCAGATAATTTATAATTTATAATAAATTATACATCTTTCATGCACCAAAACTTGTGCTGCTATTTTAAATGTAGAAGTGTTATGAACAAACTTAGGCTGACTTCACCTTGGGCTAAAGACAAGACAAAGTTGTTTCATGAGAATTAAGACAGTTGCTGAAGGTGGGAAGCAGCTCGGCACCTCCTATCATCTTGGCTGAATCTATCAGCCCAGAATGCTCTGGGAAATTGTGGATGGGGCCAGGGCCCTATATCAAGGTTGGGTCACTTCCCACACTTCCCTTTTGCTTCTGAGCTCGTTCCCCTGCAGACACCCACCCTCCGCTCAATCCAGGGTTTTTCTGGAAAGGTTGCCCAAGAGGGGACTGAGTAGGAATTTTTTGCAATCTTAGAACACTTATTCCAGATTGTTTTTTTGCCTACTCCATCCTGGATGAGTGAGATGGAATTGTGGTTACGGGGTGCGTCTATTTGTAAATAGGCCTTTGTTGCAACATTCAGGTTTATATCTGGTCACTGTACGGCAGAAACGGGCGGAATGGGGTAGCAGTAGCAACTGTGTGTTCTCCCCTGAGCATCTTTTGGAAGATGATGGGCTCCCCAATTACATAACTCATGCTGTCTAACCATCTGGAGTGGTATGAAGGGGGTGCCCTTGGGGCTCACCTATGTCATTTCCGGTTCCGGGTCATGGGGGGTGAGCCCTCCCACACGCTTGTGTATGGCTTTTATGCCTGGGTGCAGGCGGGGCATGCTTCATCCTGACAAAGCATGGAGTTACACCCATTGGTTGCCCAAGCGTGTTGTGTTCAGGAAATTTTGCCCCATTTAGTGACTCTTGCAGGTCTATTTCTGTAAAGTGACCCCTTTATTATCCAGCTCGGTGTCCGAGTGTTAATTTCCCATCTGGTGCAACAAGTGTTAAAGTCAGTGAGATTAATTTGTCTGCAGTTTGTTTATTTATTTGTTTGTTTGTTTGTTTTGACAACAAGTACAAGGAAACCAGTATCAGTATAGACATAGACATGGACACATGAAAAAATGGCACAAATAAATAAGCCAAAACATAGCCATAAACACATAAAATGATTACACATAAATGGGGACAGCAGGACAGGGATGGTAGGCATGCTGGTGGGCTTATGCATGCTCCCGTAGGGACATCTTAAGAAAGGTGAAAGATCCACAGTAGACAGTTTGAGATAAAGCATAATGGAAGAATAATCCTTGTCTTTGAACAATTTGAAGCCTACCATCCTACATAGTCATTAAGCCATTAGAGGAGGCTTTGCTTCAAGACCTGGTAAAATGTTGTGGTATTACGAGGTAAGCTGTAGCCATATGAAAAAAAATTTAAAAAGAGAAATCAAAAGCTGCAAAATAAAGTTAATGGATTGCTGGTTTCTTAGTTTCAACTTCAGGAGTCAAAATGTAAATATGATATAGCAATATATCAAAATGACAGAAAGGTTATGGATCTCAAGAAATAGTCCCTTTCTTCTTGCATAAATGTTTCAACTTTGAAAAAGTACTTCCTGATAGTTAAGAGAGATAAACGATCAAAAATAGGCATGTTAAGTAAAATGGCCAAGTCAACTATGATACTGCTTAGATAATTTTCCAGGTTTAAATATGATACTCAGCCCATTTCTGACTAATTATTTAAAAAATCCATCACTGGCAATCATGACAAACACAATTTGTTGTTTAAAAGAAAATCTTATCTAAGAGTTCAATTTTTCTCTCTGAATTATTTGCTAAAGAATCTATTATTCATTTCCAGGTTCAGTACAATGGCAACTTATGCAGAAAGTTCTAGAAGAAATATCCATTTCAGATGTAACTACTGATACTTCGAAGTTAATCTCTGAAGACCTGCTGGTTTTGAATTACCCCAAGATTATTATCCATTGTGCCAAAAAATAAAAAGTATCGTAAATCTATAAAGGTCCTTCAAGGGAATCAAAGAACTGGCTTTGTTACATGATGAAAAAGGTCACTGAATCAGACAAAAAGAAAAAAGAAAGTAGCTACAATAATATGGACAGAAAAGGAAAGGCTGAGGAGAGAATATCTATTTCTATTAATTGATATTGTATTAACTCAATTGCACTTGACCTACTATGCATTTAATTATAAAATTCTGTGGTTCTCCATTTTTTAATTTTTTTTTCCACTTTCACAAATACAAATTCACATTTATATACCTTCCAGTACTACAATAACAATATACAAATACATATTTTTCTCCGTTGTCCAAAGAATTCAAAAGTCTATATTATTCATAACATTTCAATCCTAAGAATTAAAAAAGAAGAACCGATTTACTGGTTATGTAATGCCCAAAAATAATACCTCCAATAAAAAGTCTCCTTTTGTCTTCTGGGTTTTCTATAGAATTAACTCAACAATATAACCCCTTTAATTAATCACTATATCTTATTTAACCAAAATAATTATTACTCCATTTTATTTTTCATTTCTTAAGCTTAATACTTCCTCCCTTTCTTGAATCAGTTACTCAAAGTCTGTTTTTCTTGTCTCTCCTTTTAACGTAACCAAAAACCCCTAAAAAATATTTAAATATTTAGTCATACATATTATCTTAAATTCTTTTTCATTATTAATATTCAGATTTCATAGTAGGCAGGATTTCATCATACTATTTTAAAAATCATTAGTTAATTCAAGCTTCCCTATAATAAACATTTTTCCATTTAAACATGCCATAAATTAAAATATTTTTTAACTCATTAAGTATCAAATCAGTAGTTCATACAATCATTAATTATGTGATCTTTCCTCTATATAATAATATTTGTCTTACATGGGGGGGGAACCAAGCTCATAATAGATTTTACATACTAATACTTAACATCCAACCATTAGTATCAGAATTTAAATTCTTATAATATTATCATAACCATTGTGGTATTTACCTTCCATCAATTGTTTATAATTTAACATTTAGATTTTCTCAATACTCATACTATAAATCCTCAAATTATTACTGTTCTTATCTTAATATTTTAAAACCAGCATATACAATAAATGTACTTATTTCAGGGAGAAATAGATTTTTCTTTCAAATCTCTCATATATAGGTAACTTAAAAGTACTGTACTGTACTTGTTTCATTAAAAATAGTATCAGGAGCACTCAATAAAAGGAAAAAGAAAAGAACAATAAGAAATCACTCTATTATCTTCATCTCTATTTACTCTATTTCTAATTCTTATAAAAGTAAAAAAGAAAATCACAATAAGAACACAGAATGTTAATATTCTGACCGCTCTCAACCAATTCCTTAGTTTCTCAACTTTTCCCTTTTTAAATTTATATTTTCTCCATCCCCTTTTCTTTAATTTCCCCCTTTCCTTCTCCTTTTCTTTCTTTTTTCCTTCCTTTCTTCTCTTCTTTTTTCTATTATTCCACTGTCAATCTCCACTGTTTCTCCCAACTCTTTTTCTCTTTCATTAGTACTATTAGTCCCCACCTCTTAATAAAGAGCCCCCTCCCTCTTTTCCCTTCTTACTACTCTGGGTAGATCCATCATTTCCAAAGTAACAATCATATTTATAATTCTGTGCAGCAAATTCATTAGCAAAAGTATTGATTTTTATGTCAGTTCCAGTCCTTTATTTCTTCTTCTTCTTCTTCTTCTTCTTCTTCTTCTTCTTCTTCTTCTTCTTCTTCTTCTTCTTCTTCTTCTTCTTCTTCCTCCTCCTTGTATATTTTGATATTTCCATTAGTCTTCTTTTATAGCTTCTTCCTCTTTTTGTTGAGCTTGGATTTCTTTTCTGATCCTAATTTTTGGTTCCAGTCCCCAAATTTCTCTACAACCATCTATCAGTTCTTCAAGCATTTCTCTCAGATCTTCTAATTTTCCCCCCAAGAATTGCCAAAGACCAACGTTCTCTTCTTTTAAAGATACAAAGTCTCAAATAGTAGTGGAAACTCTGCTGCTGCAACTTTTTAGCTGTACCATAGAGTCATTACCATTGTCCAGCTGCTGCAACAATGCTTTCCCACAGCCTCCAATTCTCTGCCCAAAAGAAAATGGCGCTTCCATCTTGTTCTTTCCTACTCTCATCTTTTGTTTTCTTTTAAAGGTATATCTCCAAAACTATCCTCAAGTAATTATACTTAGGATTATTTGTACTGCCAACCAGTTTTAAAGAGTAAAATCCACTGTTTTTGAGTTTCTAGTTACAATTATTCATTTAAATTTAACTCAATAGTCTCCAATCGCCATGTTAGCTGCTTCCTGATTTCCGGTTTCTTTCAGTACCTTCTGACATTTTCAAAGTCTTTAAAAGTAGGTCTTTTGGCCAGATCACTCACCACCACAATTTCTGACACTTCTTCTCTGTTCCTCCTTCATGAACACCATGCCGTTCCAGTGTTTAGCCATGCTCTTCTAGATATGTTATTCATCCCATTTCTGCTTAATGGGGGCAATCATGGCAAGCACAATTGGTTGCTTAAAAGAAAATCTTATCCAAGAGTTCAATTTTTCCTCTCTGAATTATTTGCTAAAGAATATGTTGTTCATTCCCAGATTCAGTACAACGGCAACTTATGCAGAAAGTTCTAGAAGAAATATCAGTTTCAGATGCAACTGCTGATATTTGGAAGTTAATCTCTGAAGCCATGCTGGCTTTGAATTACTCCAAGATTATTATCCATTGTGCCAAAAAATAGAAAAGTATCGTAAATCTATAAAGGTCTTTTAAGGGAATCAAAGAACTGGCTTTGTTACATGATGAAAAAGGTCATTGAATCAGATAAAGAAAAAGAACATAGCTACAGTCTACAAGAAGGAAATGAGGAAGAGAGAATATCTGTTTCTATTAATTAATATTGTATCAACTCAATTGCACTTAACCTACTATGCATTTAATTGTAAAATTCTGTGGTTGCTTCCTACTGAGCTTTGTTGAAATTCCAAATTTATTTCCTCAAGGGAATAGTTTGTAACATTAGGAAGAATAGGAAATAAGTAGAGACATTTATTAGGTATTTGAACTAACTTTACCTGCTCATTTGTATAATTTCTGCAGAGATTTAGGAAAAATTACATCATTTTGGATTGACTATGTTTTCTTCTTTATAATTTGTGAAGCAGAACTTGTTCTTTTATCTAAGGTAGTCTAAGCTCAGTTAATTAAAAGTTTGCATTATCGAAACCAAATTGCAGTAATAATGATTTCTCCAAAGATAATTTTATTTTAACAGGCTCCAATCCTTTCATAATGAAAAGAGCTCTGATTAATTGCATCAGATGACTATCTATTCCTGAATTTCCTTCCCAGAATGACCAGCTGAAGCTATTGTGAAGATGAAATTTAGGACATCACCTCTATTAAATTATTTTGCTTGCATTATCTGGCAATATGAATTGTGCAATATATTGCTTTTGACATTGGAAGTATATTGCCTTCATGGCCAGTAGCCTCCCTAATATGTGTCTAGTATTTTGTGACTGAAATATGAATGCCATATTTTAATTAGGTGTTATGAGGAAAAACTCATTTTTTCTACATTTAATGAATTTACCACTTAGTAATTAAGTAAAATCCTTTCTATGCAAAAACATATCATTTCTAGTAGTGTTTAAAATGTGGCACAAATGAATAGATATCGGAGACTTAGAGGGTAGATATAGATATCGGAGATATAGATATCTATTTGATTATCTCTGAATTTCACCAGTGCAGTCTTGGAAGGATCAGAGAGTTGCTTGCAAAGTCTAGGAAAAATAGTTTGAATTTCCAATAGTTATTATCCAATAAACTTCTTAGGGACTATAGAGCTGCATGAAAATAAACTGGAATAAATAAACTCCTGTTTATTATCATAGCATCATAGATAATTGTAGGTAGGTAGGTAGGTAGGTAGGTAGTTAGGTAGGTAGGTAGATAGATAGATAGATAGATAGATAGATAGATAGATGATAGATAGATGATATACAATAGGTATAATGATAAATAATAGTAGAATAAAGTAGAGTAGAGTAGAGTAGAGTATAGAAGATGGAGACAGAGAGAGGCAGAGAGAGATAGAGACAGAGAGACACATAAATACGTTTTCTTGTGTCAGATGCTTTTATACCTATCTTTCATTGAAATATGCAGTATACACATACAGAAGAAACCTTGACTTTCATCCCATCATTGAAAAGAGACTACTACTGGAATCAGGTACAGCTTTGTAAATAATACTGTGCTTCAAGAAATATCTGAAATGTGCTATAAAATACAATGCATTTACAATATGATATTTTTCTATGACATGTTTTTCAGCAATTTTTTTGGTGAAATAGCCAATCAACATTTGGAAAATGAGAATATTGTTCTCTCCCTTTCCTGCCTCTTTCCCGTAAGAATTTTCAGTTGTAATATGGTAGATTTTGTCTTTCATGGATGATGCACAAGCAAATGAACATCGATTGTTTCGATGTGGGCTGCCTTGTTACATTGAAGTTCATGGAGATAAAACTGAAGCTAATTTAACCAAATTAAAAGATCAGTACTACAAGAATCACATATAGTGTGACATAAATAGAATGATGATCTAAAAAGCCTAAGGGTTTAAAAATGAATGTAAGAAAAACTTTTAAAAATTAAAGAATGTTTCTGCATAGGATGAAGTATGAATAAGATACACTGTTTTTCTTATTTTCAGGAGCATAATTATAAACTACCGGTAAGAGTGCATCTGAAATAATTTTTAGTTTATTGCAAACTACATCTATCTATTTTGACAACTATGAAAATCTTGTCATAATTCCCTTTTTTTAAAAAGATGCATACCTCCTTGCCTTAGGACAGTGATGGCAAACCTTTTAGGCACTGAGTGCCCAAATTATGCATGAGTGCATGCCCAAATTGACAGGTGCATGAGTAAGAGAAAATGTTTGCATAAGTGCACATGCACATACCCAAACACCAGCTGCCTTGTAGAAGGTGTGGGATCCCAACATTGGCAGCAGGGCAAAAAGTAAGATCTTTTTCTTTTGTGAGCTTCTGTTTTGTCATTTGCATTGATGGGAATAAGGAGATCGCTGACCATTTCAATAGCTACTTCTGTTCAGTTTTCTCAAAAGACACCTTACAAAATAATACTATAGAGGGATATAGCATTGCTTCCAGCTGTACGGATTCAGCTCCAGTGATCTTAGAAGCCGATGTCTTAGAAGAACTTGAAAGATTAAAGATAAATAAGGCAATGGGTCCAGATGGCATCCATCCCAGAGTTCTTAAAGAACTCAGATCTGTCATTGCTACCCCCCTGACTGATTTGTTTAACCAATCCCTGTTAACAGGAGATGTTCCTGAGGATTGGAGAATGGCCAGTGTTGTGCCTATCCACAAGAAGGGCAGTAGAGAAGAAGCTGGAAACTACAGGCCAGTTAGCTTGACATCAGTTGTAGTTAAAATGATGGAGACTCTACTCAAAAAGAGGATAAATCAGCATCTAAAAAACAATAACTTATTGGACCCAAATCAGCATGGCTTTACTGAAGGCAAATCGTGTCAGACTAATCTCATTGAGTTCTTTGACTATGTCACAAAGGTGTTGGATCAAGGTGGTGCCGTGGATTCGTGCCGCACGAATCCCAGCGACCGATTAGGTCCCACAGAGTGGGCCTTCTCCGAGTCCCGTCAACTAAACAATGTCAGTTGGCGGGCCCCAGGGGAAGAGCCTTCTCTGCGGCGGCCCCGGCCCTCTGGAACCAACTCCCCCCGGAGATTAGAACTGCCCCTACTCTTCCTGCCTTCCATAAACTCCTTAAAACCCACCTTTGCCGTCAGGCATGGGGGAACTGAAACATCTCCCCCTGGGCACGTTTAATTTATGCATGGTATGTCTGTGTGTGTGACTGTTAGCATATGGGGTTTTTTAAATATTTAAATATTTTAAATTTGTCTGATTGCTTATGATTTGTTTCTACATGTTGTGAGCCGCCCCGAGTCTTCGGAGAGGGGCGGCATACAAATCTAAGTAATAAATAAATAAATAAATAAATATTGCCTATCTGGACTTCAGCAAAGCCTTTGATACGGTTCCACATAAAGAGCAGATAGATAAATTAGTGAAGATTGGACTTAATCCCTGGATAGTTCAGTGGATTTCAAGCTGGCTGAAGCATAGACATCAGAGAGTTATTGTTAATGGCGAGTATTCTGAGCAGAGACAGGTTACAAGCGGTGTGCCACAAGGGTCTGTTCTGGGTCCTATTCTTTTTAATATGTTTGTGAGTGACATAGGGGAAGGTTTGGTAGGGAAGGTTTGCCTATTTGCCGATGACTCTAAAGTGTGCAATAGGGTTGATATTCCTGGAGGGGTCTGTAATATGGTAAATGATTTAGCGTTACTAGATAAATGGTCAAAGCAATGGAAACTGCAGTTTAATGTTTCCAAATGTAAAATAATGCACTTGGGGAAAAGGAATCCTAAATCTGAGTATTGCATTGGCAGTTCTGTGTTAGCAAAAACTTCAGAAGAGAAGGATTTAGGGGTAGTGATTTCTGACAGTCTCAAAATGAGTGAGCAGTGTGGTCGGGCGGTAGGAAAGGCAAGTAGGATGCTTGGCTGCATAGCTAGAGGTATAACAAGCAGGAAGAGGGAGATTGTGATCCCCTTATATAGAGCGCTGGTGAGACCACATTTGGAGTACTGTGTTCAGTTCTGGAGACCTCACCTACAAAAAGATATTGACAAAATTGAACGGGTCCAAAGACGGGCTACAAGAATGGTGGAAGGTCTTAAGTATAAAACGTATCAGGAAAGACTTAATGAACTCAATCTGTATAGTCTGGAAGACAGAAGGAAAAGGGGGGATATGATCGAAACATTTAAATATGTTAAAGGGTTAAATAGGGTTCAGGAGGGAAGTGTTTTTAACAGGAAAGTGAACACAAGAACAAGGGGACACAATCTGAAGTTAGTTGGGGGAAAGATCAAAGGCAACATGAGAAAGTATTATTTTACTGAAAGAGTAGTAGATCCTTGGAACAAACTTCCAGCAGACGTGGTTGGTAAATCCACAGTAACCGAATTTAAACATGCCTGGGATAAACATATATCCATTGTAAGATAAAATACAGGAAATAGTAAAAGGGCAGACTAGATGGACCATGGGGTCTTTTTCTGCCGTCAGTCTTCTATGTTTCTATGTTTCTATTTGCAGGGAAACAAAAGCTCACAAAAGAAATACCACGAAGATCTGACCTGGGGTGATGGCATAAGTTCACCATCACCAGCTTTAGGAACTCAATTCAGTAGCATATATTCTCATGTAAATATACTGCAACTTAAGAATGCCTCTACTTAAGAACTTTTCTAGATAAAAACTGGGTGTTCAAGATTTTTTTGCCTCTTCTTAAGAATCATTTTCTACTTAAGTACCCGAGCCCGGAAAAATGTCCCAGGAAATTTGAGAGCGGCACAAAGACCCAACCAGTTTCCTGCCATTTCCCTTTTAATCCTGGCCATCTCGGGTTTCTCTGGACTGCCAGAGGAGCCTTTTGGTGACGCTTAAGGAGGCTGTGGCAGTCCAGAGCAAATGAAACATTTTCCTTTCTTTGGGCCCTTGGAGAGGGAATAAACCTCTGCCAGCAACCAGAGAAAAGAAACACTCCCTTCACTCAGGGCAGCTGAGGAGTCGCCACAGCAAAGGAAAGGCGCTGGCTACAAAATGAGTGAGTGAGAGGAGAGGGGAGCCCTTCAGCATGGGAAGGAAGAGGTAGGAGGTAGCAGCAGCAGCAGCCAGTGTATGGGAGGTGGCGTATGGGAGGCAGCCTTGTACTGGGTGTATTGAAGGTGCATGCTCCTCTTCGCTGCCTCACAGTCCCTCTTTTTTTTAAGCCTTAAAGTTTTGGGTTTTTTTATTCCTCTCACTTCACCTTCTTCCTTCAGCAGTGACTCTCCACTTCCTCTCGGTCCTCAACCTCCTCCCACCGAAATTCCGAGCTTTTATTTCTTTCCTAATGGGTTTGCATGCATTATTTGCTTTTACATTGATTCCTATGGGAAAAATTGTTTCTTCTTAAGAATGTTTCTACTTAAGAACCTGGTCACGGAACGAATTAAGTTCTTAAGTAGAGGTACCACTACTTAATTATTATTATTATTAATAGGCTACATAGATCAGAAAGGAAAGCAGGCCATCTATACCCTTAGAGATATTCCAAAACTCATTTTTAATCCAAACTAAGGATTTTCTATCTACCTGGTATTTTTATGAAGCTAATGTACATTAGCAAATTTTCCCATCACATTCTCCCAATTAGTTGTGTTCGAATTTACCTGATATGCCTGTTCTCATAGGATGGAGCTAGCCTCTAAGAATGGAAAGAGACAGCGCCCTTAGCCAAGTTCCAACACCCCTTCTCCATGGTAGGTGGAGGTAGTCTCCAAGAATGGAACATTCCAAAGTAGTCGACACCTTGGAAGGGTAGTCTATGTCTGGCTGGGACACCCACTGTTCCGCACCACCTGTTGCATCACCCTTCTTCCAAAAGCCACCTCCTCTGAGACAAGAACATCCAGTTTATAATGATGGACGAACAGTGTAGGTAAATACATTTATTGTAAACAAATGCAAATAAACAAATCAATGATTGTGTGTGTGCGTGTGTGCATATGTGTATGTGTGTATGTATGCTAGCCTGTAATTCTACATTGTTTTGTAAGAAAAGAAACAAAGATTTTGTTAATTTGTAACTAGATACTCAGAGGTGGGAAGAAAACTTGCAATCTCACAGGACTTGCTGAGATTGTCCAACTTGAGTGCAGTAAAGACTGATTGATGTTCTCTGTAATGCTGCAGTCACAAAAGATATGTACTATAGATCTTACTTTAGGTCTGATAACAAATTAAAGAAAACCTGGAAGAGTCTTCTGTATACTCCTTTTATCAAAGGAAAAAGATTGTCTAGAACATTTCACAGTTAATGTTAATGGAAAAAATAGAATGGAATGGAATGGAATACTGGAGTCTCTATTCACAGCCGCTCACACCCTTATCACCTCAAGATTTGACTGCTACAATGCTCTCTACATGGGGCTTCCTTTGGAGAGTGTTTGGAAACTGCAAATCATGCAAAATGCAGCCGCGTGAGCAGTCATGGGCCTTCCTAGGCATGCCCATGTTTCTCCAATATTCCTTGGACTACATTGGCTGTCAATTGGTTTCTGGACACAATTCAAAGTGCTGGCAAGGACTATAAAGTCCTACATGGCATCGGGCCAGATTACTTGCGAGACCGCCTTCTGCCTTATGAGTCCTAGCAACTAGTTATGTGCCACAGAATCGACCTTCTCCAGGTCCCATCTACTAGACCAGGTTGGTTGGTGGGGCCTAGAGGAAGAGACTTCTCTGTGGGGACCCAGGCCCTCTGGAATCAGCTCCCCCCAGAGATTCGAACTGTCCCTATCCTCCTTACCTTCCATAAGAATCTTAAGACTCATTTATGCCACCAGGTTGGGACAATTAGACCTTAGCCCCCTGGCCAATGAATATTATGTATGGTTGTCTGAGTGGGTATGATTGATTTTTAATACAATTGGGTTTTTTAGATTTAGTTTACTTAATTTTAAATTAATTGGATTTATCTATCTATCTATCTATCTATCTATCTATCTATCTATCTATCTATCTATCTAATCTATCTAATCTATCTATCTATCTATCTATCTATCTATCTATCTATCTATCTATCTATCTATCTATCTATCTATCTATCTATCTACCTATCTATCTATTAGACTTCTTTGCCACCGCTGTATTTTATTGTTTCTTTTTATATGTTGTAAGCCATCCCAAGTCCTCAGAAAGAGGCGGCATATAAATCCAATTAATAAAAATAAAATACTTCTGTGATTGGACAAACTCAAGGAATTTGTTTCAGTGTACCTACAAGCAACAAAATAATATAATGAGACACAAATAGGAAAAACTAGTATAAAAGATGAAGGTAATAATAATAGAGTTCTACTACATTGGTAAGTATCCTAGACATAATATAGCACTGTGAGAATCAGATGTTTAGCAAAATGATGACATGAGATTAAAAAAAAGTGTCTAGCTGTTTTGGTATGGAATGCCCTATAGCAGTTTTCTGAGGCGAGCAGTCAAAACTGTTTATATCCAGGATGTGAAGGGTCAGTAGATATTTTCTCAGCCCCCTTCCTAACCCATGCAGTTTACTGCTTCTCAATGGAAGATAGGGTGATTATAATTGGTTTTTTTCCCCTTGAGGTCCTAACTATCCACTGAAGTACCTGCCCTGTTGGGTGGGAATATATTTTCCAGGCAAAAGAAAAGAACTCACCTGGGAGCTATAAATGATTCACTGAGCATGTGTAGAAGGACAGTGAAAAATAGATAGAAGGACCAGATTCAAGTTTATATTTGCAATAATTTTAGGCTTTGACAGGCAGAAAGGAAAGCTGCCTGGAATTGCTTCTAGTACAGAGAAATGAAGTTTGTGTAGTCACACACACATACAGAGAGAGTATATATTTTGAAATGAGGATGTTTGTGTAAGGATTGCTTCACTGCTAAAAGGACTAGGCTGATAACATAGGGAAAGCCAATCTCCTTTTCAGAAGATGGCTATCAATTATAATGAAAAGTGCAGCCTTTAGAAAAGCAGATGCTGGTGTATAGGGAGTTATTGGGCCAATTATACCTGCTTTGAGAAGCATTAAAAATTAACTACTGTGCAGGCAGATTTAGAAACAGTGTGAGCTATTTACCATGAAGTGCTGACTTGGACTCAAGCTGAACCCATTTATAAATGCTGCTGATTTTTGTAGGTTAAACAGAACTGTTAAGTCTGCTGTTTTGGCCTCAAAGCTGAGGCAGCAGCCATGCCTCAAGTTGACGTAAGTATCAATAGTTACATTATTTTTTAATACCTTGTATCGAGAGCAGAGCCTTGTATCCAAAGCAGGTAATACCCCATGATAGGTTAAAGCTGCATATTATAACACTCTTAATGTAGACTGCTCTTATGTATCTTTAAATATTCTGCATTTTTTTCTTAAGTCTTAGTTATGTTGTTTAATCAAATTTATACCCTAACAGGACTTTAGGTATTGTCGGTTTCATTCCTTGTCACTTAAGACATTTACTTTCTTAACAGATGACATTTCTCTGGGGTGATATATCATTTCTATAGAGTATAATGGAAATCGGCGAGTAGATCCAGAATTCCTCCCAAGGACTCCCAAGGCAGAGGGGTTTCCTGGGCATGCCAATGGACACACCGTTTAGTCAGTGCTCAGGTGGGAGTGGAGAGGAGAGAAGGGAAAGCCTCCGTTGACTGTCACCATAGAACAGGAAGCACAATCTTAGATCAGCTGCTGCCCTGACTGGTGGTTTGGAAGCCACAGAGCTGGAGTTGGGGCTGGGGGGGGGGGGAGAAAGAAATAAAGGTTTCTGCTGATTTCTTTGCATGCAGCCAAAAGTCTGTCTGTCTGTCTGTCTGTCTGTCTGTCTGTCTGTCTGTCTGTCTGTCTGTCTTTCTTTCTTTCTTTCTTTCTTTCTTTCTTTCTTTCTCTTTCTCTCCCCCATAACTCTAAGCTCTAGCCCTGCGGCTTCCAAACCCCAGACAGACGGCGATTGAGCTAGACTCTTCCTGGGGAGGGGAGCCTCACAGGGACCCTTGTCTGCCCTCAGGCTCTGCTTACTCTTTCCTGCAATGAGGCACCAGGCAACCATGCCGAGAGCAGCCCTGACAGACACAGCTCTTCCCGCAGCTGAGCTTGGCCTGTGGAGAGTAGGAGCTTCTGTAGCGCCTCAGTCATCCCTGCCAAACAGAAACCCCTTGTTCGGAGGGGCGGAAAAAGTGCACATTAAGACACAGCACCAAAACAGCGGACCTTTTGGCTGCATGCTGCATTATAAGAAATCTTTCTCCACTTTCACTCTGAGAAGGCTGCACAGGCGCGAAGACTCATTTCTGGCGGAGTTTGGCAGAAAGATTTCTTGCCTGCAGCCAAAAAGGTTCCGTGTTCTGGGGCTGTATCTCACCCACCTTGAGAGAACAAGAGAAGGAAGAAGGGAGGAAAGGCAGGTGCTTTACCTCGGACAGCCTGGACCCACCTTTCTGGAGGATTTCTTCCCGCTGGTGGCTCCCAGGCAGGATTGGTCACCGCTGTCGGCTGCAGAGACAGAAGCACCCTGTCAATCACTCCCAGAAGCCAGAAATGGGAAGAAATCCTCCAGGAACGTCGGCCCAGAGAGCATGCGCTTTCTGGACCCACCTAGTGGGGGGTGCTGTTGCTGCTGGCTAGGGCAGCGAGATTCGGCGTCTGCACATGCACAGAAGCCAAATCTCATGTGCACTGCACATACACGCATGTGCACAGCCGGCGATGATGGAGCTGTGCGTGCAGCTTCATTTTTGCCAGTGGAATGGCGTTTCATGCTGTGGTACTTGCTGCCCAACTCTGCATGTACAGGGTGCGTTCCAAAAGTAATGCAATTATTATTTTTAAGTAATTTATAGAACAGATTTGCACAAACACTTAAAATTCTTCAAAGTACTGTCCTTGGGCCTCTACACATTTTTTCCAGTGACTCCGCCATGATCAGTGTGTGCCCTGGAAGGCGTCTTTGGTGACCTCTCGCAAGGTCTTCGTCATGGCTGATTGAATCTCTTCTATGGACAAAAAAATGGGTTCCTTTCAGGGCTGCCTTAATCCGAGGGAACAAAAAGAAGTCTGCTGGGGCGATGTCAGGACTATAGATGGGCGGGGCAGCATTGGCACCTGGTGTTTAGCCAGGAGCTCGCGGATTCGTAGCGTGTTGTGGCAAGGTGCGTTGTTGTGATGGAGTTGCCAAGTAGCAAAGATGTCTTTTCTCATCCTGATGACCCTTTTTCAGAGTCTTTCCAGCACATCCATGTAGTAAGCAGCATTAACTGTCTGTCCTTGAGAAACAAACTCCTTATGAACCCCTCCTTTATTGTCGAAAAAGACAATGAGCATTGTTTTCACTTTTGATTTGCTCATTCTTGCCATTTTGGGGTTGGGAGACTGGTCATGTGCCACTCAGAGCTTTGACATTTTGTTTCTGGGTCGTATTCCAAAACCCAGGTTTCATCACCAGGGATGACGTTGTCCAAATAATCAGGTTCAATTCTATACATTGCAAAAGTTCATTTGAAATTTCCGATTCCATTTTTTTCATGACATGGTCGGCGCGCAGAGGTTTACAATAACTGACATCCTGCCGCTTCCACAGCTTGGAGAGCACTGAGACCAGTTTCGTGGCAAAGCTTAGCATCCCCCCCACCTACTCCAAGTGCTTCAGTCCCACTCTGACCAATAGGAGCGGTGTGAGAAATTCAATTGCATTATTTTTGGAATGCACCCTGCATGTTATATTGGTTGAAAATCCTCCTGAACTTTTCAGATATTTCTGCAATGTACAGAGTGACAGTGTTGCTACCTTTGTTGTTCTCTTCTTTGTCTGTAATGGAACAGCTCTAGCTAGGTCTTTTTTTGGATTTGATGCGGGCCCAGTTAAGGATAACCACAAGTTCTAAGGAATTCCTTGATTTATTTTAATTATTTTTCTCTTCCCTCTTTACGGTAAGCAAACTGAGCCCAGTGGTGTAGGGTTCTGATCACTCCTATTTTATGCTCCAGTGAGAGATTCAAAATGTAAATACCAATTGGAGGAGGGGGGGGGCGTTTCTGTAAACTTCAGTGTTAAAGTTTATATCAGTCTTTTTTTATTATTATTATTATTAAAATGAAAACATTTACATCATATAATACAACATAAGATACAATTCGAAACATAAGGACAAACAGTACAGAAAAAAAAAGGAAAAAAAAAAGAAAAACAAAAGAAAGACCTATAGACAAAACGAGTAAAAGTGTCGGCGAGTAAACGGGGGAGTTGTATTGAGAACGAAAATTGGGTCAAATTGTATATGCTCATTACCATGTTTCGAGGATTGTATCAGTCTTAATGTGCACAGCACAGTTCAGGAAAGCCAGATTGTTTTCCTTAACATCTTTTCATGCTCACTTATTTTATTTGTCCACAGAGTAGATGTATTCCACTTCCTGGAAACCTTCACCAAACATATCAAAACATATCAGTTCTCTAAGTATGGGTGCTGAAAATAACTATTTTGAGCCAAAAACTCAAAAGAGCTAAAAGAGCTGGTGTTCTGTTATGCACCAACCCCTACCCTGTTATAAGAGGTATATTAGCTTTAGACAGTATGGAATCTTTTGCTATCAAATAAAAATCCCTCTGCTAAATTGTGATATACACAGCAAAGGAGGGAGGAAGAGAAATGTTGAAACAACTTATTTATTAGGCCAGTTCAAAGTAACAGAATAATTTCCACATTTTTGAGTTAGTTAAAATTCTTCAATAGTGTTGGTTAGTTAAAATTCTTCAGTAGTGTTAAATCCTATTGGGGATTTAATTACTATGGAAGTTATTTTATGGCAGAAATGTTCCATTTTGATATCAACAAAGCATAACCCATTTACATTCTATTGATGTAAATGTGAAAGTTAAAATATGCTTAGCTATATTCTACATAAAGTAGTGAAATTGGAAACTGCATTGAACTTGATCAGACACCACACTGTTTTTCTATTTCAGTACTTTAAAAGATGTTAATTCTTTAGAGGCTGTAAAAATAAAATAAACAATAAGAATATTGTGTCATATTTTGATGCATTAATGGATAACACCAGATATGAATAAATTATTACACCCTCTTATCAGAAAGACTTCTTGTCTCCTCTGTTTTCCAAAAATGAAGAATATCTTCTAAATTACATCTAATTGTGCCATTGTTGTGATGCAGAACAAGTTTTAATATTGTCCCAGTCCCTACACTTTCCAAATCTGCTTTGGAAAGCTAGGGAACAAAATAGTGCACTAGGTCATAAAAAAGAAATCATTCACATAAGAGTAAATACATCTTTGCTATAGAGAATTCAGAAATAAATAGGATAAATGAAGTGACAAATTTCTGATACATTACTCTAATGCATTCTTCCTCAACCTAATAATCCTTCAAATAAATGGATTTTAAACTCCACAGTTCTTTGGACAGCATTATTATTGCTGAGGAATCACATAATTTAAGATTTTTTAAAATTTAAAGGATCTTTAGAAAATAATACAGTAATCTGATTTTTAGATAAATTCCATTTGAAAAATATACACAAGGATTTTTCCTATAAAATAGTTTGTTGAAGCATGCTAAGAGCACAATATTCTTATTGCAGATTTTATTATTAACAGCATTCTAAAGTATTAGCAGCTTTCAAAATACATTACCACGGTGGTGCAATTGTTAGAATGCAGTATTTATTTATTTATTTATTTTATTTATTTATTGGATTTGTATGCCGCCCCTCTCCGTGGACTCGGGGCAGCTAACAACAGTGATAAAAACAGCATGTAACAATCCAATACTAAAACAACTAAAAAACCCTTATTATAAAACCAGACATACATACAGACATACCATGCATAAATTATAGAGGCCTAGGGGGAAAGAATATCTCAGTTCCCCCATGCCTGACGGCAGAGGTGGGTTTTAAGGAGCTTACAAAAGGTGAGGAGGGTGGGGGCAATTCTAATCTCTGGTGTGGAGTTGGTTCCAGCGGGCCAGGGCCGCCACAGAGAAGGCTCTTCCCCTGGGTCCCGCCAAACAACATTGTTTAGTTGACGGGACCCAAAGAAGGCCCACTCTGTGGGACCTAATTGGTCGCTGGGATTCATGTGGCAGAAGGTGGTCCCGGAGATAATCTGGTCCGGTGCCATGAAGGGCTTTATAGGTCATAACCAACACTTTGAATTGTGACTGGAAACTGATCGGCAACCAATGCAGACTGCGGAGTGTTGGTGTGACATGGGCATATTTAGGGAAGCCCATGATTGCTCTTGCAGCTGCATTCTGCACGATCTGAAGTTTCCGAACACTTTTCAAAGGTAGCCCCATGTAGAGAGCATTACAGTAGTCGAGCCTCGAGGTGATGAGGGCATGAGTGACTGTGAGCAGTGACTCCCATTCCAGATAGGGCCGCAGCTGGTGCACCAGGCGAACCTGGGCAAACGCCCCCGTCGCCACAGCTAAAATATGTTTCTCTAATGTGAGCTGTGGATCAAGGAGGACACCCAAGTTGCGGACCCTCTCTGAGGGGGTTACTGATCCCCCCCAGGGTTATAGACGGACGGATGGAATTGTCCTTGGGAGGCAAAACCCACAGCCACTCCGTTTTATCAGGGTTGAGTTTGAGTCTGTTGACACTCATCCAGACCCCAACAGTTTCCAGGCACCAGCACATCACTTCCACTGCTTCACTGACTGGACAAGGGGTGGAGATGTAAATCTGGGTATCATCTGCATATTGATGATACCTCACCCCATGCCCTTGGATGATCTCACCCAGTATTGCAAACTGCATTCTACTGATTGCTGACCCATACATACAAGGGATATCCAAAATGGCTGCTTGCATTCTTTCATCGCATGGGGTTGAAGTGGTGCAGAAACCAGACCAAACATTGAGGAAGAGGGTGAGTGCCCGAAAGAAGCATTACTGAAGGAGGAGACATGCTCAATAATCTATCAAATTAACTGCAGCTATTGTGCAGGCCATTATGTAGAAGAAACAGCTAAACAACTGAGAACTAGAGTGCATGAACACAAACTAGCAATCTGACACAAGGAACAGTGTTCCCAAATTTGGATGCACATAAAGGAGCACATGGTCATGAGTTCAATTTCCAGGAGACCAATGATTTTGCCTATGATAAAACAAAATGACATCATTTTAAAGAAGCCTAGTTCTTTAATAACTATATCAATAGACATATTGCCATACCACCGGCATACCAAGCACTAAGATACCAGGAAGGTTTTATGGGAGACCGATCACTATAGAGGAATGGAGATCGGGCACATTTTCTCCCTTTAGACATAGAGATTGGCCCAATGAAGATGTGACAAAGCTTGATATCACATATACATATACAAGAAGAAATGATAGACATTGTTGTGAGTGTTCCTTGTCCACATTTCTTCTTGTATATGTATATGTGTTTAAATAAACAAATAAATACTTTATTGTCATTGTATGTCTATACACAGTATACCCATACAACAAAATTCACATGATGCCCAAAGACCAGTCCCAACACACATAACAATCCTCCAAAACATGCCTCACCCACTCACCAATTCCCCACCCTGAACCACCCAAATATAGACACAACAGACCAAGTAATACTGTCCAACAACTCACTGATAGTGACCCTTTAGTTCATTATTAAGTGCAAGTATAGTTTTGGGATTAAAAACTATTCAGAAAATGTGTGGTCTGAGTTTTAATTGTTTTGTGTCCTCTGCCAGAAGGTAACAGGTGAAAAAGACTGTAAGCAGGATGAAAAGAATCTCTGAGAATGTTATGCACCTTTCTAGAACAGCGAGATGTGAAGATATCGTCCAGGGCTGGTAGCTGGAGCCCAATGATATTCTGGACAGTTTTAATGATTCTCTGTAAAACTTTTTTTATCCACTATGGAGCTTCTCCCATACCATGTGAGAATGCCCTATGTCAGGACACTCTCAATGGTGGTGCGATAGTAGGACACCAATAGATGCTGAGATAGATTTATCTTCCTGAGCACAGCCTCTTTTTTGCCTTCTTCAGTAGCATGTTAACATTCATAGTTCATGAGAGGTCCTCTGAGATATGAATACCCAGAAACCTAAAACTACTAACCCTCTCACCTCCTCACCATTTATGTGCAATGGTAAATGTGCATTTTTCTTACTCCTGAACTCAATTATCAGTGCTTTAGTTTTTTTGATGTTAAGTGTAAGATTATTTTCTTTACACCACAATGTCAGCCCTTATACTTTGTTTCTATAAGCAGACTCATTGTTCTTATTAATGAGCCCCACCACTGTTGTATCATCCTCAAATTTAATAATTGCATTGGTGTTATACAATGAAGTGCAATCAGAGCCAGGGTGGTGCAGCAGGTAGAGTGCAGTACTGCAGGCCACTTAAGCTGACTGTAGATCTGTAGGTCAGCGGTTCAAATCTCATCATCAGCTCAAGGTTGACTCAGCCTTCCATCCTTGCGAGGTGGGTAAAATGAGGACCTCTGTTAAAAAGTGCTATTGCTAACATGTTGTAAGCTGCCCTGAGTCTAAGGAGAAGAGCGGCATAAAAATCAAATAAATAAATAAATAAAGAAGTAAGTAAGTAAGTAAGTAAGTAAGTAAGTAAGTAAGTAAGTAAGTAAGTAAGTATGTATGTATGTATGTATGTATGTATGTATGTGGGAGGGGGTATGGGTATGGATATTGCATAGGCATCCTTCAGTCTCAAAACACCATGGTATCATGCTCTAGATACACACACACACACGTGTGTGTGTGTGTGTTGACATATTTGGGTCTTTTCCAATGTAAGGTTGATAGACTCCTGGTGATGTTTCAATGAAATCCCACTCATCATCTTCAGGCTGTTGGCTTCAGCTTTGTGCTTAGGCGAACAAAGCTTTGTTTACTGGAGCATAAAGCCAAAGATAGATGACCAATTCGGACCTCGTCGAAGCACCGCCAGGAATCTATCAACCTTACATGGGAAAAGACCCAAATATGCCAAGACCTGTATGTATGTATGTATGTATGTATGTATGTATGTATGTATGTATGTATTCTTTTGAGACCAGGCAACAGAACTTCATTTTTATGTGTACCAGTATGTAAAAAATGTAAAAACATGACAATAAAATTTATCTCGTCTCGCCTATCCTGGCCTAATAATTAGCAAAGCATTGTTTGTATGGAAATAACCAATTTTCATACAAGACTTAATTGATCCAAAAATGTTTACTCCATTTTATTGAAATAAAATTTAATATTCCTGGCCTGTGCTTATTGCTGTGCTATAGACCAATGCACAAAAGTTTTTTTTATATATTAAAGGCATTAGTTTCTAGCTTGCTCAGATGATTACTCTGCTAAAAATTCTTTTTCAGAAAATAACTACATAAGTGTTTTTTTCTTTTATCTTGTGCTGCCAGCTCAGCTTTTCCTAACCTTGTGTTCTTCAAACATGTTAGATTTCAATTACCAGCTTGCTTTGAATTCTAGCAGTAAATGTTAAAACACATCTAGAAAGCACTCATTTGACCAATGAGTGTCTCCATTTAAGTAATGAAGATGACAATAATTATCCTCATTTTTAAATTAATCAAATCTAATCCTATGTGTGTCTCTCACTTGTAGGAAAATGGATTCAGAACTTCACCCTGAATTGCTTAGCTTTGTTTATAAACATTTCCTTCTTCATGCAGGCAACCAGGTAATTTGCTCAGTAGGGTTTGAATTGACTATTGATTTATTTATGATATTTTTAAAATCTTTATTTATGATATTTTTAAAATCTTATTACTTTCTAAATATTTCAAGATGGCGAACATATATTACTCTTTCCTTTGTCTGTTTTCTCCACAATAACAACCCTGTGAGGTGAGTTGGGTTAAGGGGGAATGACTGGCTCAAAGTCACCCAACAGATTTTCATGCCTAAAGAGGGACTAGATCTTAGCCTTCTGGCTTCTAAATCTTCTATGTCATCTGACCTTCTTAATAATCATATTTAGTTGCACCCTCAATAGTTTAATCACAACCAAATTTTTAATCTGTGATTGAAAGCTATTTTGACTCTCTGTATTTTTAATAAAGTTTAACTCTATTAAAAAAACATTGAATTACTACAAATAAGCCATGTAATAACTGCCTTCTCTAGAGTTATTCATGACTTTTATAAAGTATAATAATTTAATGTTTTAACTATTCTTAAGTAGGAAAAAAAGAAACATTACTGTTTGGGAGATTACTTAATTTTTCTTCCCTTATGTTGTTTTTCCTTTCTTTAAAATGCATGATTTTACATTATGTTCTCCTATATTACATATATCCTACATTACAATAAAATTTCATGTGTCATACTTTGCAATAAATGAGTATATATTAGATATAATGGTTTAGTCTTCAAGACAAACATATAATAACCGTAAATATTAGTTATACTTAAATTGCTTTTTCATCAGAAAATTTATGTCTGACCATTGTTTTTAACAAGTGCAACTGAATTAGCTTTCCTGAATTGGAGATTC
This sequence comes from Erythrolamprus reginae, assembly GCF_031021105.1. Taxonomy (NCBI): domain Eukaryota; kingdom Metazoa; phylum Chordata; class Lepidosauria; order Squamata; family Dipsadidae; genus Erythrolamprus; species Erythrolamprus reginae. The sequence continues at coordinate 111,557,382 of NC_091950.1, forward strand.
ATTTTAATACATCTTAAATAAATTAAAAATAAAGTTATGGGTCTGAAAAAGATTTATTCCTTGAGATGGACTCCACTATGTAATATTTTCTCAGGATATGTTCTATATATTCTATAGGAGTATACAATAGGCATTTATTATAGGATATAAAAATATACTAAGTACATAGGAGCCGGTGCAGATAAATTCATTTGGATTTTAAGTGGACATATATATGGATGAATACCTAGTGTATCAAATATTTGAAAATAACCTAAGATCATCTAGGAGGCTTCATAACTGGGCAGGGAACAATTTGGCCATCTCTCCCAAACTCTCACATCTTAGAATGGCTTTTGTATAATATGTTTGGGAATGGAGGGAGGTGAATAAAGCCCCCTTTCCAAATTTTTGTCTTAAAAACAATCATTCTTTAAACAATTAATTGGATAATCAAGAATTGATGTTTTGCTCCATAGTGTGTGAATAAGTGTGCCAGTGTGCCTACTTTCCCAGTCCTAATGTTTCCCTCTTATTAGTCCGCATCTCATGTATATAAAGACTGTAGATCTGTAGGTCAGCGGTTCACATCTCATCACCGGCTCAAGGTTGACTCAGCCTTCCATCCTTCCGAAGTGGGTAAAATGAGGACCCGGATTGTTGGGGCAATAGGCTGGCTCTGTTAAAAACTGCTATTACTAACATGTTGTAAGCCGCCCTGAGTCTAAGGAAAAGGGCGGCATAAAAATCGAATAAATAAACAAACAAAAAAACAAACAAACAAACAAACAAACAAACAAACAGCATTATATCTATGTATACTACCAATGTGTGCTTGACAAAATAAATAAATAAATGGTCTGATTGGAATAATGCACTTAAATTTAATTTTAGATTAAAAACTCAATGTACAATAAATTTCACCAAGTGAATATTATTTTCATTTTGATTCTTTAATGTGCTTAGCTTCCCAAGTTCATATGCTTGCTAAAATTCATATCCTGTGGTGCTCTACAAGATTAGGATTAAAGATTAGGAAGGGATTAAAAGCAAGACAAATGATTAATAGCTAAATTATTAAGATACTTTAAACTAATAAGAAAGCTAAAAGCTTAAGAAACCTTTGTCTTTATGCTAGGTTTATCAGCCAAGTGCAGTTTTTATTTAAGCCAATATAGACATATGTGTTTAGAAATAGTTCTGATGTTCACTTACTTTATGTATGTAAAATACACTAAAGAGTTTTTCAATTAATTTTAAATGTAACTCTCTTAACATTCCAATGTTTTAAAAGAGAAGCACATTATATTAAATGATAAAATAATGTAGCAAAAATTTAGACAGATAATGAAACCTTAACTATACAGTTAAGTATTGATTAATGTTTCAATTACTTTGGTGGTTTTCCTCATCAAAATCTTTCAAATGCTTGCTGCATAATTAAAAAATTGGTTTACATCTTAAAATATACTTATTTTATTACCATTACTTAATAAACATGAATATTAATACATGGGGTTCCACCTCTTACAATGCTAGACAACAAAGTATCAAGAGACCTTCAAATTTCTAGGTTCTACCATATTGCAAAATCTACAATGCACACCTAACATTAAAAATGTTATCAAAAATAACCAAGGAATGTTCTTTCTGCACAAGCTCAGAAAGCTCAAACTGCCCAAGGAGCTGCTGGTACAGTTCCACAGAGAAATTATTGAGTCTTTCATCTGCACCTCTATAATTGTCTGGTTTGGTTCTACAATCCAACAAGACAAACAGATTTCAGAGGATAATTAAAACTGCAGAAAAAACAATTGCTACCAACCTGTCTTCCATTGACGACCTGTATACTGCAAAAAAGAGTCAAAAAGAGGGCTGTGAAAATATTTACAGATCCCTTGCATCCTGGACGTAAACTGTTTCAACTCCTACCCTCAAAACAAAGCTATTGAGCATTGCACACCAGAACAACTAGATACAAGAACAGTTTTTTCGGAACTCCATCATTCTGCTAAACAAATAATTCCCACTGTCAAACTATTTACTAAGTTTGCACTATTAATCTTCTCATCGTTCCCATCACCCATCTCTTCCCACCAATATGACTGTAACTTTGTTGCTTGTATCCTTACAATTTATATTTACTAGGTCCTAATATAACTCTGTTGCTTATATGTACCCAGACTATCATTACCGTATTTTTCGGAGTATAAGACGAACCAAAATATAAGACACACCTTAGTTTTTTGGGAGGAAAATAGGGAAAAGAATCTGCTTACCAGGTATTCATCTAGCTAGCATCCTTAGTCTGGTCAGTTTCAGCACATTATTTTATCCCCTGGTTAAGGCCTTAATTTTTTTTTTAATTCTGAGAAAGTAACAATGAAAGAACTTGGAAGCCAGCAAGAACTGGGAACATTGTTAGCATTTGGAAAGAAACAGTCTGAGCAAGTGGAGCAGTGTAAAAAAACTCTACAAAGACTTAAGGCTTGGAAAACATTCTTCTTTGCAGAGAGTAACAATGAAAGAGCTTGCAAGCGGGTAAGAGCTGGGAACATTGTTAGCACCAGGTTAGGGCTGGAAAGAAACTTACTCAGAGCAAGTTAAAGTAATGAAACAAACCCTGCAAAGACTTAGGGCTTGGAGAATGTTCTTCACTTTTTGTATAGATTTTCTTTATAAGATGCTGATTTGGTCAATTTATAATTTATGTTCCATATTGTATTTTTTGATTTTTGAATTCTGATAGCCAATTTCCAATTGTGCCCATAATAGGGGTTTTTTTAAAAGGAAAACTAAATTCATAATTAATTGCATTTCATAAAGAAGTAAAAGTCAAACCATATGCCACTTAAAAAGTTTAAGAATCAGGAAAGTTAAGATTCCTGTCCTATATTCTAAATGTAATTTAGATAAAGACATCGATTTTTCCCATTAAATTTAATGATATCTACCTAGGAAGAAACTATGTAAAAATCATTTTGGTATATTTGCACCTCAAATGCTGTCACTTCTCATCTGTTCAACAGACATTTTAACCATCTGTTTATATTGGGGATTTTTTAAAAGATAAAAGCAGATGATTATAGTACACAGATTTGTAATATTTAATAGGATCATAATAATTAAAGAAGCTTTTTAAAGCAATCATCCATATTCATTTTACAACATATTGAAATCAAAGACTACTAGTAAAATATTCCCTGTGTTAACAAATAATCTCCTTGGTTATTTCCAGTGCTTGGAAAGTGAGACTAAAATTAGCTCTTTGGGGTGGGGGGAGGGGGAGAAGGAGTAAATATTATCTTTATTTGAAAAGCTCTAGGTCATTAAGGATAATTTGAGAAGATCTATTTTTTTTCTTTCACTTTATACGGGAGCTTGTTTTATACTAAGTGAACCATATATTTTTCCATGTTGGAAATGGTATTTAAGGCAAGACACATCTCTATAGTATGTAAAATAAAAAAGGATTAATAATAATTAACTGACCTGTTTTTTTTAAATTGGCATTTGTATAACTTCTAAGAAAACAAATTATATATCGTATATATTTAAAAATATGTTTTTTTTAAAAAAAATTAAGTGAATTCAATTTTTTTTGTCAATGTAAAGATCCAGATAAGAAAGCATGCAGAATTATTAGTATGAACTGGATTTTCTAAAGGAGAGCAACAGTTAGTGCTGGCATTTATGCTTTTAATAATGTCAATCATATAAAGCTTTGGAGGTAAAAGATACCAATCTGTCTCCATTTAATTTGGTTTTTAGTATACAATTTCTAGCATGCATAGCTTAAAATGAGCACAGACTCAAGAGAAAATTACAAGGCAGGTCTGAAGAAGGTAACGAAGCTTCTAGAGTGCTAGGGAAGATTTTAGTATTGCCCCAAAATGTTGTTTTCCCATTTGATAGAAATTCTATACTTCCAATCAAAAGCTATAAATCGAACTCAAATATATAAAAAGGAAGGATGTGTAGCTTATCTTCTTTTTAGCAAGGTGCTATGCATGCAAAAATGCAATATGGTAAATGAAAAACAGGCCAGGTGAGATAATTTTAAAAAGTGAACCAAGATATGTTTTCTTTGGATACCCTGAAAACTGGGAATACGCTGAGCAACATTATTTGATTTGTATGCCGCCCCTCTCCATAGACTCAGGGCGGCTAACAACAGTATAAAACAACATATGACAAATCTAATATTTAAAATAACTAAAAACCCTTATTAATAACCAAACATACACACAAATATACAATGCATAAATTGTATAGGCCTGGGGGGAATGAATATCTCAATTCCCCCGTGTCTGACGATAGAGTAAGGTTTTAAGGAGCTTAAAAAGGAGCAAGGAGGGTGGGGGCAATTCTGATCTCTGGGGGGAGCTGATTCCAGAGGGTCAGGGCCACCACAGAGAAGGCTCTTCCCCTGGGTCCTGCCAAACAACATTGTTTAGTCAACGGGACCCGGAGAAGGCCAACTCTGTGGGACCTAACTGGTCGCTGGGATTCGTGCAGCAGGAAGCGGTCCCGGAGATATTGTGGTCTGATGCCATGAAGGACTTTATAGGTCATAACCAACACTTTGAATTGTGACCAGAAACTGATCGGCAACCAATGCAGACTGCGGAGTGTTGGTGTGACATGGGCATACCTAGGGAAGCCCATGATTGCTCTTGCAGCTGCATTCTGCATGATCTGAAGTTTTTGAACACTCTTCAAAGGTAGCCCCATGTAGAGAGTGTTACAGTAGTCGAGCCTCGAGGTGATGAGTGACTGTGAGCAGTGACTCCCGATCCAAATAGGGTCGCAACTGGTGCACCAGGTGAATCTGGGCAAGCGCCCCCCTCGCCACACCTGAAAGATGTTTCTCTAATGTGAGCTGTGGATCAAGGAGGACGCCCAAGTTGTGGACCCTCTCTGAGGAGTCAATGATTCTCCCCTCAGGGTGATGGATGGACAGATGGAATTGTCCCTGGGAGGCAAAACCCACGGCCACTCCATCTTATCAGGGTTGAGTTTGAGTCTGTTGACACCCATCCAGACCCCAACAGCCTCCAGGCACTGGCACATCACATCCGCTGCTTCATTGACTGGACATGGGGTCAAGATATACAACTGGGTATCATCCACATACTGATGATACCTCACCCCATGCCCTTGGATGATCTCGCCCAACGGTTTCATGTAGATATTAAATAGCAGGTGAGAGAGGACTGACCCCTGAGGCACCCCACAAGGGAGAGACCTAGAAGTCAACCTCTGACCCCCCACTAACACCGATTGTGATCGACCAGAGAGCTAGGAGGAGAACCACTGAATAACAGTGCCTCCCACTCCCAAACCCTCCAGCCGGCGCAGAAGGATACCATGGTCGATGGTATCGAAAGCCACTGAGAGGTCAAGAAGCACCAGGACAGAGGATAAATCCCTGTCCCGGGCCTGCCAGAGATCATCCATCAACGCGACCAAAGCAGTTTCCATGCTGTAGCTGGGCCTGAATCCTAACTGCTGAGGGCCTAGATAATCGGCTTCTTCCAAGGACCGCTGGAGCTGGAGCACCACCACCTTCTCAACAACCTTCCCCCTAAAGGGAAGGTTGGAGACTGGCTGATAGTTGTTAAGAATGGCTGGGTCCAGGGAAGGCTTCTTGAGGAGGGGGCATACAAGTGCCTCCTTGTAGGGATCCAGAAAGGATCCCCTCCCCAAAGAAGCGTTGACAATCTCCTGGACCCAGCTCCATGTCACCTCCATGCTGGCCGAGACCAACCAGGAGGGACATGGATCCAGTAAACAGGTGGCGGAACTCACAGCTCCAATGGCCTTGTCCACTTCATCAGGTGTCACCAGATCAAACTCTTCCCAGACAGATGGATAAGTACGGGCCCCAGTCACCTCAACTGACTCATTGTCAGTCGATTCTGTTATCCAATCAGAGTCGAGGTCCACCCGGATCCGAGCAATTTTATCAGTGAAAAACATGTTAAAATCCTCGGCACTACTCTGTAAGGGCTCCTCAACTCCCCCCTGGTTAAGAAGGGACCGGGTCACCCTAAACAGAGTGGCGGGATTCTGCTGATGCAATCAAGGCGGCATGTTACGCGCATCTTGCCACCTTGAGCACCACTTTGTAAGTCTTAATATGAGCTCTTACAAGTGTTCGATCGGATTCGGACTTACTCTTCTTCCATCGCTTCTCTAGACGTCTCTTCTGGTGTTTCAACTCCTGGAGCTCCTCATTGAACCATGGAGCTCTACAGCGTCAAGTGCCCCGGAGAGGTCACAATGGCACAATCCGGTCAAGAGCCTCCGCTGCAGCCTTGTTCCAGGCCTCAGCCAGAGACTCTGACAAACTGTGGACGAGTGCATCTGGAATAACTCCAAGCGCCCTCTGAAAGCCCTCTGGGTCCATCAGGCGTCTGGGGTGGAACCACCTCGTAGGTGCTGCCTCCCTGTGGGGAAGGATTGGAGCCAGGAAGTCAAGCCGCAATAGAAAATGGGTTATGGGTGAATATAGATGCAAGCAACTTTTGTTACTAAGTAAACAGAACTTAACTGGATCAATTAGTCCAGTGTTTTAGTTCTACACTGCCATTAATACAATAGTATGGTAAGTGGAGACATGATACTTCTGTACTGAGAATATATGGAATCATGATTACCAGCCAAAAGTAGTATCAGCTTCTCTCATTTTGTCCAAGCAGATAACAGCACCTACTAAACAAAACTAAACTTTTAGGAGCAGCCATTGGGAAATTCCAAGATTACCAGGTGACAGTTTCCACTTTTTAATCTTTTCTCCCTGTTTTTTAAAACTATGTATTGGTACAGAGTTTCACTAGATAGGAAAATAGTTCCTTACTGTTTGCTGGTAAACTGATACTCAGGTGGTCACAAAGGATTGCAATTCACCAATTTGACATTGATTTTGATTTGGGGGGAAAAGTGACATGAAAATATCCTGACCTTTTCTTTCTGCAGCATTGAAGCTTCAAAATTGAGAGCCAGAATAAATGCAGAAGGCACCCCTCAATTCAAATGCAAATTTTAATGCAGTTTGCAGCCAGCAGTGATTACATTTCCTCAGATTACTATAGCCAAATAAAATGTGTTGGTGCCAGCATTGCTCAATCCATATCAGTATGATTTTGTATGTTGTAATATACAGTTTGATGAATTAAATTGTGACATGGGGAGTATCAAAGTCCATTTATACTTAATACTCTTTTTTTCTTCATCAATGTTATGAATGTCAAATAACAAGGAAAACAGTTGAGCAATTAATTATTCAAGGGAACAAAGCAGTAGCATTTCTTGGATAAACATTATTTATCTGTGGTATTTATAATTCATTATTTTTCCAAACAGGCTGAATTTTTTTTTCTTCTTCTTTGCAATATAGTTTTAAAATCAGATCATTTGAATGACTGGTCCATAGTTGTTTATTTATTTATTTATTATTTATTACTTAGATTTGTATGCCGCCCCTCTCCGAAGACTCGGGGCGGCTTGTTGCTGTTGTTGTTGTTGTTGTTGTTGTTGTTGTTGTTGATTATTATTATTATTATTAATATTATTAATTAGATTTGTATGCCGCCCCTCTCTGAAGACTCGGGGCTATCACAACAGTAATAAAACAATATAGTAGTAGAACAAATCTAATATTAAAAAACATATAAAACCCTATCATTTAAAAAATCCTGGGGGAAAGGTGTCTCAGCTCCCCCATGCCTGGCTGTATAAGTGAGTCTTGAGTAGTTTACGAAAGACAGGGAGGGTGGGGGCAGTTCTAATCTCCGGGGGGAGTTGGTTCCAGAGGGCTGGGGCTGCCACAGAGAAGGCTCTTCCCCTGGGACCTGCCAAATGACATTGTTTAGTCGACGGGACCCGGAGAAGGCCAACTCTGTGGGACCTTATCGGTCGCTGGGATTCATGCGGTAGCAGGCGGTTCCGGAGGTACTCTGGTCCAATGCCATGTAGGGCTTTAAAGGTCATGACCCAGAAAGATACTTTACTGGTAGTTTGTCTAACGTTATGTGCACTGTATAGCACTGGCAGTCAAATCAATCCCATCTTGTTGCAGGTCTTTTCAGAACTTCCTAAATTGAGGCTACTGTATTCCTCCTTAAAGACAAGCTTTCCAAGTAGTAAAGAATCTGCTATTGTTACAATAGAAATGGATGCTCATAAGAAGCTGTAATATCCTGTTTTATCTTAAGACAGATTGGTAGCCATAAACTCTATGTTGTTGTTGTTGTTGTTGTTGTTGTTGTTGTTTTTATGCAAAACTTTTAATAATAAGCTGCCCAGAGTAATTCAGAATCAGGCAAATCAAATTGATTAATTAATCAGTAACTGTCAGATTTAAACTAACAGAATTGGTTTATAGTACCTTTATATCCCTTCTTGTTTGCATCTCTAGATTAGAATCCCAGGGATGGGAGTATGGGAATAAGTCAATTGATTCTTACTCTCTTTTGTATCTTAATTACAGCCCCCCATTGCTTTCCATATGTTAGAGGATAGTATCTGCAGCAGGGAATCCGTTCCATTTTTTTGTCTCAGAGTTCTGGATGACATAGTGAAGTATGACAAGAATAGAACAAACCTTCAATCTGAAATACATGAACACCTATGCAATTACACTACTGTAGAGCTTCTTTTGCAATAATGAATCAATGCGTTGACTACTGCTGCTTTACCTGATACTGATAGAAGGATTGGTGCAACTAGACTCTAGAAGGTGTTTCATCACATGGTAGGTCTCATAATTCAAAATGATTAAATAATCATTAAGATTATGCCATCAACTAATCTTCTCTATCTAGCATGTGCCAAACTGAGCTGTACAATAATTCCTGCAGAGTAAGGCAAACCGCCGTATTCCTTTCTCATCTCATACAGAACAGAGGAAGAAAAACTGATGTCATTAAGGCTGATATGGCTCTTTGAAGAGGATTCCATCACTTGCTTCCTATTACAAACTTCACCATTCCTGGGTGGGACTTAGAAAAATGACAGATTTGTCTTATAGGGTCGTATAGTTTTACTTCCTCTGATTACTAGGTATAAAGCTTTGAATGCTTACTTGTCTCTGCCTAAGAAAAAAAGTGATAAAATGAGAATTCTTATCAGCTGTACTCCAGTTAAGCTATTCCACCATTCCTCTTATTTCACTTACTAGCTGAGGTGAAACTAGAATTCCTTTCAGTGGAGAAACAAAAAATATGTAGGATTTTTATTTCAGTTATATTTTGTTTTCTAGTAAGCACTATTGCCAGTTGCTAAATTCACTCCTTTTGGGATAGTTAGAACCAGTAATCTTTGAACTGAATGGCTATGTGAAGTGGAAAAAAATATAACTTCAGCAGCAACTTCTCCCATCTTATGACATATGTGACAATATGCAATAAACAATTTCCATTTCTCTTACATTTTTTTTTATTAACTTCATTCTATTGAATATTAAGAAACAATTTTTAAAAGCCTTATATAGACAAGAATTTGACTGGGATATTGTAGGGATTGTGTAAGCCAAATATTAGCTATGCTCTAGGATACACAGAAATAGTTATCTGAATAAGCATGGTGAAAATTTGCCCAGAGACAGTGATTCACAGGATAGCCATGAACTTTGGACAGACTAAGAAAAATTCCTCAACAGCACTCATGGCACGAGATAAGACACTAACGGTGTGATTGGCTAGCAACTCAGCCACCGATAGGTGCATTAAGTGAGAAGTTAGTAGCCTATTATAAGCTTTAGATGATACCTTTTGTAACCAATTAAGAAGCTCAAAAGAAATAGCCTATGAAAACTTGTGCATTTAGAAGCCTTATTTTTGCATATAGAAATAGCCTATAAAAACTTGTGTATTCAAAAGCCTTATTTTTAGCCTATAGAAACTTATATATTTGAAAACCTTATATTTGTAGCCTATAAGAAACGTATATTAGGAAAAATTAGACTTGTGTTTAGCCAATAGAAAATTACCAGTTGAACCCCTCATTTGCATATGAAGGGTATAAAAGAAGCATACTTGTAACAATAAAGCTTTGTCACTTTACCCAGACCATTGACTCCGTGTTTCATTGGTAAGCACTAGTAATGGTTTCAGGATCGGGCCTCGTAAAGTGAACCATCACAGGGTTGTCGAGACCCCCGTCCAGCAGGGATCGCGTCTCGTCAAGTGGTGAACCCAGACAGTGACCGATTGGCCTTAAGGACATCGCTGAGGGAGCAACGCTTGGATCACGCATCTCAGCGCACTCAACCTCCCATCTCTTACCAAGTGCACAAATACGTAAGTATGGAACAGGAACTTCATGTTCGGGAATTAGGACAGATAGTTGAAGCTAATAAAACTAATTTAAAAAAGAAAGGGCAATATCCCACAAAGAAGGGATTGGCCAAATTATTATTATATATCTGGCAAGAATGTCCAAGTTATCCTCATAAAGGAACATTACACACTGAGACATGGACAAAAATAGGTGAATATTTACATAAGAACAAAGGGCGCCTCCACCTATTAGGATATCATGCCTGCTGACTAAATTGTAGCTTAGTTTTATGCTATATGTTCACCTTGATTTTCATTAGTTGTAGGCTTTGGCTTTGTTTTCATTTGTGACAGTGATATTGCCTGTTTTCTGTTTAAATTTCTCTTTGAGCTATAAAGTGAGTAAATGAATGAATGAACCTGTGAGGTATAAATTGCCCCTGAGGAAGTCTCAGATCTGAGCCTGTTGGAACATAGATATAAATAGTTTCATATCACTTTTCTTCAAAAAGTATTTTCTAGAGAGTTGTCTCATTCTGTGCTCAGAAATAATTTCTTGTTTAGCCTCAGGAAAATTGGTCAACATCTATGGAGCAGCTAAATTAATATTGTCTGTTGACATCCCTTTCCCCTATCAGCCAGTGGCTGGACTTTCAGTGCAAGACAGATGCATCTGAGATTTCTCCATGATTGACAGCTGTAACACAGATTGGGCCTGGAAATCCCAAGGTCTTTTATTTACTTCTTCAGGCAATTGCCATATATAGTAACATCCCTTTAATAAAACAGATGGAGACAAATAGAAATTCTATGGAGAGTTACTCTGTAGAGAGAAGTCATAAAGGAAGACTGCCACATTGGAGCTACAAAAGTTCCAATAAACACTATTTGAAAACAGAAAGATATAAATTATTTATTGCCTATAAATAAGCTTTTGAATTTTTGTCACATGTGTCAGAGGTTGCCTGAGGCAGCAAACTTTTTTGTCCATTTCTTGCATGTTTTGCATATAGGCAGGGGTAAATTTAGGGCCCAGACCCTTCAAAAAAGGAACACGAGTATGTAGAACATGTAGCTGTCAACATTCAAGCTTCAAAGCATGGTCCTGTTGTGATGACGGGAGAGAGAAAGACGAGAAGTGAAATAAAGACTGCACAAGGACTGCAAAAGAGAAGTTAGAAATCCAAATAAATTAAGAGTTGGTGGGATCAGAAGCAGAGCAGAAAATGGTCTCTCAAGTATTCCTGAAATTGGATTAGGAAAGTCATCCTGGATACTTTCAAAGATAGTCTTGAAATAAGAAGAAGATGGAGTGGTTGAAAAAAGGAATAGTTTTTTGTTTGTTTATTTTCCTTCTGTACCTCTGAAATGCCAAGTGACCATTATCATTCCAATCGTGTTAATAGCAAGTGGTGAGAAAAACATCAATTCTAAAAGAAAAACATAAGAAAGTTGCTAACCACAAGAATTACCAGCCTTGAAAAGTAGAAAATGGAGAAAAGAGGACAAGAGACAGCAGAAAACAGTTTCAAGAGAGAGTTATCAGATAGCTGATATATAAATAAGAGGAAATGGCTGGATAGAAAGATAGATAAAAATTAATAATGCTGAGATAGAAAATGCACAAGTTTCTACAATTTGGTAAGTTAAAAGGATGAACTAAAATTAGGCTACAACAGAGTTAAATAAAGTCACTTCCAGAAAAAAGAGAAAGATTTTAAAATCCAGTTGGGATATTTTTAGAGCCATATTTTTTCGGAGTATAAGATGCACCAGAATATAAGATGCACCTTAGTTTTGGGGGAGGAAAACCTTGAAAAAAGGCCTCTGACTCCCAGCAATCTGCCAAACAGCAAACAGTACAGATGATATATACTGTTTGCTGTTTATTTCTGTACATTTGTGCCTGACCCATAGAAATAGCAAAGGATTGGAGAAATGTACATTATGGCAGTATATTAATCCCAAAACGTTTTCTTAAATATAATCACACTAACTCCTCCCAATTATTTAAATAGATCTGCTTCAAACATGAATAAGTCAGGATTTAACTCAGCTGTCTTATTTTAATATTACTACTTAATACTAATACTTAATATTAGAAAAGGACATTTCAGACTATACTTTTATAGATCTTTAAAATTAATGTGGCTTTCTGAAAGTATTTGCTGCAATTTAAAAGAAGATACAGTAGCTCTGGGCCTCTTCAGATCAAGCATTTATTTTAAAAAGCTTCTTCATTTTGTTAAGTTATCTAAAACAATAATAAAGCAGTCTTTAAAAAATAAGACTAATAATTTGAACATTCTATAGGCATTTATAGATATTGAGTTACTTCCTTGCAACAAAAAAACAGCCAGTTTCAGCCTTTGCCTCTCTCTGCAGCAATTTGCCTCCTGCAACTTTTGTTTCACTTTTATTTTAGCATGTAGATTTGCCGGCAACTTCAGCTGAGTGTCAGGAGGCAATAACCAGTGGCTTGTGCTATTCAGGCTTTGCTGCTATTTGCTGTGAAGAGGCAAATTGCTGGCAGGTAGAGACCAAACAGTGGGGATGGCTAGGTGGGGCGACATACAGTGTATAAGATGCACCCACTCTCTTTTGGGGGTAAAAAGCTGAATCTTATAATCTGAAAAATACTATGTATGATATGATATAAAAATATAAATGTGAATGAAAGAATGGCAGTGGATTAGAACAAAGATCCCAAAAAGTTCAAACATAAAAATAAACTCTAGGAGAGACACTGAATATGTTAGAATAAATAAGAAACAAAAAATATACAATAAATACAATAAGAACCAAATTCCTTGTGTATTTAATGAGCTAAATCCATTTTATAGTTAATATTGTCAATAATCATGATTAATACAATTAGTAATAATCATAGAATAACAGAGTTGGAAGAGACCTTGGAAGTATTCTAGTCTAATCCCCTGCTCAAGCTGGAAATTTTCCTATACCATTTCAGAAAAATGGTTGCCTAAATTCTTCTTAAGAACTTTTATTGTTGGAGCATTCACTACTTCTGGAGGCACTGTTGTTCCACTAGAGCCATGATGGTGAACCTATGGCACATGTTTTGGGGATCTGGGGAAGAAACCACAGAGTCAGGTAGTGCATTCCAGACATTGTTCACCCTGTTACTGAAATAGTACTTTTTGCAGTCGAGTTTCAAGCAGTTTACATTGAGTTTGAATCTATTTTATGCACGTGTTGTTGCAGATGGAGCTGAAGTATTCATTAACAGGTAGGAGATGTGGTATAAGATTTTATGAACTACATTTAAATCAGATTGAAGGCGACGCAGCTCTAGGTTATTTAAGTGTAAAATTTCAAATCTGGTGGAATAAGGTATTCTGTTGTGAGCAGAGGAGTGGAGGATTCTTCTTGTGAAACATTTTTGGACTCTTTCAATTGTATTAATGTTCAATATGCAGTGCGGGTTCCAGACAGGTGAGCTGTATTTGAGGATTGGTCTGCTCTGGTTAGCAGTTTAATATTGCTAGAGAAGATATGCAAGATTAGGTTAACAATTATTAGTGCCTTTTTTTGCAATGTTGTTACAATGAGCTCTGGCACTTAGGTCCTTAGATATGAGTACTCCAAGGCCAGTGATGGGCTACCAAAATTGTACTACCACACTGTGGGCATGGCTTATGCATTTTGTTTCAACATCTTTTAGTGCAAATTGAGTGCTCTGGGCAGTGTTCCCTCTAATATTTTTTTGGGGGGGGGGCGGAAAAGTATAGTGTCTGAGCGGCAGTCCTTTCAGGACTGGGCGGCACAGAAATAATAAATGATTAAATGATTAAATGATTAAATGATTAAACAAACAAACAAACAAACAAACAAACAAACAAATAAAAATCCCACCCTGTTTTGCATCAGAGAATTTCAAAATAAAATACTGTACTGCGTGTTTATAACAGTGAGCTCATAATAGGGCAACTCTATCAATATCAAAATGCCACTTAAATAGTTGAGCTAGTTTCAAACTAGATTTTGATTTTCTTTCTCTCTTCCTTACTCCCATTCTTTTTCTTTCTCTTTTCCTTCCTCTCTTTTTTCTATCTGTTTCTCTCTCTTCCTCTCTCTCTCCTTCCCTCTCACTCTTTCCCTCTCGGCTTCTGAGCAGGTTTGGAAAACTCTGAGTTGATGATGATTTTTAAGTGAGCGATTGCTCACTGCTCAGCTTAGAGGGAACTATGGCTCTGGGGTAGAGCTCCATTTTTGCACATACAGCTCTTCTAAAATTATACACATTCAACCTCATTTACTGTGATAGGAAAAACATACCCAGAGCCCGGAAGGGAAAAAAAGAAAAAAAATGAAAACTTTGCTACCAGTACTGCGTACCTGACCAAAATTTTGCTACTGGTACTGCGTACCTGACTGTACCTGTAGGAGCCCATCACTGTCCAAGGCCCTTAACAGAGTGAGGGTCATCTCCAAGTTTGTATTTTGTGTTCTGATTCTTTTTGCCAATGTGTAAGACAGGGCATTTATTGGTTGTGATTTGCAGTTGCCAATTATCAGACCATTGTGATTCATAGCTAGGTCCTTTTGAAGGGTAGAAGTATTGGTGTTGAATAGTTTATCATCAGCAAAGAGAATGCAGTTACTTATAATATGATCACAAAGGTCATTTATGTAACGAATGAATAGTGTTGGTCCTAAAATGCTGCCTTGAGGGACACCACTGTTAACAGGTACAAGATTTGATAGGGCACTCCCCATTTTAACACTTTGTTGTCTGTTTGACAAGAATACAGTTATCCAATTATGAAGGGGCAGAGATGCCATAAGAAAGGTGTTTCCAAAGTAGTTTGTCACATACTACTGAATCAAAGGTTGTTCAAAAGTCTATTGCATCTATTGATTTATCTTGATTGTGTTGTAAAGTCTATATGTTTTTGCAGTGTAGGAGTTGCAGGTTAGAGGTAATTTTTTTTCTGAAATCAAATTATTTGTTAGAGAGTAGGTTGTTAGTTTCTAGGTGAAGGACGATGGATTGATTTATGATCAATTCCATGTTTTTGCAGGTAATGCAATATAGAGAGATTGGTCTGTAATTTTCAATGTTACTTGGATCTCCTTTTTTGAAGATAGGGATGACTATGGCTAGTGACCATAAGTTGGGTGAAAGGCTAGTCCCAAAAGATTTTTCAAAAATTATGCTTGTAGGTTCAGCTATGGTTGAAGAGAGCTTTTTAAAGAAATATGCACATAGATCCCACAGGGTTGCTTGCCTTTGGGTCCCATCAGCTAAACAGTGTCGGCTTGTGTATCCATGGGAGAGAGTCTTCTCTGTGATTGCCCTCACTCTCTGGAATCAGCTACCTATTGAGATCTGCACTGCTCCCACTTTATTGGCCTTCTGAAATCCATAAAGACCTGGCATTTTTTACAGGCCTAAGGCCATTGACCTTGGTGGGTTTACTAGTGAGGTCGGCCCATGAATGTATGGATGGCTGCAATTATTTTAGATTGAAATATTTTTATAGTGATCCATGCTTATTTTTATTGTGAGCCACCCTGTCTCCCTTTTTTGTTTTGCTGGAAACTTATCTGTCTTTGATAATATGTTTGTTCTGCCTGCTGAGTCACAGTCACTGGTAAGGAATTATACCTGTCCTGATTCTTTAACTGGCACATAGCTAAGTCAACTTTCACTAATTTCCTGAAAGTGAGTATTGATTTGTATTAGACCAAAACAGTACTGAAGAAGTGAAAATTGATGACTTTTCCCCCCCAAATAAATATTTCACAGTCAGTGCTTTTCCTTTTAATCCAAACATGTTGAGAGTAAGGAAGGTGACCTTAACAAAAATATGCAGGAATCATGATGTAGGCAAGAGGCAGAAATATTTTAAAAGTTCAGAATAATAAAATAACAATAAATTTAAAGAACCTTACAAATTTTACTGCGCTATAAGAAAAGGGAGGAGGTACAGCAAATTCAGACTTGTAAGTCTCAATTATTATAGCAAATCTGAATTAAGTAAATTTTATTATTAATATAGAGTTGATTTCCTGATCTGGTCTAGCTGTTTTCTTTTTTAAAAATGTACTTCCATTTATGTTTTGTGCTTCATAATGAAAGTACAACTCCATCCACCACACTTAAGATCTTTTTTTTTGCATCTTATTGTCGGATTACATTCTCTTGTTACTGCCATCAAGTAACCCTACAAAGGGTCACAGATACTGAAGACCAAAAAGCTAGGAGAAGCTCCTAGAAGCTCCTCAAACTAGGAGTTCATTCATATATATATATATATATATATATATATCCTTTATAACCTACTTTTTCTTCATGTTTTTTTTAAAAATCTTTTTATTAATTTTCATAAAAGGACGCACAAACTTACAAACATTAAACATATAGTTTGGGGAGTTATCCTCCCCACTTATCTCAAAAGTGTAAATGCAGATATAGAAAAAAGAATACATAATTGAATACATAGTTAAATACTAATACATAAAAAATAGCTAATTAAAGAAAAAAACTAATAACAAGTAATTTAAACTAGGATAAAATCAAGCATTCTTCTCATCTTATTACTATTGTATATGTAAACTAATACTAATACCATTCTTTAAAAGAGGTAAATCTCAACCATTACATATATATTTGCTTCTTTACATATTTTGACTTTAATTTTCTTTTATTTTTTTCTTGTCTATCCATATATAGACTTTGTTCCATGTTTCATAAAATTTTGTTTCTTCTTGGTCATTTAAGCGTCTTGTCATCATATCCATTTCCGCGCAGTCTAATATTTTTGTAATGACTTCTTCCTCTTTGGGGATATTTTCCCCTTTCCAATTTTGCGCGTATATAATTCTTGCCACGGTTAAAATATGTATAATTAAATATAAAATTTCTTGCTTATAAACCTGGTTAGTAATTCCTAACAAACAAAACTCCGGGGTTATTTCTATATTTTGCATAACCATTTCTTTTATCATTTTCTCTATCATTTTCCAATATGTTTTAGCTTTACCACATGTCCACCATTGGTGGTAGTAGGTCCCTATTTCTTTCTTGCATTTCCAACATAACGGGGAAGTCTTGGGAAACATTTTTGCTATTCTATATGGTGGGAGATGCCATCTATAAAACATTTTAATTTGATTTTCTTTCAAAGACACTGATTTTGTCATTTTCCAATTATGTATCCAAACTTTCTCCCATGTGTCTATATCTATATCTTTACCTATATTTTTGCACCAAGCTATCATGTTATCTTTTAAAGTTAGTTCAATGTTCTTATGGGCAATCAAATATTTATATATTTTCCCAATTGTTCTATTTTGATTGATAGTAATTAAATTACTCAATAAATTTTTGTTTTTATTAAAAATATAAAGCGTGGTATCCTTCTGGTATCTAGATCTAATCTGTGCGTAATGCCACCAATCAATTATTGTTCCTTGTTCTTGTAATTTAATTCTAGATTTTAACTTCATTTGATCATCTAACAAATCTTTATATCTTATTATTTTTGTATCCTTAATAGAATTTGGGTGTATAATTGCTTCTAGAGGGACCACCCAGTCAGGGATGGTTAAAAAATGGTTTTTCCTTATATGTTTCCATACCTCCAATAGGTGTTTTCTTAATGTGTGTCTTTTAAAATATGAATGATTTTTATCTTTATCATACCAAACAAAGGCATGCCAGCCAAGCATAAGGTCATGATCTTCTAATTTTAATGTTCTTTTATCTTCCAGAGTTATCCAGTCTTTAATCCATGTTAAGGCGGCTGCCTGATACTATAATTTCCAGTTTGGGAGGGCAAAGCCTCCTCTCTCTTTTATGTCCTCTAGCATATTTATTTTTATTCTTGCCTTTTTACCTTGCCATAAGAATTTTTTAACCATATTTGTTAAATCTTTGAAAAAATTTCCCCCTGGATTTATTGGGATTACCTGAAACAAGAACAAGATTTCTTCATGTTTTTCAAATGCCGTACACAGTACTCCCTTGATAAAATCAACCCTTTATAGAAGGTTGGGTTGAAAGAGTGATTTCCCCAAAATCATCTGGTCTGCTTCCATGGCTGAACTTGAGTCAACTTGAGTCAACTTGAATTAGAAGCCCTCCCCCAGTGCTAGTCTAACACCTTGACCACTGCACCACATATTCTTCTTTAGATGATGGCAACTCTATAGAAGCGGATACAACAAACACATTTTTATTAGTCTGCCTTCCCATTGCAGCCTTGTCAGACTTTATCACATTTGGGGCGGACATCCTAAAGGTAAATCCTGTATCAGTCATACAGGGATTTAAATTACCGGTATGTGGGAATCTTCTATGCATCAAGAAGCTTCTTCTTTGAAATTTCCAGCTGCAATTTTGTAAGTAGTTGCTACTGAAAGAGAAAACAGTTGAGTTTACAGGGGTGCCGCTGAAAGAGAAGGCAGTTGAATTTACAGGGGTGGGCTACTACCCAGATTGGGGGAAGGGTAGCAAAAATGGAGTGCCACCCCAGAGCACCCAATTTGCACTGAAATATGTTGAAAGAAAATGCAGAGCATCCTGCATAAGCCACGCTCACAGTGTCATAGTAAAACTTTTGGTAGTCCTTCACTGGTGGAGTGGTACCCTATTGTCCCATCCCACATGGGCATGTTGGATAATGGAGTCCTAGGGACAAGTCTCTACTCTTTGCAACTATAGTCTGCAGTTAACTATGAGAAATATTTGGCATCCAACTACTTATAGTTAAGAGCACCTTTCTTGCAGTTCTTAACTGCAAAGCAATTAAACCAGTGGAAATTTGAAAGTCTGTGTGACATAGCATATTTTCAGATGTGGTGTTTTTCTCCTGAAAGCCACACATCTCTGATGTGAGGTTCTTGATGTAAATGTGGGAGTAGCATTCTATGATTTAAAAAGAAGCAATTAATTAGCTGCATTATAAAAATGTCTTTGGAAATTACTTCTTTAGATTTGCAATTCCTCTGAACAATGACTTCAGCCCAACAAATCATTCTGAGAATGTTTTGGATAATTGCTCTTTTTGTAGATTAATGGTTGTAAATCTACAAAAGATCAAATGAACTCACGTATAATTGAGATTATACAGCTTAGATGTAGGTTGTTCCTCTCATACCTGTTTCTAAGAAGGAAGTAGATATTGTTTGAACAAATTAGAACTAGAAGTGTTACAAGTTTTAATGCCCTTTGAAGACCTCAAGTTAATGATAGCACTAGACAGCAAGGAGAAGGCAGTGTTACATCATAACCTCCATGAAGTTATCTATAACTTCAGCAGATATATCTATAACAACTGGAAATTGATTAAAAATGAATCTGATATTAACTGCTCAGAGGTTAAGCCCTTTACTAAACCTAACCACAAGAAACTGACTGCATATATATTTAATTTGGAAGCAGAATGGAAAGAGTTTAACTTTTTGTTCCACTTCTAGTTTATGTTGCTGTCCTCTTAAATAACTTATCTCATGCAGTAAAAAATATATGGCTTTCTTATGACAAATAGCACTAGCATGATAGCAATTTAAACTGAACCTTCCTACCCTCAATGCCCTCCAGATGGATAGATTGATCTCTGCTTCCAGAACTCCTCCAGTCAACATGGAAATTGATGAGAATATTAGAAGTTGAAAATTATATACTGTACTTGGAAAGAAATGAAATTCTCCACTTTAGTTTTCATTTAAATTGAAAACCAGTGAAGTGCATTGAGCGAGGTTAATTAACTGCTGCTGAGTGATAACTCTTAATGGAGGAGTCAACATTGGGATCAGAAAGTAAGTAAGTTGAACTCCATAAATGTCTAACAAATTGCTATCTATCTATCTATCTATCTATCTATCTATCTATCTATCTATCTATCTATCTATCTATCTATCTATCTATATCTATCTTCTATCATCTATCTGAGTTCTCTTGTCAAACATCCTGCAATAATGGACTTCCAATGTCATAAAAAGTCTCATAAGATTCGAACAGCCCCCACCCTCCTCGCCTTCCGTAAAATGCTGAAGACCCACTTTTGTCACCAGGCATGGAGATAATTACCACCTTTCCCCCATTTTTTAATTATGTTTTTGGCCTTACTGTATGAGAGATTAGGTTGAATGTGTATGATTGCATAGTTAGGGATTTTATTATGTTATTAATGCTTTCTTAAATTGATTTAGTTTTTATTATTGGATTTGTAATGTATTGTATTACTGTCATGCTGTGAGCCATCCCGAGTCTTTGGAGAGGGGCAGCATACAAATCTAATAAACATAAACATAAATAAATTTCCTATAGAAAAATCAAATAAAACCACATTGAGAATATTCTAGAAACTTCAACATATTCAATACAAGTCCTATTCATAGTGGAATCAAAATTTAAATACTTTGGCCTATTTCTCATGCCTGCCTAGGCTATGGAGATACAAGTCATTCTTTGGAAGTGGGAGGGATAGTTTCATTGTATTTTATTTTGGAAATTAACTAAGCTAAGTCTGTTGGTTTTGAACTTACACTGCACAACAGGATAGTGAATCAATGTTTCACACCCAGGGAACAATGATTCAGCAGTCTCCTACCTTGCCAGTAGGGAGGTAGCTCTCATCAAGCTTATTCTTGTACAGTGATAAAGCAGTACAGCTTTCTGCTCTAGGCACATTATAACATTTACATATAAAATGATGTTCCACAATGGTAATTGAATAAACTGGAGATGGATATACTTAGAGCAGTAAAGTGGTAAGTAAGAAAGGGTAGACCCCCCCCCCCATTCCTTTCCTTCCTGGTTAATAATTTTGTAGCCTGTATTCTGTGGGACTGCATTATCTACACTGATTTATGGCGTCCACTAACTTATAACTTAGCCATTTGTAATAATTCTTAGGATTTCAACTTTTTAGCATAGTGCAGTTTGAGTGTTAACAAATGGAAGCAGCTAATGAAATTGTGCATGCCTCCAAAGAGTGATATTAAATATGTAAAGATATGAACCCAGTTTAAAGTACAAATGTCTTTTTTCTTCCGTGGGTCTGCACAAGGCCACCCAAAACCACAACTGCTTTTAATGAACTTCACAAGGATCTTGTTTTGCTCTTGTTTTTTTCCAGGCTTGCTTAGAAGTCTGGAGGTGAAAAAAAGAAGCAGTTTGAAAGTGTGTGTGTGTGTTTATACATACACACACACTCCCACACACATACACTGTATATAATGTGTGTGTATGTGTCATCCCACATTTTCTGAAACACCTGTTTCAAAGAATGTACCACCCATGTTTTCATTTTTATTAGTACATTTTCAAAATAATTTGGAATGTGGAGCTTATGTCTAACTAGAAATGCAAACCAAATTGCTGAGGTTGAGGAATTAATTGCTACCCTTCCTCAGAAATGAATGAGTTATTTCTTCTAAAGTTATTATGGAATTTTAGAGAGTTATCCTAATGTTTATTTTGCTCTTACTGTTTATTTTTCTTTCAATACTTGAGGAAATTTCTTAGTGGTCTTGGAGATTGGTTGTTTTTTTGCAGATGTAAGACAGTAACACAGACAGGAACACAACAAGATGAAGTGAAAACTAACTGACTAACAGCACCCAGCGAGTAGTCCTCAATGGGTCTATGTACACATGGAAAGAAGTAAGCAGCAGGGTACCACCCCAAGTCTACGGAGAGGGGCAGCATATAAGTCAAATAAATAAATAAATAAATAAATAAATAAATAAATAAATAAATAAATAAATAAATAAATAAATAAATAAATAAATAAATAAATAAATAAATAAATAAATAAATAAATAAATAAATAAATAAATAAATAAATAAAAAAATAAATAAAAAAATAAATAACACAAGGATTAGTCTTTAACATATTCATTAACAATTTAGATGAGGCAATAGAGGGGGGATTAATTAAATTCACAGACAACACCAAGCTGATGGGAATGGCCAATACCCCAGAGGATAGGCTCAGGATACAGAAAGATCTAGACAGATTTGTACAGTGGGCCAAAACAAACAAAATGAAGTTCAACGTAGAGAAAAGTAAAATCCTACATCTAGGTAAGAAAAACTCAAAACATACATACAAACTGGGTGAAACCACTCTCAACACAAGTGACTGTGAAAGAGATTTAGGAGTCTTGGTGGACAACCAACTAAATATGAGCCAGTAATATGCAGTGGCAGCTAAAAAGACCAACACAATCTTGAGCTGCATCATAAGAGGGATACAATCTAGGACTAAGAAGGTACTAATACCATTCTATAATACCCTAGCCAGACCACACCTAGAGTACTGCATTCAATTTTGGGCTCCACACTACAAAATAGTCATTGAAACTCTGATAAAGAAGAGAGCAACCAGAATGATAAATTGTCTGGAAATCAAAACATATGAGGAAAGGTTGCAGGAACTGGGCACGGATAGTCTAGCAAAGAGGAGGTCCAGAGGGCGACATGATAGCAGTCTTCAAATACTTGAGGGGCTGGCACAGTGAGGAGGGTGTCACACTGTTTTCAAAAGCACCAGAGGGCCAGACAAGGAACAGCTGATGGAAGCTGACCAAGGAGCGATTCAATCTAGAAATAAGGAAGAATTTTCTGATGGTGAGAGCAATCAACCAGTGGAATGGCCTGCCTGCGGAGGTTGTGAACGCCCCAACACTGGAGATCTTCAAGAAGAGACTGAACTGCCTTTTGTCTGGGATAGTATAGGGTCCCCTGCACCAGCAGGATGTTGGACTAGAAGACCCACAGGGTTCCTTCCAATACAAACTATAAATAAATAACATGTTTCATTACCCAACTATGTAACATCATCTGTGCTAGATGGGAGTAGGGTTTGCTCTCTCTTTATATGCAGTTGGCTTAACCTGTCCATGTTGGTTAACCTGTCCATGTTTTTGGTGATGCCCTGATTAGGTTATTTACTGTTTGATCATTTGTATGAATTGGTAGTTCCTTCATTAGGGTATCATACAATGCATTACATTATACAATATACAAATATTCTATTCTGTTGGCCTTTCAACACATTTTTGCAAGATACTATCAAATTTGTTGGTATAGGACACCATTAAAAAAGACCACTGACTTTCAGAAAATTATTTAATTCATGATCAAACAGTTAATTAAGCCATCCTTTCCCGTTTGGAAGACAGCTTTCCATGAGGCAGAATGGAATGTGAACACACCAAATCTTTATGGTTTTTAAAAACAATAGAAAATATCTGCTAAGAAACATTCCTTAATCCATAAAATGAATCTGGCGTGTCTTTTAAATGCATCACAATGCTGATATGCATAATTACTGAAGAGGGCTGGGGGGGGGGCTCTGATTATCAGTATTTGATATAATTAATTCTCAAGATGGGAAACAGAACTGTAGTTGCCGTTAAATTAGATAGATAGTTCTATTTAAAACAATTTTGCTGCACAGCACTATAACCTTCACCTTTTATAGTGCTTTCCATCACTCTATTTTGTAGGCATTTAGGCACCACTATTAAACTCAAGATGAAATTTTATTT
Source organism: Erythrolamprus reginae (assembly GCF_031021105.1). Taxonomy (NCBI): domain Eukaryota; kingdom Metazoa; phylum Chordata; class Lepidosauria; order Squamata; family Dipsadidae; genus Erythrolamprus; species Erythrolamprus reginae. Next base: position 111,581,174 of record NC_091950.1, read on the forward strand.
CAAAAGAATATCTTGGTCTCAGACAACCCTAATCCATTAGTGTGTCTACATTTTCCTTCTTGTAGCAGGTAAACAATAATTGGAGTATCACCTTCTTTCTATGAAATGATCAGTAGATAATATTATATTTAAATCTCTCTTTCTCTCTCTCTCTCTGAAATCACAAGAAATATCTCTTCAGAACCTTAATGCTTGGGTAAAATAAAGTGTAATCAGTTTTCAGGGGACAGGAAACTATAATATACAAAGAGCGGTTGCACGAACTGTTGCATGGCTAGTCTAGCAAAGAGAAGGGCCAGGGGGGACATAGCAGTGTTCCAATGTTTGAAGGACTACCACAGAGAGGTGGGGTGTCAGGCTGTTTTCTAAGGCACCAGAAGGCCAAAGAAGAAATAATGGATGGAAACTGACCAAAGAGAGATTCAACCTGGAAATAAGGAGAAACGTTTTGACGATGGGAGCGATCAACCAGTGGAACAGCTTTCCTGTGGAAGTTGTGAGAGCTCCAACATTTGAGACTTTCAAAGGGAGATTGGACTGCCATTTGTCCAAAATGGTGTAGGGTCTCCTGCTTGAGTGGGGGGTTGGACTAGATGACCTACAAGGTTCCTTCCAACTCTAATAAGCTGTATTCTGTATTCAAATTTTCCTGATAAGAGACAACCCATGGATTAGTCTGTTAAAAAAAATCTAAGTTGCAACTCCTAATTATAAAGAGGAAATATTTTTCAACTGAAAGAAAAATAGCATTTTGTAGAAGTATAAGATGAAATATTTGTAATTGCCAATTTGTATATATAAATGTTTGATTTCCTCCTGGTCTTTTTATGTGTGTGTGTGTGTGTGTGTGTGTGTGTGTGAAACATTTGAACATTTCAAAAAAAAATTTTGGGGGGGAATGACTTAAATTACTCTTTTAGCTTATTGGCCATTATTCTTTAGTATCTTTGATCCTGTTCTGAATAGCATTTAATTCTTCAGGATGATGGGAAATATTGCTTTTTCAAATGTTGCCCACCTGCCCTGAATTCTGATTGGAATGAAAAATGAGATGGCCACATTACTCTAAGTAAACCCTAACTGTTAGCAAAACCATGATGAAGATTACATTTTAAAGATCTGAGTGAGTTAAAAGAAAAAGCTGTTGTGTTGTGTCATTCTTAACTCTACATCTTTGCAAGAAACTATAACATCAAAAAGGTTGCACATTTAGCCTAACATTGGCACAGTTTTAACTTTTCAAAACTGTTGTACAACATGAAGTGCATTCACATCTATGATATATACTGGAAAATACAAAAAAGCTAGCTATGAAGAAACAGCAAAAGCCTAAAAATTGTGTTGATGTTAATGGAACAGCTCCATGATTTTTTAAAAAAAGAATCTCATTTTAAATCAGTTGTGCAATGTACATTGACAAGTATCTAGCTGATTAGACTATAGTCCCTAATAACATGTATAAGTCTTAAAGTATACCAAGGTCATTGGTTTAATAATGCTCATGCGGGCTAGGGAATTCAAGTCCACAAGTCTTAAAGTTGAAAAGGTTGGACTCCCTTGCTCTGTAATTATGTTTTTCCACTTGGCACCTTATGAATCCAGATGGCTTCCCAAATACACTTGGAGAATTCCCAATATTGTTTGATGGTGATACATTCAGTGCCATGGATGATCCCTGGAATGCAGAGATGGCTCAGGTGGTTGATATAATTGCTCCTAATTGCCTTCTTCCCTCTTTGGAAGATAAATCATTCTTTGGCTTTATTAGTGACATTAAGTCATTTACTGTGCCCCTTGGTGTTGTTACCATTATATGATTATTATAATAATAATCCACTGCATGGAGAAAAGACATAGTTGATTGGATTGAAAGAGTTGACTGAGTTATGATTTAATGGGTTTTAAAGGAAGCTTGAAGTTATTCCCTAAACTCTGTTGCACGCTTTGGCTAATGCCTTAGTTGCTGTTTTCCCCCTTTTGGTTTCAAAGAAGGACTCTGGCAATGCTTTAGTTATTCTAAATTATGTCTTCTAAATTCTTTCGCTTGGTTTTTTTTCAGACAAGTGAGCAGAAGACAGATCTGGTGCTTTTGAAAGCATTCTTGCATCGTTGATTCTTTTGCACCAAGCAGCAGCCTCTTTTCAATAAGCTTAGGTAGTTTCAACTCATACATTGCAATCAGAAATATGGATTATTTACTCTTCCTTTCAAAATCAATTGTTCTGATGCTACAAGGCCTCAGCTGAAGAGTTTTGAAAGCCCAGTGGTATTACAGATGAAATCTAGGCAAAATGTTATGTGCTTGACCTTTCTTCAGTGTGCTATACTGCAGCCAAAAACAAAGCAAGCTGTCTAAATGTCAAAGCAGACAAATAAATAAGAAAATCCAATAACTGAGTCAGTAGCAAGCAGTATGTTTCTGTTTCTGCTCATGTCCTTGGCATGCAGCAAGGGAAATCTCATTTGTTCTCCGGCCTGTTTTCATTGTGTCATCTAGTTTTAGAGATGCTTCCATGTTGTTGGTAATCTAATCTTCAAATAATAGAATAAAATCATACTGGATAATATATAATTCAGTACTTTTCATTCCATCATAAAACTGAATATCCTTTTCAGATTAAAGTCTAATCCAGTGAACTCTGAAGTGGTCACCAACATTATTTCTTGGGAAAGGAGGATTTTGAAGTCAAAAGTGCTTTCATGAAAAGAATTGGAGAACAGATTCCAGTGAAACTTTGACTAAGACTTCACATAACTTTGTCCTATCTTTATAAGTTCCTCCAATAACCAAGTCCTGGATCTTCTTATAGCTGCCTGGTATACATTCATCATATTGCTTATATGGTATATGAAAGCATATGTATGATAGCAGCTCAAAGTCAATATCTGAAGGTTTTTCTATCTGTTCAGCCTCTTTATCTAAGAACTTGTAGGAAACTTGCATACATTTTTTCTATAAGAACTCTTATCTGTGTTCTTGAAGCTTAACAAAAAAGTAAATGATTAAAAGAAAGTCTCTTACTGCTGTCAATATTAAGGGTGCCCTTGACAAAATGCTCTTTGGAAAAACACTTGGCACTATGCTGCTATTTTCTACTTACAGGTTGCATTCTGGTCTCTTATGTACTACATTAAAAGAAAAAGCAAGAAAAATGAGTGTGTTTGCTGGTGCTGTTCAGTGTTGGTGTGGGTAGAGATTAAGGATTTAATGAAGATCTCTACCCAGATCAACACCACCACTAAAAAGCGCCAGTTTGATTGGAGCATCACAAAAAGAATTGGCCACACTCCCACTTGCCATGCTTGTGAGTTCATCAAAATCTGGCAGCTCTCAGAAACCAAATCAATTGCACAGCCATCAGACACAGCAACGACCTGCAACCAACCTATGCAATCCACCCCCAGTAGTTCACCTCCCAATGACCCTGACCTGATGTAACCTCCCTATCACAAGACCCATCACAAGACTCTCACTGATGATTCACACCTGACCCATCACATAACCCATCACAAGACACATCCACATCTGAACCCCTTTTAAACAGAAGAACAATGACACTGACATCCTCTAAACTCTCCTGAAGATGTCACCTAGCCTGGTAACAAAATGTTTGGAAACCAACCCACAAGCTTGGAGAATGAACCTTCATCCTCATTTTCCATTGTGACAGTCCACTTTTCTTTACTTCCACTTTTCCCAGAATTACAATCCCCTCAAGAGAACTTGATCTTCAAACTAGATGTTCAGAAAGTAATAATTTGAACCTGTTCGTCTGGGTTATTCCCTGAATTGTTCTACAATCCATGTTTATATCCTGGATTATTCATGATATTATATTGAGTCTTCTCCAGCACCAATGTTCAGATGAATCTTTCTATCCCGCTTCTGCAAAGTCCAACATTTGCTTCCATAGAATGTCACAAAGAAATGTTGACCTCTTTTTTATTTCTTTGCCTTTTTTGGTTATGCAGCTTGCATTAGTCATAAAATCTCTTGTTCTTCAGCCTTTATAAAATGTAACTTCAACATCTGGCTTTTCTTTTTCCAGGTAGAACAGTAATCTGTGCTGGATGATTCTAACCTTTATTTTGCTAGTATGTAGAATTAAGGCTATTATGCAATAGTTAACACTCACTACTAAGTCTCTTTTTAATCTCTTTATATGTAGATTGTAGAAGAACCTTTGAGTTCATTTAAACCAAACATTAGCACATCATCATTGAGCCAAAATGGTTAAATAAATAGTACCGAAGGCAAAAAAAAAAGCCTAAAAAGGAGAGGAGTTACAAATATGCAAATTACAATATATATATATATTTCATTTGGTTATAAATCATTGATTAGTTACAACATATCTATGTCAATGTGTTTAATAAGCTAGATGGGTGGGGCAATGGGTTCAAATACACTGGCTCCTTTGAACTGAAACAAAAGGCTGATACAGCAAGATTTAATCAAATTTAACCCAGTATTTGGTCACATCTAATGGACAGAATCCTGCAAAACTAAAGATATAACCTCAAACCTGGAAGATAAATTCCAAGGGGTTCTAGGCTGGGGTTACCCTGAACCTTTCCTTGATTCACCTCCTCCATTACAATTTATGAAATTGGGCAAAACACCCAGATCAAGTGGACTTTTATTGCATTGTATATATTTTTCTAGAAAACAGTGGCACCTGTGTTGTTAATAGTCTATATGCAAATGTTTCCTTCCTTGCTTCAGTAACATGAATACCTGAGAAAGATCCTACCTGATGTGCTAGTATTAGACCAATATATTCCTTTAATGCAGGTGTTAAAATATTAATTGCAACATTAGCTAGGTAACTACTGAAAGTAATATCATTCATAATACAGACAAGCATCCAACACCATTCATCAGGTGATTGACATTATGGGTATAATTGTGAAAAACTGGTATCCAACAATGTTACATGGTTAAAAAGCCTTTGATATCTTCCAAATTAAATATATGAAAAGCACCTTAGAAAGGTATGAGTTTTCATTGGATTAGATTATGTTCATTGGATGCAGTTCATTGGATCTCTGCATCTTGTGGCTAAAATTATCCCAAATGAAATTGTCTTTCAGTCCTTTAAACTACATTGGGATAGTCGCATAGACTCTTGTCTCTAATTTTCAATTTAGTTCTTGAATCACTGGATGCCTCTGTTAAACAGTATCACAATATTAAACACCTAGGGGCATTTGACATTGAAGCTAAACTTTCTTATATATTCTTTAAGCCAATTTATTATGATTATTCTTCATAATTATGTAATGTCATTATCAAACTTGTTGAAGTTATACAGCAATATGACTGATGTTCTACTTAGACTATAAATCAGAATCCATTTCATTTGGGATCTAAAACATCTATTGTAAGAAATTAGGATTTATGATTTGCATATGTTCTATAGAATACTCCCAAAGTTTATCCCAGTAAAGTTGAATTAAATATATTTAAATGTACAAATGCAATTTAAGTGGATATTATTCCATTGTTCAGGGTAAGATTAATGTTATTTAAATGAACATTACATTGAGGTTAATTACAGAGACCTCTAGAGGGATCTTTTTTTTTAAAGAAACTATATGGCAATACAGTAGTTATAAAAACATGTTTTAAGTCTCAAAAATGAAGAAAAAAGATGAAAGAAATCCAATTTCCCTCTGTCTCATCTTCATGCAGTATGAGAAAGGTTAGGAAAACATTATTGGGGGATACAACATTCTGTTACTTCAGCCTCTATCAGTAAAATCGAATTCTAACCTTCTTGTGGAATCTGTTTCTCGACTTTATCTACCTCAAAGAACTGAATATTGTGTATTTGGAAAGGGATTCTAAAATTAATTTTCATTAAATCTTCTGACTGAAACTATCCAATTCCAATTCAATTCAATTCAATCTGATGATGCCCAATATGTCAATCTGTGGTTGACTTAATCATTTACTGCAGCTTCCCACATTCATGTTCTTTTTCTGTAATTTGGTATCTGTGGCTTCATATTTTCTTCCTCAGCAGAGCAGCATCAGCAACTAGACATCTGGAAGAATTTAATTTAGCTGCATGATAAACATTGAAAGATCTTTAGCATTTTCTCATTAGCATGTTGAGTGCCATCTGATCTCAGAGGCCCATCCTCAGGCCCTATATCATTAATCACTTTATCTTGCCTATCTAGGTTATTTTCTTACTAAAATATGGAAATGGTTTATCACTTGTATCCAAGGGTGGGATTCTAGCACGTCAGACAAGTTTAGGCGAATCGGATGTTCCGATGATCAGCTGGAAGCAAACCAATTCACTCTGACAATCAGGTAGATCTGCCCATCCGCATGCCCCGCATAAACTCACATACATGACTAATTCCTGATTTTTATATATATTACCATATTTTTTGAAGTATAAGATGCACTGAAATATAAGATACACCTTAGTTTTGGGGGAGGAAAATAGGAGAAAAAAAATCTACTTACCAGGTAATCATCTCGTTAGCATCCTTAGTCTGTTCAACTTCAGCACATTATTTTATCCCCTGGTTAAGGTTGAAAAAGCCTTTTTCAGAGGGAGTAGGAATGAAAACAAGCCTGCAAAGACTTAGGACAGGAAGAAACTGCTTCAGAGGGAGTAGGAATTTTTTAAAAATGCTGCAAGCCAAGAAGATTGTTAGCACCACGTTAGGGCTGAAAAGCCTTTTTTCAGAAGGAATAGGAATAAAAACAAGCCTGCAAAGACTTAGGGCTGGGAAAAAAACCCTTCTTCAGAGGGAGTAGGAAGCCAGGAAAATAATTAGCACCTAGTTAGGGCTTGGGAAAAAAGCTTCAAAAAAGCTACATTCGGAGTATAAGATTCACTCAGTTTTCAGCCTCTTTTAGAGAGGAAAAGGGTGTGTCTTATACTCTGAAAAATATGGTACTTCTTTCTCTCATTATTCCACTCTCCCTCTCCGTATTCACTTTCCTTATTCCAATATATGCCATTTTATACATGTTTGCCAAATCATTTTTAAATATGCTTAAATTTCCTAAATATGTTTTTAATTTTTTTTAGTTTTCTGCTAGAATAGCTCAATAGAAATTATATATCAAGCTGTATATCTATTAATCTAGAAATTTTGCATAAAAATTAAAGGATTCGTGGCTTATTCTATTCCCTGCCACATGATTGGATAAACAAGTGCCTAGAAGTAACAAAAGTCACTAGAAACCCCAGAAGCTTTGTGTAAAAACCAATGTTACAGTAATAGAAGACACACTTGTTGGTAAATAATGACATACAAGAAGAGGTTGATATAAAGAGAGGAATCTTACAAGAAGAGTCTCTATCACCACTACTATTTGTCTTTGCATTGATTCCTCTGTCAACAATACTGAACAAGTATTGCTCTATCAAATTGATTATTAAACAACCAAACATCTGCTAGGCCAGTGATAGCAAACCTGTTTTGGTTTGCATGCCAAAAGAGTGTTTGTTGTTATGCTAGCATGCGTGCATGCGCCCACACCCCTTCTCCCCCCCCCACTGCCTTCACCCATGCGCACAATCCCCCCCACTCCTGCACATGTGCACAGGCCTCACTGAAGCATAGGCTGGTGAAAAAAGAAAAGCCAACAGGCAAACTGGAAGTTTGAAAAAACGGACTTCCAGTTTGCCCGTTGTGCTGTTTTTTGTACTCTGGAGTCTTCAAGGAAACTTCCTGAGGCTCCAGAGTGCAAAAAATAGTGCCCAGAGGTAGAAATGTCTTTTCTCCAAACCAAAAATTAACTGGATAGCATGTACATGCATGCTGGAGATGACATATGGCATTGCTTCATGTGCCCTCCAATATGGTTCCAAGGACTACCTGTGGCATGCGTGCCAGAGGTTTGCCATCACGGTGCTACATAAAGGCAGTGCTATCCATCCCCTTTATGTAGACAATTTTAAACTTTATGAAAGAGCATCATCTGAAAGAATCCCAACTCAATACTGGCCTTATATACAGCCAAGATATTGCAACAGACTTAACAAATGCACCATGCTCATTGTTAAACAGGGGGAAATAGTGAAAATAGAAGGAATCAAATTACCCTTATAGAAATAACATCAAAAGTCTAGATGAAGATGATCATTACAAATGGGATAAAATACAATTACCTTTGCTGGTAAGCTTGGAGATGTGAGCGCAGCCTCTTCTGCACATGTGCAGATCCATATTAAAATAGGAGCAATCCTCCTCTAGTACCGTTAATGTTACACTGTTTGCTATTGACACATCTGCAAGAAAACTATGAAATTCAGAGAGGAGTGCCAAGGACCCCAGAGTTCAAACTTGAGCTACAAATATTATCTTCTGTTGCAAAGCAAAGTATTACATGGGCAGAACACTAAAAAAATAATAATAAAAAGCATGCAAAATAAATAATAATAAAACCCATCAACGTCTAAGAGCCAGAAACTTCAAGAACGACCCAGAAGAGCTAATTCTGGATGCACAAGACCAAGCCTTAAGAAGGAATGTACTGTATATAAAGTCAGAATTGAACAAATAATAACAGACAGCAAATGCCACCTCTGCAGATAAACCAAAGAAACAGTGGACCACCTCATTAGCTGTTGCAAGAAGATCACACCAACTGCTTACAGACAGTGGCATGACAAAACATCAACAATGATGCATTGAAAGAAATACCATTTTCCTCCAAGCAAGATCTGATAGGACTACAAAATAAAGTAATAGGAAAAAATAATAATAAAGTTCTGTTGGACTTCAGAATTCAAACAGACAAGCACCTGTCACATAATATCCCAGATTTAACAATTGTTGATAAATAAACAAAAAACTCTGGATAATTGCATTACTTAGAAATAGCAGAGCAGAAAAGAAAGAACTGTAGAAAATCACAAAATACAAACAGAAGTAGAATAACTGTGGCAAAAGAAAACAAAGCTAGCACCAGTAGTGGTAAGTATCTTGGGGGCAACTGAAAAACATCTATAACAGTCCACTTGAATACCATCGGCAAAAGTTAATTGAAATTGCAAAAGTTAACTTTATTTCAAATAACTTACATCGTGCAATTATACCTTTAACAATCAAACATAAATATCTGCCTACCCCAGATCTTTGGAAGGGATGTAATAAAGGTTAAATCCAATCTAAACATCTGGCTGATTAGGCCACTGACAATGACAACAACAACAACAGCAATGCCTTGAATAGTAATAACTTTTAGACTTATATACCACTTCATAGTCTTTTACAGCCCTCTATAAGAGGTTTACAGAATCAGCATATTGCCATCAACAATCTGGGTCCTAATTTTACCCACTTCGGAAGGCTGGAAGGCTGAGTCAACCTTGAGCCAGTGGTGAGATTTGAACTGCTGAACTACTGCTAGCAGTGAGCTGAAGTAGTCTGCAGTGCTGCACTCTAACCACTGTGCCACCTCAGCTCTTGAAAAACAACACCTACCTATCAACACCTACCTATCAGTTTTTCAGGAAAGGTTTGAGAGACTTGTAAAAATTCAGCTTTTCATTCCATGAGGTCTTCAATATTATCAAAACAACAACTGCCTTTTCCACCTCATTTGAAAGGACTTGATAGGTGCACAAAAATGCCAAATCCAATATAACATCTGGATTATGGTGGAACTAATCATAACAATAAATACATTGCAGAGGTAGAAAACCCTTTTCTTGTAAGCTTTATTAATTTACATAAGAGTTGAAGAACTCCAGTTGATGAAGCTCCAATTTCATTAGTCCCAAGGAGTATAGCTAATGATCAAAGTTGGAAATTATTAGAATCCTATAATTTATGAGTGTCCAAAGGTTCCTCAAGTCTATTTTTCATGCTGATTGGTGGAGGTAATAAAAGATCTAACATTACAGAATGAGGTATATTTATATTCTTTGGAGTCATTTTAAATTAAAAAGCTTTGGAAATATTTTATTACACGAGATAATCTTCTATGTTTTTGCATTTTCTTTGTAATAAATACTTTGCATTTAATTATATATGGCTATTCATGCTGCCTTCATATATTATGCAAGAGACAAATTGGTTAGATATTTTTTAATTGAAAAAAGATGCTCACGATATATTCACCTGTACATTTGCTAGGTTTTCAATCAAATGATATATATTATTTATATGCTGCTCATAAAGCCTCTTGGAAAGGCTAACAATAGCAATACTGTATTAAAATACATAAATCAACTATAAATAAATAAAAACTAATTTAAAGGAGAGGGTAGAATGATTACAATCTGTGATATTCTTGCCTTTTCTTTCCTTTAATTAAATGTTGACTAATATCTGCTGTAGGAAACTATCCAAGTTAAGAGCTAATTTTAACTAGATTTTCTGCAAATGTATTACATGGTTAATAGCATCATCCTATTCATATCTATTTAAACATACACCTATACACATACATACACACACTCATGGTTGAAGGCTCTTTATATCCATTCCACATAGATACAGTTCTCCTTGAACTCACTTCCTACTATGAAATATAAGTAACTATCCATATTGAAAAACTTGTTCTTCTAAGACTTTTCCAGCTTTTTAATGGATTGATAGTATAAACTTAGGTATATAAGATCTGTTGTCAAGGTATTAAAAAGCTGAAAAGGTATTTACATTTTACTTTAGTTTGGTTTAGTTTATTTAGATTTGTATGCCGCCCCTCTCTGAAGACTCGGGGCGGCTAACAACAATAAAAAAACAATGTAACAAATCTAATATTAAAAAAGTAATCTAAAAAACCCCAATTTAAGAGATCAATCATACCAACAAACATACCATGTATAAATTCTATAAGCCTAGGGGGGAGGGAGAAAAAAATTTCAATTCCCCCATGCCTGATGATATTACTTTCCTAATGAATTGTTAATGTTTTAGTTTTGTGGAAAGCACACATAATGTATAATTATTACAGACTATTAAATGAAGTAACTAACTGATGACCCAGAAATTTTTTCATCATAATCACCCCACCCCCCGCTGCACATGTGCGCATGACCCCCTCTGATAGTCATTTTGAAAAATCCTTTCTTAGTGAGCCCAAGGAAACTAAGAGGAACATATGTGACAAATTTCAAGTTTGTAGGCTTTGCAGTTCTGGAGATGTCATGATTTCGCGTGAGTGGTTTTCACATAGACACACACACACACACAGAGAGAGAGAGAGAGAGAGTTTATATTTTTCTCAAATTTCTATTCTTTGCATGAAGTCATTAATCATTCTGAATCACTTAAGCAAAGATAAACGAAGTGTAAAATAACATTAATTCTCTACTTATTCCTGTTTTCAAATAGGTTGAACTTAGTTTTCTGCATTAGGATAAGTTCATACTAATTTACTTGCTCAGCTTAGAACACATGCTGACTCTATGATGGTTGAGGCAGGCGGCATGCCTTTGGGTACTATTTGTACACACACACACATATACCGACACCCACATATGTAACACATTTTTGCTGATAATGAAAAGGACGGGAAACTAGTATAGATCTATTTTGAGCTTGTTTGCTCTCTTCAGTTAACCATACCCTTATTGGGATTTGAACCTGTGGGTTCAATACACATACACACACACACACACACACACACACACACAATTCAGCAAGAAAGTTATAGTTGCAGTTTTTACAGCATATTCCATAGTGTTATTCCCATGGATTTCCTTGAACCTGCCATAATCATCAGTTTTTAACATTATTGTCAAAACTTTGAAACAACAATTCAGCAAAGTTTAAAAGCACAGGAAGCCAAGTTTGTTGCAATATGCTATGGCTATGCAATATGGTAAGCCTCATATTTCATGAACCATCCAAGACATAATTGTAAAATTGGATCCCTTTTTGTCACGCTGTGTATTGATAGCCCCAAAGACATTCAGAGACATTCAGTAATTAAATAGTTAACTCATGTATGTTAATTTAGCTCCGCCCATTATGATGTAAAATCCTGTCTAGTCACTTCCTCTCTGTCTGGGGAAGAAGGAGGAAGACCTCCATCTTTTGTTTTAACTTTCTAACCATGTAGACGTGCATGAAAGTCTGTGATCAGGCAAAATTGATTTTATTATTTTCTATCAATAAAAATAACTTTGTTTTGAAGCTTTTCTCTCATTTCATCCATCGACCTCGGGATTAGATCTTTGCAGCTCACGCGGGCTGTGATTGATGAGTTCTAATCCTTGACACTTTTAACATCCTTTTTCACACCCATGTTGAATACATTTAAGTCATGGTGCCATGTGACTTTGATTCCCCCCGCCAAACAAACAAACAAACAAACAAACAAACAAATCAAACAAATCAATCAATCAATCAATCCCTTAATGGGCATCTGATTTATTTTAAATGAAGAGATGAAAGAAGATTGACTAAAGAATCAAAGTATGAAATTCTTTCATGGTGACTTTAAAAAGCTTGTACGCTATTGTTAGAGGAATAATGGTGATTATGTGGAAGGCAAATTCAGGTAACCAAAGAGCTCATTTCAAAGAGCCTATTGTCCTGTTACATGTATTGAAATATCCCTACTTAAACTAAATATATGGAGGTGGAGGCATTAAAATCCATTTAACCTTCATATTTATCCTTTGCAATACTTTTATTTCAAATAGTGTTGGTTATTTCTAGTGTACAAAGCCCACAAAATTATTTCCATGTGGATCCCATCATCTAGGTACCTTACATATTTATTTGGAGCATGTGGTCTCAGTCACACCATTCCTTTGGCAAAGACCCCTACAGTTCATGATTATGTTACTAAAGTTTCATGCACTGCATGCCATTACAATAAAAAGAAAGTATAAATCAGGTATTTCACTTTGTTCTGTAAATATTTGTATCTTTTTTCCTGGCCCACGAAGCAAGCTGTGTGCATTATTTACTTTTTTTCTTTCACTATAATTGTTTTACACCTCAGGTACTAAAGTTTATCCTTCTACTTTTGTGATAACTTCTTAGTCATTAGTTACTTCCTTTTTACCCCGTATAATATTGGATTGTATAGAGCTCATTTCAAGTATTTTTGAGTAGCTGTGCCAATGTGCAGTCCTTTCAAAGCTTGTAAAATAGCTCTGAGCAACAACCAGACCCTTGAGTTTTTAAATAATTCTATTAGAAGTCTTTTACAAGTAGGCTCACCTTACTGATTCTTTTACTGAATCTAGTTTTCTAGAATTGGACTCTCAAAAATTTAATAATTTTAAAATCGTTTTCTCTGGCTATTCTGTATGGATTCTTCTTTACTATAGATGCTAGTTATAAAGACAACAACTGTCACAATATTATGATTTAGGAAGGCCATCCAAAAAATAAATAACTTCTGTGCTTTCAATACTTTTATTTCTGCTTAATCAGATCTGGGTGTGAAACAGTCGAGTCTTTAATTGCTTCTTTTGTCAATTGAAGAAACAAAATATTTTACCATTGTCTATCTTTTTAAACATTTGCTTTAATATTAGCACTATACTGTGAATTTCTCCTCATTAAATAGTGTATCTATATTTTGAACTGTTTATGATCCGCAGGTAACTAGTTATGGTCTTTGCAAACAGTCTTGAAAATTATTTTATTTATTTATTTATTTTATTACTTAGATTTGTATGCCGCCCCTCTCCGAAGACATAACAAACAAGGCAATATAGAGCGCTGGTGAGACCACATTTGGAATTCTGTGTTCAGTTCTGGAGACCTCACCTACAAAAAGATATTGACAAAATTGAACGGGTCCAAAGACAGGCTACAAGAATGGTGGAATGTCTTAAGCATAAAACGTATCAGGAAAGGCTTAATGAACTCAATCTGTATAGTCTGGAGGACAGAAGGGAAAGGGGGGACATGACCGAAACATTTAAATATGTCAAAGGGTTAAATAAGGTTCAGGAGGGAAGTGTTTTTTATAGGAAAGTGAACACAAGAACAAGGGGACACAATCTGAAGTTAGTTGGGGGAAAGATCAAAGGCAACATGAGAAAATATTATTTTACTGAAAGAGTAGTAGATCCTTGGAACAAACTTCCAGCAGACGTGGTTGGTAAATCCACAGTAACTGAATTTAAACATGCCTGGGATAAACATATATCCATCCTAAGATAAAATACAGGAAATAGTATAAGGGCAGGCTAGATGGACCATGAGGTCTTTTTCTGTCGTCAGTCTTCTATGTTTCTAAGATAGAAGTGGACTTTAGAAGTGAATAAACTATTGTCTCACTGAGATGATATACGTTTATATGGATGAATGGACGACCAAATGAGATATTCATATGCGCAAGCTGATGTGCCTGGTAGAGGAAAGAGTGATGCTAGAGTCTCGATAACTTGAGCTGTAAACTGAATTGACAATGACTTTTGATTTGCTGCTATGAAAAAAGTAAACTCATATCGGTAACTAGTAATCCATGCATACCTACATATCCATCATGATTTCCCTATATAGTTTATATAATTATAAAAACTATATTCAAAGCAGCACAAAGCTAACAATTTCAGCCTGATGATGGTGAGTGTGATTTCACCGAAACGTCGCATAGACACTCAAAATATGACATGAGGTAAAACCCGAACTCAGAACAATCTACATACATATACCCGTGAAAATCTATGAAAACAAATATAACATAACCCTTCCCAGGTACAAGCTGATACAGGAAATAATCCTGTAGCCTAAAGGATATCCCAGTAAAAGGGTATGGCTACCTGATGAAGGCAAATAAGCCTGAAATAGATCTATAGTAGTTTTCCTTCCTTTTCATTATTAGCAAAAATATGTTATATACATACTGTAATACATACATACACACACAGACACACACACCAGAACTCCATCCCCAGCACTATTTATAAGGAATAAATGGCAATTGCACACAAACCTTATTCAAAGCAGCATGAAGCCAATAACTTCAACCTGATGATGGCGAATGTGATTTCACTGAAACATCGCATAGACACTCAAAATATTACATGGAGAAAACCCAGAACTCAACAATCTACACACTCTAAACAGATAGAATTTAGCTATCACTTTTTGTTCATTCTTGGATGCTTAAATCATTTTTATCTGAAGGAGGGTTACTTTTTCATCTCATAGTAATTCATCCATTCACATTACATGCTATTTTTTTCTGGTTCATCAATTATCACTATGCACTGGAGCATAACGTGGTGCTATTACCCATGGATTTCTACTTCTATATGCACTCATTAAAACTAGATGTCATCAGTTCCTTCATTTTGACCTACATTTTAGCTCTTTTATTCATAATTAAACCTATACTTTTACTTCCATATCAGCTTCACAAAGTCAGAGAAATTTGATTCAAACATGTTATACTATTTCTCTTTCTCTTAGTTTTATAGACATACAATATGTCTATTTTTTACTTTACTGTATATTCATTTTAGGTTCCTATCTCCTGTCCTCCATATGCCATGGCTATTACCAGATGGACCTATAATGTACACTCCCAGTTAAAATAAAATTATTGGCACATTTTGGCCAGCATACAAAAATGTAACTGAAGCACAGTTTTATCCCTAGTATGCTTGAACTATTCTATGCAAGCTTGAATCTCTAATGTAGAAATTATCTTTCAAGTATATATGTTGTTATCTACATAAACAGATAACCTAAATTTACACCTTTTATACTTTTATCTCCCTTCTGTTTTCTTGCTACATTTCTTACTACTCTCCTCCCTCCACCTCTCTCCCTTTCCTACTTCTCTCCTCCCTCTCTCCCTTCCTTTCTACTTCTTCCTTCCTCTTGTTCTTCTCTGAGTACCTCTAATAACAATCCATTCTATAGTAAACAGACGACCAATTCAGTTTATCTATATTCGTTGTCTCATGTACCTCTTATTTTGGGGCAGTAATCATCCTGTTCCTCAATTTATATCTTTACTCATTTTTTATCCTGTCATCTCTAAATGCCCTAAATTTCATATCACCCTTTCAACTTTATTATAATTTTTAAAACTCATTCTCCATATTTAAATAAATTCTAATTTTATCACTACACTTCCATCCATTGGTTAATAACATTACCAACTTCCCAATATACAACAATAAAGAAAAAAAAAAGAACCCTTAATTATCTAAAATCTCTACAGCAAAAAATCCAGTTTATAAATTATATAATCTTATATAAAGACATTTAAAAATGATAATTATATAGATCTTACTAACATTCCAATGATTTCAGTAATTATCTAAATCCTTTTCAACATTAAATACAATGTATGTATTTACAAATCTTATGTAAAAACAAATCTTATAAAGAGAAGTACTAATTATTCAAATTTTATAACCTTCCAACAATTCACCTACTATAGTCTAATTTATTTCCCTTCTTTCCTTTATTTTTTACCCTTTCATTGTCAAAATTTAATTCAAACCATCACGTACTGGGGAGGCAGAGGGTCGGAATATTCCAGTGTTGCTGGGGAGAGGCAGATATGGCGGGGGCCACGGAGTTAGCCGTTCCAGGGGAACGAGGGACCGTTGCTTAATAACGATCCCTTGTTCTGGCTCCGTGAGCCCAATCTTGTGTACTGGTGATGAGTGTAACTCTGGCCCTGGGCTCAGGTTGCTGCTGCTTAATGCCAGGTCGGTGGTAAATAAAGCTCTCCTCATCCGGGATTTGATCCTGGATGAGGAGGCCGACCTGGCATGTATTAATGAAACCTGGCTGGGCCCAGAGGGAGGTGTTCCTCTCTCTGAAATTTGCCCAGCTGGGTTTCAGATATGGCATCAACCTCGACCCCAGGGAAGGGGGGGGAGGAGTGGCTATTATAGCCAGGGAGAGCCTTTGCCTACGTGGACTCATTGCTCCGGAAATTGCGGGTTGCGAGTCACTCTTGATGAAGTTGGACTTAGGGGTTCAGGTGGGCTTATTTCTCACATACCTGCCTCCCAGCCATTCTTAACAACTATCAGCCAGTCTCCAACCTTCCCTTTAGGGGGAAGGTTGTTGAGAAGGTGGTGGCACTCCAGCTCCAACGGTCCTTGGAAGAAGCCGATTATCTAGGTCCCCAGCAGTCAGGCTTCAGACCCGGTTACAGCACGGAAACTGCTTTGGTCGCGTTGATGGATGATCTCTGGCGGGCCCGGGACAGGGGTTTATCCTCTGTCCTGGTGCTCCTTGACCTCTCAGCGGCTTTCGATACCATCGACCATGGTATCCTTCTGCACCGGCTGGAGGGGTTGGGAGTGGGGGGCACTGTTCTTCAGTGGTTCTCCTCCTACCTCTCCAGCCAGTATGCTGATGATACCCAGCTTTACATCTCCACCCCATGTCCAGTCAACGAAGCAATGGAAGTGATGTGCCGGTGTCTGGAGGCTGTTGGGGCCTGGATGGGTGTCAACAGACTCAAACTCAACCCGGATAAGACGGACTGGCTGTGGGTCCTGCCTCCCAAGGACAATTCCATCTGTCCGTCCATCACCCTGGGGGGGAACCATTGACCCCCTCGGAGAGGGTCCGCAACTTGGGCGTCCTCCTCGATCCACAGCTCACATTAGAAAACCACCTTTCAGCTGTGGCGAGTGGGGCGTTTGCCCAGGTTCGCCTGGTGCACCAGTTGCGGCCCTATCTGGACCGGGACTCATTGCTCACAGTCACTCATGCCCTCATCACCTTGAGGTTCGACTACTGTAACGCTCTCTACATGGGGCTACCTTTGAAAAGTGTTCGGAAACTTCAGATCGTGCAGAATGCAGCTGCGAGAGCAGTCATGGGCTTACCTAGGTATGCCCATGTTTTGCCATCACTCCGCAGTCTGCATTGGTTGCCGATCAATTTCCGGTCACAATTCAAAGTGTTGGTTATGACCTTTAAAGCCCTTCATGGCATTGGACCAGAATACCTCCGAGACCGCCTCCTGCCGCACGAATCCCAGCGACCGATTAGGACCCACAGAGTGGGCCTTCTCTGGGTCCCGTCAACTAAACAATGTCGGTTGGCGGGCCCCAGGGGAAGAGCCTTCTCTGTGGCGGCCCCGACTCTCTGGAACCAACTCCCCCCGGAGATTAGAACTGCCCCTACTCTCCCTGCCTTCCGTAAAGTTCTTAAAACCCACCTTTGCCGTCAGGCATGGGGGAACTGAAACATCTCCCCCGGGCATGTACAATTTATGTTTGGTATGTTTGTGTGTGTGCTTGTTAGCATATTGAGGTTCTTTTTAAAACTTTTTTAAATATTTAAATTTAATTGAATCTATTTGGATTTGTACGATCTGTTTATGCTTTGTTGTGAGCTGCCCCGAGTTCGCGGAGAGGGGCGGCATACAAATATAAATAATAAATAAATAATAAATAAATAAATAAACCTGGTTCCAATCAGCTGGGATTCAAGTTTCCTGTTGAGTGTGGGAGTCCACCATAGTGCTGTGACATTGGCCATGCCCCTTCCACCATACATATGAATTCTAATGAAGAGGCAATGTACTTAGCAATATGTATGCTGATAAAATGTATGGCAATCTAATGACATATTAATAGCCATTTTCATTAGCCAAATAAGTATAATTGCTTGTTGAAAATAAACATTTTAAAAGTGATTCAGTGAGGACCTAGCTAATCATGAAAAATGTAATTTTGTGCAATGTGAAAAACTTAACATGGGTAAATGCAGCTGTAATCACCAATCATTATTAAAGGCTTTACCCCCCAGAGTCAGCTACTATCTTTAACTGCAATTATAGTACATAACTAAAGTCTAACCTTCAAAACCTGGAGGATGAATGTGACCTTAGTCAGTTGATTGCTAGCATAATGTCAGAAACTTCATTTAACCACAATAATTGAAATCACAAAGATATTTATTACTAAATAAACAACATTCTGTGTTGGTTAGAGAAATCTACATCCTCTTCTACTGATATTTGTCTATATATTTTGTTGTGGTTCCGTCTGAGGCCCTTCCGGGAACGGCTGACCTTCTGTCGGTTTCCAGCTCAGAGGGAGAGGCTGAGGAACAGGAGGTGCAGACAGACGAGGAGGAGGAATCCCAGGCTGAAGAAGAGGGAGGACAGCCAGAGTCCCACCAGGGGGAGCTCTCCCCAGCAAGCAGCCTGGATTCCTTAGAGGAAAGTGCACAAGCCATAATTGATCTGCGACAACGAAGAGCTACTCAGAGACGGAATCAATTGGCTAAATACTTTCAGCATTAAAGTGGCAACAGCTGGGTTTGGGTGTGGTGCTCTTGGGAAAGGTTAAAAGGCAGACCCACCCTTCCTGGCTTGTGGAGTTTTATCTTTGAAAGTCGTGGGACCTGACTGTGAACTTTGGCGTCTTGGAATCCTGGTTTGTGCCTTTGACTATTGAAACCTTGGGGGGGGGGGGTGCCAGCAAGAAGCTTGCTGTATTGTCTGGACATCAGGGCCCTGCTGTACTGTATTATAACCTGTCTGTTGGGAAGAACAGGTTTTCCTCTGTGCTTATTTTTTCCAGTTATAAAATACTTTTGGCTTTTACCAGAGTGTCTGGCTGTTTTTTCCAGTTGGTGTTGAGGTCTGGGGGAACCCAGACAGAACAATATATATATTTGTTTTCGTAGATTTTCACAGGTACAGATATGACGGTCTTGGCATATTCGGGTTTCTTCCATGTAGGATTCAGTGATTTCTGGCAATGTTTCGACGAGGTCCCACTCATCATCTTCAGGCTGGTGCTTCTGTCCTTGTTCTCGGGAAAACGCTACACTGAATCCTACATGGGAAGAAACCCAAATATGCCAAGACCTTCATGTGTGTGTGTGTGTGTGTGTGTGTTTGTGTGTGTAACTCACCATGCAGAATAAAATACGTTTCTTTCCTTCAAAGGAAAGCAACATTTAAGAGAAATGACATTTGTTGATATTTTACTAGGCTGATGAAGGCTAAAAACTAGGAGACTGTGAGTTTTAGTTCCACCTCAAGTATGAAAACCAGCTGGATTACTTTAAGCCTGTCACTTTTCCTCAGACCAGGGGACATCACAAGTTTGCTGTGGGGAAAATAAGAGGAATAAGGAATATTAGGTATGTCCGACATCTTGTTTTATTTATAAAAATAATTAAAGTAAGGTATAAATATATGAATGGATGAATATTTATTTACTTACTTACTTACTTACTTACTTACTTACTTACTTACTTACTTACTTACTTACTTACTTATTGTATTTCTATACCACCCCTTTCTGAAGACTCACAACATATAATAAAAAACAATAAAATACAATGGTAAATCCAATTAATTACCAAAATATCTAACCTAACATCCCTAATATTTTAAAAATCAATCATACACATTCAGACTTCAGCCACTCATAACATTCAACAGCCAGGGAGCCTAAGATCTAATTGCTCCAAGCCTGGTGACACAAATGACTCTTAAGACTCTTACGGAAGGCGAGGAGGGTAGGCGAGGAGGGTAGGGGAGCTGATTGCAGAGATCCGGGGGCCCCACAGAGAAGGCTCTTCCCCTAGGCCCTGCCAAGTGACATTGTCTGGTTGATGGGACCCAGAGAAGGCCAACTGTATGGGACCTAACCAGTGACCTAAGTGCTAAAGCCCACTGCAACAATATCGCCAAAAAAGCCTCTAGAGTTGTTAACCTGATCCTATGCAGCTTCTGCTCAGGCAATCTCACGCTACTCACAAGAGCCTACAAAACTTTTGCCAGACCCATCTTAGACTACTGCTCATCTGTCTGGAACCCATACCACATCTCAGACATCAACACCCTTGAAAATGTCCAAAGATATTTCACCAGAAGAACCCTTCACTCCTCCACTCGAAACAGAATATCCTACGAAAATAGACTTACAATCCTAGGCCTAGAAAGCCTAGAACTACGGCGTCTAAAACATTATTTGAGTATTGCCCACATGATCATATGTTGAAATGTCCTATCAGTCAATGACTACTTCAGCTTCAACCGCAACAACACAAGAGCACGCAACAAATTCAAACTCAATACGAACCGCGCCAAACTTGACTGTAAAAAATATGATTTCAACAATCGAGTTATGGAAGCGTGGAACTCATTACCAGACTCAATTGTGTCAACCCCTAACCCCCAACACTTTTCCCTCAGACTCTCCACGATTGACCTCTCCAGATTCCTAAGAGGCCAGTAAGGGGCGTACATAAGTGCACTGGTGTGCCTTTCGTCCCCTGTCCAATTGTCTTTCCTTTCTTTCACCTATCTTATATATTCTCTTCCTGTCATATATCCTCTCCTCTAAGCCCACTTTCACCCTTTTTATATTATCACATGTCTATTTTCTTCATATGTACTTGTGTATTGGACAAATGAATTAAAAAAAAAAGACAAATAATATATTATTTGTTCCCTCATTCATCCTTAGTTTCTGCATCATTTAATAGGGTTTAAAAATTAGATAGCCCCAGTTTTATTTTCCTAAACATTCTCAGAAATGCTCTAAAACGTTCTTGTCCTCTCCCTTAAAATAGAGAATGAGGCAGAGAATGAAATGCTCTCAGTTCACTTGTGCCTGCAGGTCATCGGAGAGCCAGTTGTGAAAGGAGTGCAAGGCTCCGTCTATCAGCCTGTACACTACCATTTTGGTTCTTTTATCCTCTGCACATGCACAGAACACTTTACGCAGGTGCATAGGGTAAAAGAACCCAAATGGCAGCATCTAGATGGGTGGGTGGAGCCTTGCACTTCCTTCGCAACTGGCTCTCCGATGATACAAAGGCACGAGCAAACTGTGAAAATTTCATCCCTGGAATGAAGCAATATAAAAATGATTGTTGGAATTTTTTTCATGGTTTGCTTTCTGCTAGCTGGGCATTCTGGAATTATAATACAAATCTACCAATAAAATACCAAATGGGGGAAAATGCTTTAAAATGTGTAATACAGATGTAATAACATATTGCACCATACAAAGTTTTGCTGTAAGTAAAAAATTAAGTTTTGATTCAAACCAGTGAACAAAAAAATTAGTAGATTTTTAGAAAAGAAACGTTACTATTTCTCAGCCTAAACTACCTCAGATTGTGGTTGTGTAAATAAGAGATAAGAAAGGCACTCTACATCATAGGTGAATCAGATCAAAAAACAGAATCCGGGGAGTTGACTTTTATAGATGTGAAGAGCTGACTTGCAGCCATGGTTCATAGCTTCCCGGCATAAGATATTTCTGTCAAATAAATAAATTCCATAGATTGCTGTGCACAGGTCCAAATTCTCAGTGCAGATACTTTTCTGCCAGTCAATCTCTTAAAAGAAAAAGAGATGGTGAATATAGTGCCATGCTTTAATAAAATTAAATTATGGAAGCTGCATTTTTATCTTTTATGCTTGGTACTTATAGAGGGAATTACTGTACTTTGTCTTGAACATCATGGCAGTTGAAGGGTAATCTGAAATGGAAGCTGGTATGAATTTTTGATATTACTATAGGATTTTTTTTTCAATAGGAGTCACCTCAACACACATAATGCTATTCTTACTATCTAGAGCAGATTAGGACAGTTCGTCAAGGAGAAATGAAATGAAGGGGAACAGAGACTGAAAGACAAATTGATTGTTAATATAGATTAAACTTGAATTACCCTGATATTTGGCAGGACTAAAATGAATAGAGCTTTTAAATACTGTACATGAAATCAGCTGAATATTCTCATTTAATGTATTCCCAAGGAAATGAATTACGGTAATGCATGACATCATGTTACCTTGAAATCAGATAATATTGAACAATCCAAAGGTGTTCCATATAACATTTGTAGGGCATTGACTCTGCTCCCCTCCTCCAAAAATAATATAATTTTTTTCATTTGTTTAATATAGTCCCCTAGAAAATAAAATGTGCATACAGTGTATATAAACCATAGCGTAATAGGAAGGAGCCAGTTAGCTGTTCCTGCAGAGAAAAAGAACAATTGTAACCAGCCTTCCTGCACATATTATTATTATTATTATTATTATTATTATTATTATTATTATTATTATGTCAATATAATACAGCAAACGAGATCACTATGCTGGATTTCGTATTTCATCACCAGTCGGGGGCTTCCCAAGTATCTAGGACTGCGTGATGTAGCGGCGGATTACGTTGGCCGATCCCAGTAAAGCTGCCTTTTGCAATTGACAGATGGAGATTTGTCAATTCCGGTGGTTTTCAAATGTCCACTGAGATCCTTTGCCTCTGTGCCCAGCGTGCCAAGTACCACTGGGATCACTTTCACTGGCTTATGCCAGAGTCATTGCAGCTCGATTTTTAGATCTTCATATTTCACTAATTTCTCTAGCTGCTTCTCCTCAATTCTGCTGTCCCCTGGGATTGCTATGTTGATGATCCATACTTTCTTTTTCTCCACAATCAGGATGTCTGGTGTGTTATGCTTCAGAATTCGGTCAGTCTGAAGTCAGAAGTCCCACAGTAGTTTTGCTTGCTCATTTTCGGCCTTATGATCCCACCAGTTCTTTGCCACTGGTGGGATCGCACAGACTGACTACAAGCATAGACATGATGCTGTGGCACAGATGATCCACTGGAACTTGTGCCGGAATTACCATCTACCTGTGGCAAAGAACTGGTGGGATCATAAGCCCGAAAAAGTGGTCGAAAATGAGCAAGCAAAACTACTGTGGTACTTGGCACTCTGGCATAAGCCAGTGAAAGTTGTCCCAGTGGTACTTGGCACGCTGGGCGCAGTGCCAAAGGATCTCAGTGGACATTTGAAAACCATCGGAATTGACAAAATCTCCATCTGTCAATTGCAAAAGGCCGCTTTACTGGGATCGACAAACATAATTCACCGCTACATCACACAGTCCTAGGTGCTTAGGAAGCGCCCGACTGCTGATGAAATACGAAATCCAGCATAGTGATCTCGTTTGCTGTGTTGTATTGACATAATAATTTATTAGATTTGTATGCTGACCCTCTCCGAGGACAGCAAAGTTGCATTACTGTTTATACAATTCTAAACCAATCAGGTTGTAGCTTATTTATCGTGACTCAGCAGTCTTTTCACTTTGCATAATTACACCCTTTCAATGTATTACTTCAGGACAGTACTAATCCTGACAGGTTTCCCTGTCAAACTGCTCTTATTGTTAGAAAACACCTGATACTGCCTTCCTGTAACTTAATCCCATTGTTCCATGTCCTGCATATTGGAAAGAACAGACAACAGGTTTCCTTTCTTTTATACGGCAAGTTTCTAGGTAGTGTATATGAAGAGTTCTATCATATTTTTCTTTATCCTTCTTTTCTCAAGGCTAAATATGCTTGATTCCTTTAACCTCTCTTCAGAGGTTTAGGGCTTAACTGTACTTCTCTGTCGCTTGTTAGAAATGAACATCATCCTATATCTATCCACTGCTCACCTTCAAAGTAAGCTCAGTATATGTTTTTCTGTTGTATTCCCAAAACATATTTTCCCATGTTATGTTGCCTCAAGTGCTCATGTTCCTTTGGATTAAGTTGGTTAAGTTAGTTGTAGCAATGCTCTGTCTACTTGGCCAAGGAAGGAATGGCCTTTCCATTCTACCAGTGATTACCATGTACCCTAATATGTTCTGTAACTCTCTTTAACTTCAAACACATGACTAAAAAAATAAATAAATGGCAATCCTTTGAACTTATTATTTTTTTAAGAGAAAGCTAGGAAGAAAACACATACTAAAGAAAAGAAGTGATTTTAAAATGTATTTCTATCAAGTTTTGAAATTATAATTTTTCTTTGGCTAAGCAAATATTAACATATTTCATCATTGCTGATAAAGGAAAATACAGAACATTTTATTAAATGTATGTGTTTCCCATCATTGTCAAGTTACAGTATTTGTATTTGTTGTTTATTCTTAACTTTTTTTTACAACAGTACACAATATAAGCAAAGTATAAGATAAACAACAGTAGCAAAATTAAATTAAACAGTCAGGAAAAAGAGGGGGGAAAGCATTCCACCTTTTATATGAAACACAGATAATCATTGCTTAATAATATAGACCATATACATTATAATTAGATAAAGTACATTATAATTAGATAAAAACATTGTTGTAAAATATAATAAAATCTGGGTCAAGATACAGAGCATATTGCTTTAATCTTTGATAAATATAAAATATTGTTTTTATTAGGACAGATACTTTATGCATTTCCAAAAGCCATTCCTTTACATCTGAAATAATGCCATTTTTTTCAATTGCTCATCTTGATTCTTTTAGCCAGCCCAATGCATTCTATAACCACAATTCCTCACAGATAGTCAGATTCCAGAGCTTTGATATATAATTCAATACCACATTAACTAATTTTGCATTTTAAGATTTCCCTACAAATCTATTAATATACAGAGAAGTGTCAAGAATGCATAGGATGAATTAATTCTCAAAGAATTTATCTCTAACAGTGACATTCTGATGTCCATTCTTTCAAGTAGATTTTTTGATAAAAATAACTGTAACTCCTGGGGTGGGTCCTAACTTACCTTGGTTCACTTAATCCCGTGCTCCATGGTTGCGCTGCATGGCCACGCATTCTCTTTGCATTTGTGTGCAGGTGCAGTGCAAAAAATAAAAAATAAATTTAAAAAGAGAGAGTAAGAAACAAGATGCTGACACAAGTGCAGTGCTAGAAACTCTGCTCCTGTGCAGGCAGAAACAAACTATGTTATGGATAACTTCATAACATGGCTAGATACATGACTAATGACTCTTCTTTTGTTGCTTGCCATATTTAGGTGAATATTCACTTCCTGTAGTCTTCTGACGTGGCAATGACTGATGCAATTTAACCTTCCATACTAGAGGTTCTTATAAGTAACAATTATTTTCTAATGTATTTTGGATGTTGACATATTCACTATACAGTATTATGGTTTACTCCTTTTATTTGATCCACCCATGACATTGGACCAGAATATCTCCGGAACCGCCTTCTACTGCACGAATCCCAGCGGCCAATAAGGTCCCACAGAGTTGGCTTTCTCCGGGTCCCGTCGACTAAACAATGTCGTTTGGCGGGCCCCAGGGGAAGAGCCTTCTCTGTGGCGGCCCCGGCCCTCTGGAATCAACTTCCCCCGGAGATTAGAACGGCCTCCACCCTCCTTGTCTTTCGCAAGTTACTTAAGACCCACCTATATCGCCAGGCATGGGGGAACTAAGACATCTCCCCCAGGCTTATTATATTTCATGTTTGATGTGTATGTGCTGTATGGTTTTTAATTGTTGAGGTTTTTATATATTTTATTATTAGATTTGTTCCATTGTTATACTCTTTTTATTACTGTTGTGAGCCGCCCCAAATCTTCGGAGAGGAGCGGCATACAAATCTAATAAATTGAATTGAATTGAATTATATGTAGTTCAATCTTCTTTAAAAAGATTCAACACATTTATTTCCACATTTAGAAATATTTGGGGGAATATAAAGTCCCAAGTACTGTACTTAACATAATTAGTTAAAATAAACTTCCCAACTCTTGGTATAAATGCGGTAATATATTGGAAACTAAGGAAAATAAAGATTTCTCCCAGTTAATCTTATAGCAATTTTGGATAAGTACTCCACTTCTCTGCCTCATTTTATATGGGTAGAAAAGATTTCAGAAGTAATCTTGTCTACCCATATAAAATGAGACAGAGAAGTAGAGTACTTATCCAAAATTGCTAACATATCATTGTCACGTAAAAAAAATTATTTACATTTACATCTCACCAAAGTAATACTCATAATACCCAAAGATTGCCTTTGCAATAATTTGTGTTCAAGAATCAAATTTAAAACCAAGAGCATAAGTGAGAATTTCCACTGAGTACTACATTGTACCTCAAAGGAGTCTGAAATCATTCTTATGTCTCTTGCACAGAGTTGCAGATAATGACAAAATCCCTTTGAAAATCTTCTTGAATCATCACTTTAAGCTGCTTATGCTTGCATGTATCTTAATTTTGATTGTATGTATAAATGTAACTTATTTTTGTGTATTTAAAATATATATGTGTCTGTGCATGTAAGACATATGTATTCATAAATACATATTCATAAATACATATGTCCAGGAAGTCCTGGCTACAGGAAGGAAAGAGATTTGGCAATTCTTTTTACTGAAAGAGAAAGATATGATGACATAACAGGAGGGAAGATAGGCTACTCTTAAGCATAATGGATCAGGTGCAGCTTAAATAATAAGTGTGGAAATGTTTTGCAAGATAAATGATCTCTCAAATAACAAGGACATATGCTATGAAGAGCTTTATAGCACTTTAAATTGTAACTAGAAGCCAACTAGTAAACTGGTGTGGCTCACCAACCAATGGTGTTACATGCAGGTAGTGTGGCATGCCCATAATTTTCTATGACATTGTATTCTTGAGTAGTTGCAGCTTCTAAGTGATATTCAAGGACAACTGTATGTGGATCACATTGAAATAAATAAATAAAATGTGAAGCTTTGATAATCACAAGTGTGGGTAAATTTGCCATACAAACTGAATTGTCTTCCTGCTGATGTGAATTTAAATCGCCTTCTCTAAATTACAGCTTCTACTTGATTTCAAGCAGGGGCTATGAGTCGTTGGTTTATGGAATTCACTTCCAGAAGAGGTCGTGACAGCTGTCAGCCTTGATAGCTTCAAGGCAGGATTAGACAGATTCATGGATGCCAAGTGTATCGGTGGTTATTGAGGCAGGCAGGATTCCCTTGGGTACCATTTGTTGGGGTCAGGGGAAAGGGAGGGTTTTGCCTTCTCTTTCTGCTCAAGATCCCCATGGAATATTGGTGACCCACTGTGTGACACAGAATGCTGGACTCGATGGGCTTTGGCCTGATTCAGCATGGCTCTTCTTATGTTCTTATGTAGTCCAACAAGACTTTCAAATTGCACACTGAAGATGGAAGTGCAACTCCATTCAGGACCAAATATTCAAATGCCTATGAAACCACTGAATCTTTCCAGACCAATGAATGACCTATCCAACACTCTCATAGACATTAAATAAGAAAAGCAAGAACCTTGAAATCGGGGGCACTCTATGATGATGTCACAGGAGAATGAAGCGGAATTATTACATCCCATTATCTGTAAATTTACATTGATTCCTGTATAATCCCCCATTAGAATCTTCTCAGTTTATTTATATTGGGATCATTTATTGGCAACCATCTGGATCCTTCTTTCATATTTTTTTTTGAAATTATAGTAATATTTATCTTCTTGTGATTGAACATCTGGCTTTTCACAGATTCCTAAGATTTCCAAAGATGAAATTTGGGTAAATTGTCAGATCTTCAGCATTTTAGCATGTAGGCCATCTTGTCCAACTTGGATGCAGTTCAAGTTGAAATTAAACGTTTAAGCTAATTCAGCCTTAGACATGAATCATGCTCTTTTCAGTTGCCCTACTGTGGTCTTGTGTTGTCTTGTTGTGGATTTGTGATTTAGCTGGTATTATTATAATTTTATCACAATATATCACATCATATCACATCACCATATCATATCACTCATTTCATTTGGAACTCCAGCTTTTCTGTTACAATTTCTACAATTATGGTTATCTATACTGTATGTCCTATTCTTCGGTAATCTGACACTCTTTTTGTCTCTTGTATGTATTTCACTTCCACATCTCTACTTCTTTCCTTCTTGTCCTCCCTCCTAAACTATCATACAATTCTTCTGCTGCCCTACATTTCTTTATCTCAATGGAATTGTTTTTTGACTGTGCACTTAATTTTCTTTCTAAAATAAATCCCCACTTATTTTCTCTTCCATTTAGTGTGGGAACGTGGGAACTAGTGTCTTGGAATGTGCGTGCAAAAAGCATAGACCTTGAGCATGACATGTATGATGACCCAGTTTCTCTAGCAACATTCTCCTTCCCAGCACTCTTATCTTGCCTTCTTTGCTGTTAGCCTAAGAAAGGTGCAACATTATATATCATGAGGTGGGCTGATGGGGCCCTTCTCTCGCTCTTGCTTTCTTTTTCTCATGAATCAGCACTTTGAAATGTAGCACAAGTTATGTGATTTTTATTGGTTATATTTTGTACGCTTAATACGTTATAAGTTTGAATTGGTGTAACAGACCCATGTGAAATGTAGCATCACAGAAGCCTGCCTTTCTTTGTTTGCTTTCAATAAAAGGGTCATCCTGGATTTAATCTAGGTTGCCTCACCAAAGAGAAAATCCAGGTTGTCTCACCAAAGAGAAAAAGTTGTTTTCAAGTTTCTTGTCCAAGGTTTTTTCTCTCAGTTGGATTTGTGAGTAACCCGCAGTCAGTTGCCAGCTGCGAGCCCCCATAATTTAGCTTCTCTGACATGGAACCTTACTCATGAAATGGTGTAGGGACTCCTGCTTGAGAGAGAGAGAGAGAGAGAGAGAGAGAGAGAGAGAGAGAGTATGTGTGTATACTAGATGACCTACAAGGTCCCTTCCAACTCTAGTAATCTAATTATGAGGGTTCTTTGGTGCTCTTCAAGCTTGGTTGTTTTCTTGCGGACATTTCATTATCCAAATTAGGTAGCATCATCAGGCCACTAATGATGTTACCTTATCTGAGTATTAAAGCACCTGCAAGAAAGCAACCAAGCTCAAATAGCACCAAAGACCCCTCGTTTTGACCCTGAGCTACAAACACTCTTCTATATTGGAACCTTATTTACCTTTGATGAGTTAATTAAAATATATTGTCTACTTTCTCAGGACCAAGAAAATGTCTTAAGCTTTGTTTCAAATCAGGAACTTCAATATCACATGGCCATCTTCTATAGTTTTCATCCTGCATCCATTTTTCCCCCACTGTCTTAACTTATGAATTTTAATGCCTATAGCTAAAAATATTTTGGATGAGATGCCCAATTCAATAAAGCTTCCAAAGTATCCACTTCACTGAAACATTGTAGGAGAATTCCCACGGCCGACTTACCGGCCGATGGGGTTTGCGGCGATCGGCGGGAGAGGAGGCCGCCATGTTGGGGGCGGGAGCCACGGCACCCACGCTGTACGGGGTGCCGTGATGACGTGGTGTGGTGCGTGTGCACCGATTGGCCGGGCGAGCCAGGCAGCCCTATATAAAGGGGCTGCCTCATGGCGCAGCAGTCTCGCCCGGATCAGCGTGAGGCAAGGCTGCTGCTGCTGCTGCCGGCTCGGGCTGCTGCGTCATAGGCCCGGAGGCCGGCGAAGCAGCCGATCGACGAGGGACGCTCGGCCTTTCGAGGCCAGAAGAGCCGCGAGCGGCGGCTGGAGGCTCAGTTCGCTTCGGCGACACCCCCGCACAGGGTTTGGAGGCGCATTTGAGCTGCGGCACATGGCGGGGGGGAGGGAGAAGCCGTTCGGGGGGCCGGCGGCGGGCTACGGGGGGCAGACCGGAGGGCCAGGCACCCCCCCCCACCGAGCCCCGCCGCACCGGTAGAACGCGGGCACCCAAGCGAGCGTGGAGCGAGGTTCCGGGGGCAAGGCTGGCCAGGAGGCCAGCTGTTGAGGGCAGTCCCATGGGGGAGGTGAGCCCCCGGGGGCGCGCATTGGGCCGAAGGGGAGCCTCATTAGGGGCGAGGGGCCGCCGCCAGGGCTGGGCCCTACCTGTGGAGGCACTGGGGGGGTCAGGCGAGGCTACTGGGGCGGAGGAGGGGGCCCTCAGCGGATCTGAACCAGGTCTGTCTGAGGCAGAGGCCCCCGCTGCTAGGCCTGCCAGGAGGGAGCAGGAGGTGGGGGATTCACTTTCGGTTTCCTCACATCTTCTGTCTTCCTTGCTTGAGAAACTTGATGAGAGGCCAAGGAAGCGAGGCAGGTCCCGGCGGGGCCTAGCCCCGCGCGTTGCCAGCGCAGAGGAGTCTCGGGGCTCATCGGAGTCGGCAGAGAGCCCGCAGAGAGCGCGGGGGGATCGTGCGCGCAAAAAAGAAGAGCAAGCGGAGGAAGGCCAGGAGGATGGTCTCCGGCTCCGAGGACGCAGACGATTACTCTTCTCACTGGGGTGAGTGCCCTGTGCCTAGGCACCGGTGGTCCCTCCCGAGGGGGCCACGTGGCAGGCTACGGGCTGCCAAACGCACGACACGGGTGGCTCACAGGACCTGGCGCTCGCGCACGGCTGCTCAGGTTTGGAGGAGGGGGCGTA